>NW_024609835.1:252555235-252992795 GCF_016920785.2 Ixodes scapularis
TGAAACGTTTTCACGTTTCCATGGCTACGGCGTGTACGTACGGGTGGGGGCTCTGAGCACCGATGAGTTAGGACCGAACAAAAGGTGCGTTGATTTTCTCTATTTTTTTTCATATCAAGTAGCAGCTAATCAGGTTCGTCGAAGAAGATTGCCGGCTTGTTTGTTCGCTCTGGTTGCGCTAGTGCAGCGTTTGAAACTCCACGCCTCGGACGCTAAGCCTAACACTCGATTTGGATCTGTTTCGAGGCGAGAGAGAGAGAGAGAGAGACGGAGACGAGACAGCGAGGAGCAAGTCACGCACCGCTCGGAACGAAGGAAAGAACTTCAATCAAAACAAACCAGTGTCGCCACAAGCCAGCAACGTCGATTGAAGAGCTCACACGAGAAGGAACGCTGCACTGTATACGCTTTTAGCTTCCACCGCACAGGGCAGCCCCATGTTGGGGATCGCGACTGCTGCGCCGTGACTCGGTTCTGAGACTAAGCTTGGAAGTTTCGGTGCTCTGGGAGCATTGAGTGACTCTACCCAAAACGAGACCTAACGAGTCCCTTTTGGTAGCGGCCCCTGGGCAACGCACGAGGCCTATTCCGCGCCCGTCTAAACACTTCTGCAACGCTCAGAAGATGCGATAACGAAGGCGGCGTTCTAGCGTTCTATCGTGCCCGAGCCACGGTCTCATTCAAGCGTCTGCCAGCCTCTCTCAGTGTAGAGAAATAAGGAACTGAGACGACTCAGAAAGCCAACAAAATAAATGTACACTCCTTCCACCGTTTAATCTTCTTGTTATTTATTTCGCGGGACATCCGCGAGCAAGCTGGTTGAAGGTCATGACGCAAAACTACAGCGCGACCTAAAAATATTCGCTTTAGCGAGCAAGCTGCATTGCTCAAAAATTGAGAGCGAAGTGCCTTCCAAAGCGAAATGACGTAAACATATCTGGAGGAATCTGGCGCAAGGTGAACACCTAATTTTTTAAAACCAAATGACTCGCAAACCCTTGCCTGTCTATGTTCAGTACTGAAACCATGGTCGCAATCACGACAGCTGCACGATTCTCAGAGTAGCGAGCCGCTTTTACGAGAATCAACTCATTTATTCGGCATCAAAAAGTGCGAACGAACAAATTATGCGAGATACAGCGAAATAGTCGACGTGCGAATCAGTGCTTACGCCAGACCCTCTACGAAATCAAGCCCACGCACATCGCTTTCGAAGGCGTGTGCTTCCGACAGATGCTTGCTCCAAACTACGTCGGTTGAGCATATCTTCCACTAAGCACCTCGGTGAACGCGAAACGATTCGCACTTCCCAAAATAGGCGAGCTCAATGAGCTACGCAGTGTGTCAAACGCCCGCCACGAGCGCCGGCAGCTTTGCTTGTTATTGTACACAACCACGACAAAAAAGATCATGTGATTATTTTTAACCATTATAGCTCGATTTATACTATTTGTTTCTCAGACAAAAAGAAGTCGAGTAAAAGACTACCACGAGACGGAGAAACAATTCTAAGAGAACATTTCATACGTCAGTCATCTTTCCAACCACTGAGAGCCGAGAAAAGGCGCTTATATCTAGCTAAGCACCGAGTGGGGCATAGAGCAGGCTACCCTCACCTAAAAATTTAAATATTAATGAAAACATTGTCGTGTAAGAGTTTAAAAAAAAGTACATTCTATATAAGCCCTTTATTTTTTTTTTATTCATTTTAGTGTCCCTTTGAGAGATAAGCACATAAGAAGCAGCATGTTCATTAAAACAAAATCCCTTCGAACAAACTTTCCACTCCTTCATGTGTACCTCAAGGGTCAACGCTTGGACCCCTTTTGTTTTGGGCTCACATAAATTATGGCCTCCGAGATCCCGAAGCAAGCGTGCGGAGGCCGTTCGCTCGCTTCGGGATCTCGGAGGCCACGCGTAAATCATATTGCCATGCTCGTCAGCGGGCGACCGCGTGCGTGGCCGAGTGGTTAGCGCGTTTCACCGTCGCGCGGAAAGTCTAGGTTCGATTACCGTCAGTAGAATGCTCTTTTATTTGATCTTTCAACATTGCGTTCTCGTGACTTCGAGAACATTTTCGTCTGATTGAGTTCCGAATGTTCCAGTCGCCGAACATTCGAGGCCAATTGTTCCAAAAGCCAACGGGCGTACGTAAGGGCCACCGCGTGGCGATCTGCAGTCAGTTTTCGCCACAGCGCTCGACTCTGCTGTCACGCCGACCTCGACGCCCGCGACGCTCTGCTTTCTTCTGTTCCCTTTGTTTTAATTTTTGGGCACAAGTTCGCCCCATGAAACCTTTCTGTTTCCCCAGTTATTCTTTGTTTCATTTGTTGATTCGTGGCAGTATAATCACAGCCATTGTTGTTTCTCTTAGACCGTTTGCAGATGACTCAGTCTGATACAGAACAAATAAAAACAACGAAATTATCAAATTACAGAAAGCACTTTCTATTACCTAAGGATAGACAAAAAATAAATAAATGGAAATATAGTCTATTATAAGAAAATAAAATACGTTTACAACTCCCTGCAACGCCGAATTACAGCGCAGCTCTTGAGGAGGAGGAGAGGATACTCGGGGGAAGGTATGCCCTTCTTCCTCATCCGTACCCTCTCCTCGTCCTCTGGTTCTCCTGCTCCTCTCTTGTGGTATTTCGATTTGGCGATATGCCGTGCTAAACAATCTGGGTAAGATATATATATATATATATATATATATATATATATATATATATATATATATATATATATATAGAGAGAGAGAGAGAGAGAGAGAGATATGCAGGGGGACGGTAGAAAACAAACCAGGAGAATTTTATTCGACGTTTCCACCTGAGGCAAGTCTTCGTCAGGAAGGCATTCCTGACGATGAACTGCCTCAGGCCGAAGCCCTTAGTGGAGCGGCGGGGGTCCGCCCGAACGCTCAAGATCTCAACTGCGAGAGGAGAGTGTGCTCATGGCTTTTATACCTGAGATCATCTCCTCTCCCTGTCGGCGCGCCCTCAGCCAATCACCAAAGTGAGAGGGCGGAAAAAATGTGCGGTAGTCGTGAGGGCAGGTCGGCAGGGTTGATGACAATTGGTATCCATTTGGTTAGGAGCTCCATTTTTATTGTTAAAAATGAAAAATGTCACACAAACTTCTCATGGGAGGGATCGAAGATGTCCAGCTGTGATGCGGAGTCGAAGGGCACGGTTGTCCGTGTAGATCAGGGACCTCGGAGGGGCCAAAAGTGCAGCGACAGCCCAGGCCAGGGCCTCACGTTCAAAGATGTGGCGGTCTGGTGCAGTCATGATGGTGAGTGCGGTCGTCGGGATGACCACTCCAAGTCCGCGGTTGCATGCGTCAGCGAAGAACACGTTGCACTGAGGGCGGGGGACCAAGGGGACAGTGCGGGGAAGTTTCTTCCACAAAAAAAAGAAGAAATCTCTTGCCACTTCAAGGTGGCGGTACCGCGGATACACAAGCATCGAAAAGTTGACCCAGGGCATGATATCCCGACCGGTACAACGAAAAATAAAAACACCGAAGTCCGGCGAGGCGCTGGTACAGGGAGACGAACCTGGGGGTCCGGAGAAGCTGCAGGGTGCGTGGGGCGACTGGATGCGATTGGGAGTGTGGGAAATGGTGTTTTCATAGGTTTGAAGACGGAAACCCAAAAGGGGGGATGTCGCGTGTGGGTGTGAGAAGGGTGTCCTTTGGGTTAATCGCGAAACCACATGCTGGAAGGTCCTCGACGAGATATATATATATATATATATATATATATATATATATATATATATATATATACATACATATTTATTAATATTGTGGTATTCTTTGCCCACAGCTTGTCCTGAAAAAGAAAATATAGTTCTCACATCTGGAAGCTCCACTGTCTAAGTTCTGCCGGTGCCAGAAAACAGAACAGCAAGATCAAGGCCGGAGAACGAGAGAGCGTTAGAGTCAACCCTTCGACGAAGCGCGTGATATTTTCGATATCATCCTACTTGCTGTCGCCTTTGTCGAAGACTGCACGGCGTTTTTGATTTCTTCTGCATTAGTCTTGAACGTGCTCCTCCGAGATGGCACAGTAGAACAGCGAGTGCACGTCCCCTGCAGCCAATGGGATGTTTTCCTGCATGACTGGTATAAAGCTGTTTGTCTTGCACGAAATATTTGGTAAGTGCAGTAGGCGAGTTACGCAGAGCTACCACGAGCAAACCGTTGTCGATCTTGGCGGCACACAATTTACCGACTTCGTCTGACGTGCCGCAGAGATCGAGGGGTACAGCACAGACCCGTAACCATGTAGATGGCCACTGGGATAACTAGTACACCTCGTTTTCATACGTGTTTCTCTCTGATTTATGAATGGTGATATCTCTTGCCTGCACAACGGGTAGCTGGCATCTCTCCTCCTCCTCCTCTCTGCTCCTTTCTTCTCCTCTTCCTAATCTCCTCCCTGCTGCTCCTCCTCTCTCCTTCCTCATTCTCTCTTCCTCCCACTCCTCCTCCTCCTCCCATGGCGTCACACCTGAAGTCACGTGTGACGTCATTGTGGGAAACGTCCCATAATGCAAAGCGCGGGCCACAAGTGGCGTCACGTGTGACGTCATTATGGGAGGCGTCCCATAATGCAACGCGTGGTCACGCCAACGGCGACGGCGACACCGCTCAAGCCGGAAACGGGCGCCTAGGAGCTTCGCTCTTTAAAAAAAAAACTGTGATAATCACAGCATGTAAAACAAATTCGCAACTCTAGCGCGCCACTCGCCCTCCCGCGGCCGAGCGGAGAACTAGAGGGATGGGGACGGCAGCGGCGGCGACGGCGCGGAAAAGGTGGCAGGGGCTGTCGGCCTTGATGTGTGAAGCTGTTGTAACGATAAAGTGAGCGCGTTAAAATAGAAAATATTGTGATCCACCTCGCAACAGCGTTGCACGAAGGACCAGGATGTCTAATTTCATTGGGGACTTTTCGTATATCGCATGCGCTGTGGATTGCTGGTCTTGTGCATGACCGCCAGCTCGATCTGTGCTCAGCGTGACGGAAAACCCTCTCGCTAATAATGTAGAGCTCTAGCATAGCCTCCTTTAGCGTTCGGTCTATGAAAAGTTTATTCTTTGCCTTAAGTAGGAGAAAACTGGTCGCGCAAGGATATGTCGAGCAATACACGTCGGGAATAGATTTGCGTTTTAAGGCCGTAGGAACATGCCCATTTATTCCAACAATTTTTAAAAGATAGAATACGCGTACTTGATTTCAGGTAATTACAAAATAAATAAAGAAATGCCCGAAGCATTTTAAGCGCGTCTGTGGTAGCCAGCTGTTCGTGACGAGAGCTTAGAACAGGCAGTTCTGGCGAGAGGGGTTGCAAATAACACGGTACAAAAAAAGTACGGTATATTAAAATATGCATTTTTGGTAAAGCAATGCATAAAACGCCTAAACTCCTAAACACGCCGAATATGGTAATAGGCAGTTTTAGCATAGTGTTACCGCAGGTTACCGTTGGCTATACCGTGATCCAGGCAACGCTTCTGGCACGTGCTGAAAACTGCGCTTTAATGCGCAGCGCGAGCCTCCGGTTGTAATGCTACACCGCACGGTAGCCCGCGGTAACAAGCTTCCAATCAATAACCCTACAGCAGTTTGATCACGTGTTTCAATACACTAAAACAAAGACGGTGAGCAGCGAGTTGCAAGCCTGTTACACGAGGGCATCAATACTGTGAACGCTGCTCTTCCGAAGCTTGACGGTCACCGTGCGCGGCTCACTTTTTAGAGCACTAATAGCCAGGCAAGGCGCAAACACGATATCTTCATCACCCTCAAAAATATTCTGCCTCAAACAGTGGCATGACCGGTGCGTAAAACGCGCTCTCCCACCACAAAGCTTCGCAAGTCGAGGTTTCTGCAACTTTTAAATATCAACATGTTCATTTTGCTCATCAACATCTCCGTCACCTTTAATATGATCCTGCTCTAACCACTTTGCGTTTGCAGACAAATAAATCATTTTTAGCGCACTGACCAGCGTCAGCGAGCAGGCGCACGGGAAGCCCTGGAGAATCTGTCCTTGTATGTTCCACCATCTTGGAACTACCGCCCCGCCACCTATAGGGCGTTGGAGTTGCGAACACGGTTTGAAACTAGTCCATCAAGAACACAAAGGCATTGAATGGGCTATTCAATGCCTTTATGTTCTTGATGGACTAGTTTAAAACCGCATAGACCAATACAAATATGTAGGGCTTGTGTTTAATAAGAAACGAAACTGGAGCCAACATTTAGGAAAAGCAGTGAACAAAGCCAGGAACGTTTTGTTTTGCACTGCAAAAAAAAAAAATTCGCTGATTGTGATGCTAAGCTTCAATAATACTTAAAAAACAAGCGAGCTGGTGATGATTTATTGTAATAAAACCTGAAACTCAGGAACACAGAAGAGAACGAACACAATACAACGTTTCCTACAACAAATTTGTTTTAAATTACATCAGGTTTACAATCATGATCAGATCAGTGTTGTACCCTCTCACGAACAATAAAGTTAACAAAGTAAAATATAAAATGTTAGCTGCTCAAATTATTTTTAACATTTATACCACGAGATCATCATCCAACAAATTAGTAAAAAAAGCTCACTTTCCGACATCACAAAAAAATTTATAATTAATTAATTGAACATCTATAATATAATGTACGGGTTCCAGCAAATAAATAGGTCTGATTATTTAAAATCGTTACAATCCGGGTTCTCACGATTAAACTACTGCTGAGTTTTAAAACATTAGATGAAGAAACCTCTGTTTTAGATATCCTTTTTTTTCCCTCGGGCAATTGAGGAATGAACTAATTATACAAATATTGTTGTGACTAACTATTTTCACTGACTAACTAATATCGATAGGTACGAAGTATCAAAGTTACACATCGGATAGTTCCTCCCTTAGTGTGCCGATGCTTTTGAGTGTACCTATAGTACTAATTCCAAATAAATAAAAAAAAACTATAACCTCTGCAATGTTTGAATACTTGTATAAAAATCACTGAAGTGTTAGTACTGTGGAGCTCCTTAGCAATATTCATTGTTCCATGTAGAAGCGCATTATTACCGTTGCTGTCACATTTCACTGTCTCCCTGGTCTCGTAAAGTTGTTTTTTAAGATTTTTTTTAAAGTTATCACAACATTGTATACGCTCTAAGATAAACTGAACTTTAAACTTTGTGCTTGATGATGTTTAGCCATAAACCACTCTGTTCATACATATCATTAATTTTCACGTGAGTTAAACCAGAATGACGCTGATCTAGGTACCTTCTTTCCGAAAATAGTGCGGCTCTACTCCTGATGTTGTTTTGTATTATTGAAAGTTTAGTTCACGAACAAAATACAGATCTGAGCCATGTTCACATTAGTGGCGGCGCCCAACTTCCGAAGAATCCTCGCTCATCCATATAAGTTTTATTTTTTATTTTTTTTTTTCCTTTTTCGTTTGTCGTCTCGTTGCATTGGTCGTCAATCGTTGGCTGGAAGGGCGGCACACTTGAAGGCCTCAATTTCCGGGCGCGCATCAAACGACTCGGGGACACTCAAGAGCCTAAACAACAGCAAGAAAATATTTATGATAGGGGCTATATTTAGTAAAGCACTTAGCTCGACGTAGCAGAATGCCTCTCTAAACACTTTAGTAGCGGAACTTTGGAGATGACGTCGAAGATAGTACGGCACTGTTGACCCTTTTTTTTAGTCACTGAGGCGAGAAGCTGAGGACCTCACTTCTAATGCGTCACAATGCTCGGCCGCACACGCACGCACGGACAAACGAATTACGTGTACATGCGCACTCATGAACAGGCCTCCACTCATAGTGGGTATCTTATCTGCCTATGTCTGCGTGCACGCGTATAAGCATTCGTTCTTGGACCGAAACATGCACATCCGTCCGTACACACAAATGCACGCCCGCGCTAATGTAAGCCCATAGACTTTATAGCGGGCGAATATTCATACACACGAATAGAGGAATGTTCGTATGCAGCAGCACTAAAGCAGCCGTACTTGCGCGCTTAGGAAAGTGGAAGAACAGAAAAACATTAAAGATCCATTGACGGATTCTTAGATAATGCGTTAGCGTGACACTTGGAAAGGCCACACATGTCCCCTTTTGGGAAACGCTAAAGCGGACCCCTTCACTTTTTTTTGTTTTCTCGATTGCATGTTTTTATTTCTTGCTTCTTCTTTTTGGCCTCCTTACGGGGTCAAAAAAAGCATAAAAGAAGTCCTGTTTTCGTCCTCATCCTCGATGTTCTATCCTTTCAAGTATTTGTATATATTCATCAACACGCTCGTTTTCAATTATTACGGGGCCAGTCTAAGTGTTTCCCGAAGGGAGACGTATATGGCGTTTTCCAAGGGACATGATAACATGTTCTCTAAAAATTCACCAATGCATCTTACTGTAATTCTTTTTCGGCCCCTTTTTCTACCCTGCCTGTCAGACTACGCGACACCCTTGGATAAGGTCATCCATATCACTCGTGGAAGAAACCGCATCCATATAATTCGAGTAGGGAACCACACCCATCGTTTTAACTAGACGAACACACACGTCACAGCCGACGCACCGCTACTAGGAGAACCCAGAGCGAACCACAGGCGACGGCAGAGAGGCAACTAAACACGTTCTCATTCCACCGTCCCGCGGAAATACAGCTCCTAAATAAGAAAACCGTAGTGCTGAATGAGATGGCGTCATCAGAGGAGGCCAACGCTGGGCACAGATTGGACACGACGATTGCGTCAACGTTCACCTCAAACTTCTCCTCGAAACCGAGCGCTGACGCAGCACTCGTGTCCAATTTGTGCCGGGCATTAGCTTTCTCTGATGACGCCATCTCATTCAGAACTATGGCTCCACCATTTAGAAGCTCCTGCGCGGTGCCACCTCCTCTGACTCCACGCGAGCTGTGCCATAACTGCGCCGAAAACGAAAGGGCTCGTTTTGACGAAAACCCATCGCTGTCTGTCAGTTTGCAAGCGCCATGGTGAGAGGGAGCTGACGTCAGCACTTCGGACCAATAAGGGCACCGCCACGTGTCACCCTCACACCCTTTTTTCTCTCTCTCCCCGGCACCCACAAGCGAAAGACGCCACCGGGTTTTTTGTCAAAACGAGCATTCTAGAGGCCCGTTCACACTCTTGCGACCTCTTAACACTAGATTCCTTAAAACCTGCAAGCAAAAAGCGCCGAAAAAAATACAGGGACACAGACGAAGGGAAACAGGACTGTGTCCCTGTATTTTTTTTCGGCGCTTTTTGCTTGCAATGAACCAACTGGCCCAAATCTCCACTTTACTCCTTAAAACCTTTTACAACGAGAGGACACACTGGCGCCATCTATTGGGTTGCAGTGTAAACTTGGCCGATGCAGCATATTTTCTATTTCTCTCGCGCATTATCCTTTTTTTTTTTTTTTTTTTGGCTCGAAAAATTTTTGTCAACGTTTAAAGCGAGCCCTTCTTAAGGTATTACGCACATTTGACTTCGGAAATCCTACAAGCCCTTCGCCCTTGTAAAATGCAGTTCCAGGGTCACCGCATAGAAGGCGCCAGCGTACCAGTGTGTTCTCTCGTCCTAAGAAATTTTCAGAGGTTTTAACGAGTCTCGTCTCCCTCGGTCGTTCTTGGTTGCAAGAGTGTGAACGAGCCTTAATGCTCATGCATTAAAAACAAAGCTCAGTGTAGAGTAAACCGAATAAAATCGCGTAGAGAAGTTGCCGATCTAGAGGGCGTCCCTCTAAAAATATAGAGATTTTGCTTTTTGTTGTTTACCTAAAAAATAAATTTCGCATCACCGAACCCTCATTCTCCTTCCAAACGTAGCGTTGGAGGTCCGAAGCAGATGGCACAGTATCAGAAATAACCGCTATATTTTATAAACGTTACAGGTGATTTTCTAAACATTTTAATAGGAAAATCACGCAAAAAAGGCGCCAGTTACCGTCTTCACTAACTGGCGCCTTTTAGCTGCATGTATTATACGAGGTCCATCTGCCGCCATTTTCCCCCTGAAAATTTCAGAAAATCGGTTATAACTCTTGACTGAGACAACGGTTAACTCTGAAGCTTCGGCATTGGATTCGCACTATTGGGGTTACAAGTGGGCGAAGAATAAGCGTTCGGTGATGGATAGTGCATTTTTGTACTAAAACAAGACACTTCACTATTTTGGGGGGACACTTCGTACGCCCTATAAACCTAATACGTGACAGTGGTTTCTCAACGTGCACAAACAGCGGCTGGCAGAGGACTACTGTCCTTAGCTTTGAGTTGCCCCGGCAGACGATTAAATTGAGTTGGTGTATAGGGCGATTGTTTTAGTAGTCATTCTATTATATATTATGTAGTTGGCTGTTTACTAAATTGTAAGTCGCGACTCTAATCGGAGTCGCGAAGCAGCCCTAAATTTCAAAAGTGCGCCTTTGGCCTCTCTGCGGTGTCGTCTATGAAAACAACGTTCAGTGCCCGTTTGCTTGGAGCGCTAACCGTGAGTAAAGTTAGCCGCATTACCTAGGAGAGGGATTTTGAAATCACGTGACCGGCTCAGTGGGGATGTGGGCAAACATGGCCGGTGCCCCAGTGAGTGAGCCGCTCTCGCTTTAAAACTAATATGTTGTTGAAGCTGCAATATATGGCGCGTTAGTCAGCAACGAATGGTGCAGGAGGTTTTCGCTTCGCCTTACCTCACTTAAATCGCAAAGCATGAGCATGACCTCGCCGCATTTTTTAGATAGCCTTTCGATTCTGGCCATTCGTAAGCCTAAATGAACGCCATAATTGTAGGCATGGCAACGTCTTTGGAAAGCGGATTGCCTTGACTCAATCGGCCGGGTATTGATAGCACACAAAAGCAGACAGCGTCCCAATGGGCATTTTTCTAAATTACCCAAGCATCGAGAAGAACGCTGGAAGTGAAATTCTATGGTCCGCTCGCTGGCCTTCCTCTCATGAAAGATTCAAAGTAAATAATCACAATAAGGCTTCGACGAACGCGCGTCCAAGGCAAGATTTGTTTTAGAATTTTGCTTTAGAAGAGTTACTACTGCAGAAAACCAGCACGTGCAACGCGTGTAACCACACTCGTAGCATGCACTTCGGTGCTTGGGAAATTTAGAGAAAGGTCTATTGGGACGCTGTCTGCTTTTGCGTGCTATCAATACACGGCCGATTGAGTCATGGCAATCCACTTTCCAAAGACCTTGCCATGCCTACAATTATGGCGTTCATTTATGCTTAGGAATGGCCAGAATCGAAAGACTATGTAAAAAAATGCGGCGAAATCTATGCTCATGCTTTGTGATTTAAGTGAAGTAAGGCAAAGCGAAAGCCTCCTGCACCATTCGTTGCTGACTAATGCGCCCGATATTGCAGCTACAATGACATAGTAGTTCCAAAGCGAGCGGCGCTCACTCACCGAGGCAACGCCATGTTTCTCCGCATCCCTACCGAGCCAGTCACGTGATTTCAAAATCCCTCTCCTAGGTACTGCGGCTAACATTAGCCGCGGTTAGCGATTCGAGCAAACGGGCCCAGGTCGCAGCTAAACATCCAGCCCAAGCCGAGAGTTGTGGCCTCCAAACACCACCCTCCCTTTTAGAAGCTGCGCTCTAAAAAGAGCTAACGTTAGTCATTATGAACAATCATTCCTGCAAGCGCATGCGTTTTTTTTTTTTTTTTTTTTTTTTTTTTTTTTAACGTGGTTTTAAGCATTTCTGAATTCTTCTGACTCTACTTGGTCTAGGCTCAAGTTCAGAGGCAGCCGACCCTACGACCTAATGGCACCAATCAAACAGCGTCAAAATCGCGAATTCTTAGGCCTGATATAACACGTGCAGACACATGATGAACACCATGATGGTGTGCTTTGCATGTTGTTTAATTGGTACCATGATCTCGTAGCGTCGTCTACGACTGAACTTAAGCTGAAACCAAGTATAGATACAAGTGTTTAAGGACAAAGTGAACAAGTTAACGAAAACACGGAACGGACTCGCAACTAAAAGAAAGTTTATGACAAAATACGCTGTAATATATACCTCAATAAAACCACGTCACTTCCAGCCACGCCTCTCTTTGTCCCTCTCTCTTTCTCTCTTTAAAATCAATATTTCTTTGTCTGACAGGGTCACAGACGGCTCACTGACGCACCTATAGGCGCCCCTGTTTTCGATGGCAAACGCTTCGTGAACTTCCTTAGTTGTTTTTCCGCTGTGCCGTCCCAGGACGGTTGTTGTTCGACAACCAGGGGCTGCACGGGCATCGAACTCAATGCACTGCCAAGTGACCAGACTGACTAAAATGTCACTTACTCCGAGACTGCATCAGAGTCGAGAACTACGAAAGAAAGTAGTAATTGGCAGTGACGTTTTCTAAGAAGTTTGGTGCGATCCACTCGTAGCTAATGACAGCTTAACAAACGCATTGAGTGGCTTAATACCTTCGAGCTTTTACTAAAAATATGTCCGGCATTTCAATGTTCAAATGTTCGGGTACTCGTCCCGCCCTGCGTTTGTTCCGCTCAATCCTCGCAAATTCAGTGAACCAAGATTGTGTCGTTGAAAGTGCGGTTTGCTGAGGTGACAAGAGTTCCACGAATGCAAATCCAGAGCCCCTTTTTAAATCTCCTTTCTTTAGAACGCATTAAGGCGCTCAGGGACTCACAGGGGCCATAACATATGCGAACACACGAACATGCGCGATACTTTTATACGAGCTGAGATCCGAATAACCACGATAACGTCACGCTTGGTCTCAGTCGCAGTAAAATCCCCGCAGCTGTTTTGATAGGCTGTTTACAATACCGATCATTATCTGAGCTTCAAACTTGCACATAGAAAGACACTCGGCAGAAGAGGCACACCAAAGTCGCTTCCATCTCAGCCGTCTTTGGAGTGTTTTTATTCGAACAAAAACAAGAAAAACTGGGAAGCCGGGAGTCAATCGAGATGGCCAGAAATCCGGGGAAGCTAACACCCGCATCGTGGAACAACACTCGGCCGCGACCTCAAAAAAGGAAGACGCCACTCAATACGCGGGCAACCCAGAAAGCAGAGTTTGGTCGCAGCGGCGTAACGTCAAAATTACGAGCGGCAGAGACGGCGCTGGGAAGTCGAACCGGGTTTGTTTTCCTCCCTTATAGCATCGCCCTTTTAACGGGTTCTAGTGCCGGTATTTTCTTTTTCCTCGCGAGCAGCTACCCGCGTGGTGTTAGTGGGTCGCCGGCACTCGCTTTCATTAGCCCGAAGCCCAGCGCTGGAGCACCCGCAACGAGCGGGACGGGGCTGCTGATAAAAGCCGAGAGCCAATTTCCTGTTCGCCCGATGGCCTTGCGTGAAAAACCGGCATCCGGCGCCTGTTTTTCTTTGGTCAGCAGCGCTGGACACAATGCGGCAACACAATAGGTGACCGGCGTTTGGCAGCAGCCTCAAAGAACTCTGGGTAATATTCACTTCCGGTTCGTAGCTAGCAGCCGACGCAGCCCCATGACGGCTACGGAAGCGTGTGCGGGTGTTGAAACCCGATCAAATCCGGGCCACCTTCCTCTGCTGCTGAGTGACTTACACACTTCTGAACGTCTCAAGTTACTTCTACGGATATGTTAAGTACTAATCGGTACGCAGAAGCATCGAGAACGGCCACGAAAGCGCAGAGCTAGTGCGGCCAGCGGCAAGCTGCACTCGCACCGCGCTTTCCGGATCTTCGCATGAAAACTCAGGCTGGATGTTTCGTTTTCCTTTTGAGCCAGCGTTTTTCATTTGGGTTCTGTTCATTTTTGATGGTTACGTTAGATCACATCACCGACTGAAATAGGCGCGAATGTAAGCCGTAAGACACGGCCAGCTGAAATGCCCGGTCGGAGGTCTGGCATACTTTTCTCATTTTGTTAGAACATCTAAGCCTGGGTAAGAAAATCGTCAGGCAATCAAAAGTTTAAGACGGGGAAAGAAGTCGGTCAGACGGCGTTTCAAACTCAGCTAGTATGTTTTCTCGCGCGACTAAAACACCACTTCCGTGCGAAAGTTAGTTTCGACGACATCTGACTACGTGACAATCCTTGCTTTTTAACACTCGCGCGTTTTTGGTACTTCAACTAAGTTGTCCCCCGTGAACTACAATAACCCTCCGCCCCCCTCCCTTTCCCCCTTCCCGCACGTTTTTTTTTAATGATGTCGAGTAAGAAAGCATACACAAACGAGCACCGATTTTGATATGAGCTACGCAGGGTCGTACTACTGCTTTATTATCCGTCAATATGAAGGTGCTGCCCATTTGCTTTTGTTTCCTTATATTACAAAAAGCTGACCTGTTTTTTTTGTTTATTTATATTATAGCAAGCCACCCATCCACGCCGCTTCCCGGGAACAGTCTGCGGCGGCTCATCACAGAAAATGTTAATCCGAGCTGTCGATGTAACAATTAAACGGCCTGGCAATGGCACTGTATGTTGACGAAACGTCGTGCCATGAACTGATTGCCTGCGAGATCGCATCCCGCGTTCTCGCAGATGCCTTGTACGACAAGCAGTGCTCACCCCTTCGTGGAATAATCGAGACGCTTTTGGTGGGTGCCAAAAGACTGTTCGAGATCGTTATTTCCCGCTGGCCCTACGCGAAGAAAGAGAGAACACGTTGTACTGGGCTGTAACAATATTGGCCGCGCATAAACGGTCACCGACGTTTGTCTGTCACAGGTCATCTCGCCCTTTCACTCGCTTAACAGCGACGGCCCATCGTTGCTTCCATGCTTTGTTACACGGGAACTGGAACATCTTATGCCCTCTATGGCTTGCGTTAGAACAACGTACCGCGGAGCTGTAAGCCATTTTCACCGCGAATACAGCACGGCCACCACGCCTAGAAGGGCTCTTGATGCAGCTGGACGAACCGCGACCGGCACCGGACGAACCGGAAGCGTGAAGTCACGTGGTGCCTAGCTTCGGATGACGAAACTTCCGGCTCAAACGCCGGTCACCTATTGACGTCCCGGCGTGCAAGGCGGTTCACATTCCCGCGCGCCTTTCTCGGAGAAATGGTGATTCGGTGTCCTTGCCCACTTTTTGTGCATTTTCGAGGTGTGCTCACTCCGGCATCTCTCTGATGCTTGGATTGGGCAGCGAAGCGATTCTATCCACTATTTTATTTTTGCCCTTACTAAATCAAAGGCTCGCAGTATACCTAAATACTGATATATGCGACACAAAGCACCGGAACACGTTATCTGCCGCGCGAAATGTTTCGCCGTCAAAATTGTAGAATTTTAGATCCAATTTGACAAGAAAAACCCAGTCTCTAAAAAAACCTAAGTGGCGCGCGAAAATAATGATCGAGGTCGATGCGGCGCAGGAATAGTTCCCGCGCGCGTAGTTAATTACTATCCGGGCAAGAAAAACGATTCAGTACGTCCAGTATGTTGTCATATCATACTACTTCGGACTCGACAAAAACTCTAAAGCGGGAGACACATGTACGACGAAACCTTCCGATCCGACGTGCGGACTGCCGGAATGACCTTGGGAGGAGAGGGGTTTCGTGGCATCGGAGAGCGTTGAAAACCCTCGCCTCCGACCGTCGTATTGCGCGGTCGGACGTCGGATCGGACGGTTTCGTCGTACATGTGTTTCCCGCTTAAGGCCGGAGCCCCGGTAAAGGGTGCACCTCCGCCGACACACTACTTCGGAGGGGAACCCAGCTTACCGGCTACAACTTAAAGGGGCAGTGCAGCGATATTTAATGAGAATGTTTTTCACTTTACACTAGCTTACTGGCACTAGTGGGCCTCAAGAATACTCGCATGCAACGCCACTGCCCAAGAAACTCCCTTGTTGCGGTGTAATTTCAAAGACAAAAAGAAGCGTTTTCAATCAATCTCTCCCTCGCAAAAATTGATGACGTAGCTGCGGGATTGCAGTATCCTCCAGTGACGATATTTGAATGCGGTTCATAGATTAGACCCGAGCATTGCGTGGGAACTCGATTTGGGCTCGCGATAATCGATGGCTCGAGAGGCATTCGGGTAGAGTCCTGTGTCCAACCGCCGCAATGACGACAATAGCCAAACCATAACAATGTCTGGAACTCAGCGCATGTCCTGTGCCTTGCCGACCCCAGCCCGTGGCTATGTTCAACATTGGCGGCCTATAATCGGCTCCAGATCACGTGGCCCCTTGCTCTGACTGTGAGTTCAAGGGGTGAACGCTGCTCGTTTTTCTTTCATTCTGTCTGCGACTCTGTCTGCGACTCTGTCTCTCAAGCTTCTGTAATATTATTTCAGGGTGTACTGCACCAAAAGCCTTCCTCAGTTCAGGACAGATTCTCGCAGTGTATAATTTATTTTATATTTCAAAAGTATTTTATCTTTGATGCCAAGAAAGGCTCGCTCGGTGGACCTATGTATTTGAAATCCATACTGGCGTGAGGATATGACATTGTTTTAGATAAAAAAACCTTCTAGCCTTTTATTAATGATAGTTTCAATGGTTCAATAACTATAGACAAACCGGAAATCATTTTATAATTGATAATATTTTTTTCGTCTCCTCCTTTATAAACCGTACAAGTATGGATATTTTGATTCTGCGAGAAACTATTCCACTTAAAATCATTTTATGTGTTAATTTGGAGAGAAGAGGATTTCTTAGACGCGCAATACACTTAATAGGCTCCGATTTTATGTCATCATCTTCGGCTACAGCGTTATATTTTAATTTGTTTATACTTTAACAAACTTCTTGAGATTCCTTCGAACCGCGTCGAGGTGAGGCGCATTCACTCTCTACACAAGACGTTCGCTGCTTGTCCTAAAATGTCGCTAAGGGTCTCTTGCGAAAGATAAATTTATATTTTGTAGACTATAAATATATTTAAAAAAAACAGAATAATCTCTTCTTGTCTTTGGAAACGCTTTTAATGGGTGCTACGTGGCTATCTGCCTCCCAGTGAGAACCAAAACGAAGATATGAAAGCTTCAAAAAATGCCAACGGGAAGGACGTCAGGAGCCGCATGGTAATTGCATCAACAATGACTGCGCTCGCGGCTGCGCAGACATCCACGAGGTGCTGGAGCAGAGGCTACGATCGTTATAAAGTCAGCTCCAACACCCAAACATGCCCCCTCCTGCAATGTTTGATGCTACAATTATGCGTGGATGTGTCCCCCTGTGTTCCGAAACAGTAAGTGCGTCGCTTACGCTGCCTATTGGAGATGCAGCAGACGCCACCACCTTGTCCCCGCCAGCCACAATAACAGTTATGTGGCGCCTGCATCGCGTAAAATGGCAGCGCACAGGAGCCTTTATCGCGAACGTCTATAGTTTTAAGTGCAACAGCATTTTTAAGTCCCCTTCCTTCCCGAAAACGTGCGGTCGTCACATCAAAACGCACGCTCTACATGTGCAGTCTTCAAGATACATTCTATGCGTACTTAACCTCGCATGTACTGCGATTTGGTCCGTTTTTCCACTGAGCAGTTTGCCTCGGTCTTCCTACTACGGGAAAGTAAAATTTAAAAATAAAGCGCGATGAAGCGCACTCGGATGACACTTGGCCAGCTCGCGGTTGATGTCCCAGCCTACACCTTGAAGGGACCATGAAACGATCTTTTTACTTTCGCTAAATACTACTCAGGATTACTCCGTAACGTTAATAACAAAATAAACTTGTCTTAGCCTTTCTTTCTAGCCAATGCAGTCACCAAAAATCTGGTAAATATGAGCATCGTTCATCCCCTCAACTCGGAGCCAAAACAAGCTGCCACGTAGACTGGTGCCTATCTTTTGCCGCCAACGTTAACCCATTGCTTCCCAGTGCAAAATATAGTGCGTGTATTTGAATAAGATATTGAATATAGGCTCATTGAAAACAAATATAGACACAGGAACCAAAAAAAATCTTCATAAGTGCTAAACATTGTCTGCTATAGCTTGTTGCATATCAGCAACAATGGGCAGAAAGTGAATATCTCAAAATATGTGCCATATTCAAGATCTCTTTATTTTATCAAACAAAGCGAAGCAGTTATAAACAAAACCCAGAAATTAATGTTTTCTAGCATGTCTTGGCTACTTAACCTCCATGGAAACCTACGAAACAATTCCAGTCCCTGTTTATGCACAAGTGAACATTGCACTTGGAGCAAACGACGTAGCTGTAGCCTCTTATGCACAACTTGCATCTGTTGCGGCGGTCTATCCAAATGGGCCAATGATGGCTACCATCGCCTCTTACGTCGCATGGAACTTCTGGTGACGCCCGCTTCACCACGGGAAGATTCTCTTGAGAAGGGCAGCCAGGTGGACGCTTCCTATACAAAACAAAGCACGTGGTAAGGTCAGCAAGAAATTTTCGCAGAGGCTTTGAACATTCCCTTTGCTGTAGTGAGTGACGCTTGAGTAGATACCACGCATTCACAGCAGCAATCTTGACACTGTGCCAAAGTATGTACATGTACCACCACTTTCAGCGTATGGCAAACCTGTAGCTGTAGCACATCTTGTCTAGCAAGTCAACGCCACCCATCGATCTGTTGTACTCAGGTACAATTGCTGGACATTCAACTGAAATATGAGACTTCTATTTCTTATTCCATTTCTTTACAGAAGTGACTGGTTCCACACCAGTGCAGTTAGAAAGAAGTGTGACCGGTCTGTTGTCAAACCACTTTACACTTACCATGCTTCTGTCACCCCATGATGCGACACGTGAATCACACGCGCCACCAACCTTGGATCTTCATTCCCTTCTCATCCATTAGTTTGCACGACTGGAGTCTGTTCTCTCTCACAGTTCCCATGTACGAGATACCCCTCCGCGTTAGCTCGCAGTCTAAGTGCGGTCCTGTGAAAACGTTGTCGGGAACAATGAGATTGTTGTCTCGGTCAGGGAGACTTGAACACAACTGAAGCACCTCTCCTGCACCAAGACTTAACTGATATCTTTCTTGGTCTCCGTAGAATCCCTTGCTGCATGTCTGGTAAACGTCAAAGACGTAACAAAGTCCAGACTCGCCAGCACGAGCCCAGAGCTTGAGGCCCCACTTGCACTTCGGCTTGTTTGGAAGGTACTGACGAATTCGCGACCTTCCTCGAAAAGGTCTGAAAATTTCATCGACGGGTGACTTGCATTCCTGAGGTATTTTTACCATGTTTTCCCGGAGTTCTCAGAGCCATGGTCGCAGCTTCCAGCATTTGTCTTCTTTACTTCGTCTGTTTCACCGTCGTTGTCAGCAAAATGCAAGTGAACAGCAATTTTCTCAAATCGATTGCGCGACATTACCTGCGCCACCAGCTCATAGCGGCTTCCATGTTTCCTGTAGGCACGTACATTGTGCATATCCACAAGTCCCATGCGAAAAAAACATTCCTACGACCGAGGTGAGCTCTTCCACTGTCATATGTAGGGCTGTTCTATGCTTCCCCATATAGTAGTTGTTGGTTTCCTGAACAACGTGTTCTAGCACGCTCCTCGAAAAAAATAGGTCAAACAGCTGCTTCGCTGCCAGGGGCTCAGCAGGAGGCAGAAGGAGGTCCTTTTCGAAGACTGTGCCAGCTTGGTCAAACGTCCATTTTTTCCATGTGTAACGTTGATTTGCGTAGGTTCTTTTCAGGTCCCCCTTGGGAACTCCCGCCTCAACATTAGCGTCAGTGCTCTCGACGTCTTCATCGCTGCTATCTTCAGTGATTGGGTCGCATTCTCCGCTACTGCTTTGACCTGAGAGGTCACTCTCGTTGCAATCGATGTTGTCCAGCAAGTTGTCCTTGCCAAGGAGTCACTGTGGGTCTTGTCTTTGGCACATCATAGATGGCCGAAGCTGCAATGACCGTCTGTAGATGGGAAAAGAACAAATTACCAAGAGTGCAACAGCATCCCGAAATCACAGCTGAAATGTATTACCTAACCAAATAACAAAACTGTAGCGAAAATTAAAAAAAGGCGAATATTGCGTATATGCAACATCCGTGTGAAGTGACACTCACTGCCCACTGTTGCACATTTGCAACATGCCAGAAGTAAAAAATATCTAGCTTTATATCATGTTTGGAACGCGAAATTCTGCATGCGATTCTTGCGAAGAACATTGCTAGAGGCCTCTTCCCGTAATATAGAACTCCTATTTTCAGTTTTAGATGCTTTGTGGAAGTGTAAACATACCTTGTTTGGAGAACTCCCGCCCGGCGTGGGGGACGCCATTTTCAAAGAATTGCTGCGGGCGCAGCACTGCCCCTTGTGACGAAATTCTTAACTTCCGGGATTGAGAAATGTTCACTGAGGAGAGTACTGACAACTTTTTCTCGGAAAATCGGCCCGATGTTTGTTTCTTCAGCTGTCGAAGTTTGTGTTGCAGATATGCAACATGGGGCATTAATGGGACGCGCTGGGGTTGAAAATGTAGTAAATGCATGCTGAGCTCCAGGCACTGTTAGAATTCGGCTATTCTCTTCACCGCAGTGGTTGGACACGAGCCACTACCCGAGTGTCCGCCGAGGCAATGATTGTTACGAGCCGAAGCCCAGTGCTCACACAGTTGTGTCCAATCCAGTAGCATCGCTCGGCTGTCGTCAGGCGGGTGGTTTCGATCCCACAATTACATCATCAAGCTTTGCGAAGAATATACTGAAAGGAATAGTGCCCCTTTATGAGTAAAGGTAAAAAAACGCAGGCGAGCTGGTGAATGATATCCATAGTAACCCTGAGACATAGGAAAATATAAAAGAAAACGGACAGAACAAAGAAGTCTCTCTAGACTTCGTTGTTCTTTCCGTTTTTTTTTATGTTTTTTTTTTATTTTCCTACGTCTCAGGGTTACTATGGGGAATCCCCTTTTATCCTCTCAATTTTACCGCGACAAACAAGTTTCTGGATCACTGACGCCCTGTGCCAGTATATTCGAGCAAAACTAGGACCAGTACGCCTCTGCAAAGTCATAAAACTTCCAACCCGATATTGTTTCATGGACCCTTGAAAGGGATACTGAACGAAAGAATTTAGTGTCCATAATAAGTGGCGCACGTTCTTTACACGAGCCAGCAGCCGCCGGTGTGCGCGAGCACACGCCACCAAAAAGACGTCAAAGACCTTCATTCGCGCTTAAGAGGACAATAAAATGCATGGGCTTCGGGCCGAAGAAGAATAAAGACAGGCTTTTCATCTCTACAAGTGAAAGCTACGTGCTTGTTAGACCAATTAATCGCTTACCTTTTACACCAGACGCCACTGTGTAGATGTAAATCTTGTCTTTATTTTCCTTCGACCCGAAGCCCATGCACTTCACTGTCATCTTCCGCGACTGGAAGGTTTTGATATCATTTTTGTTGCGTGTGCTCGTGCACACCGGCGGCTGCTGGCTCGTGGAAATAACGTGTGCCACTTATTATGGACACTTAATTCTTTCGTTCAGTATCCCTTTTAAGCACCTTGATGTGCCTGCGTTTTTCTTGGAAGTAGTGCTAAATGCTCCAGTGCTCGAGGCTCGTGTCTCGAGCGGCCCTTGGAGGCAAATGGCGGCGGAGCACCCGCTCGTGGCCCGTGTCTTGCGCTCTCCCACAACAATGGTTGGCAGTACTTGTAAGTGTGAATCTAATCGAGGAGCTTCATCTACACTTTGTTCCCCTTCGGTATATGGATGCCAAATGTAAACATAGTTGCAAGATTTTTTTTTTTTTTTTTTTTTTTTTGCGCGAACAGTTGTGTTTTTTTAGGGACAGGGTTCCGATTTCTCACGTTGTTTATACTTTTTTTCAAGAATTGAAACCTCGTTCGGAGCTTCCATTTTTCAAAAACCGCAGAAAGCTCAAGTATCTGTCGTTTCGGGTTTGACCCGAAAGCGCTCAATGTTTATGTGCTGTGTTCGAAGCTGCGTTCGAAGCACAAGTGGTTCCCCAATTATCGGTTAACACAGAGATCTACAGACGTCCAGATCTTCCATGTACAACCGAAACGGCTTTTAGGTTTTCCTTCAGTGCCTCAGTCGCCAGGCGTTACGCCCAACTTCGCATGCCGTTTACGCTCTTTAATATGCATTATACGTGCCAAATATCGGGTTTTCGCGCCGCATGGGAGTGCCTTTAGCAAGACCGGACGTGGCTCTGACAGGCTGGAGATCGGAATGGTGATTTGTACTTCTCCGCGACTGTCAGATCGCGCACAATTTGACACTATGGCTTGCGTTGGGGCACGTAAAACAAAGTTTTGTGAGCGTCTGGCCCGCTCTGATTTTTGCTTTTCCACGTCCACACAGATTTGGTGGTGGGATGAGGTCGCCCAGCGAGGCACATTTTCGCGATTTTAGCGCACCCGTATATTTTCTAAACTACAGCAGAACGGGACTCAGGTTCGTGTCCTTCAATTTCGAAACAAGGAGAACCTTTTCATGACGATACGTGGGGGCCGCGATCTTGGACATGATTCGCTTAGCGTTCGTGGACGCATGGGTTCAATTGAATGTTTTCAAGGCCCTGATAGGGCGGTCAGGGCGTCGAACAAGCTGTCTTGACCCCTGGCCGACCAAAAAATCTTCGAGTTTTGGAACGAGCTCGTGCTCGACCCCTCGTACGTTCAGCTCCCGCGGTGCAACGCGTCAGCTGTCGTGCGCGATAGCGTTTTTGTATTCGCGTCTACAAGCTAGCCGCCGTCCTCACCGTGCGCGGTAGGACACCTGACACTGAGCCGTCACACGCACCCTTTAAGACCCGCGCGGCAGTTACTTAAAGCCTGTATGCTCTTCCTTTTATGTAAGTTATTTTTTCTTTTTGTTCGAGTAAAGTCTTAACGTTCTCGTAGCCCAACAACGAAGAGTTAGTCGTGTCTGCATCGTCGTCGATCGCAATCCCTCCAGCAACCAAAGTCATGGACGATCTCCCGGTCTCCGACGGTAGCCCAAGGTGCTTCATCCAGGTCGCAGCAAATCAACATGAACATCATCGCTCCAAGCTCGCAGCGCGAGACAATAGACCGATCTCGCCGTCAGTTTTATAATTCCACCGCTGCCGCTGCGGATTGTGGGGTCGTTCTGCACGCACGATGACCCCGCTGAATGTCTGAGCGAGCAGAGCACGAGGCGGCACGCACTGGTTCGTGAACTGGCGCCCGCCTCCTATCAACTACAGTGATGGCGGCACGCATACGTTGAATGCTTGGTGAGATCGGTCTATTTCCACGTGGCTCATAGGCCCTAAGGAATTAAAAAAGCTAATGAACTAATCCAAACATTGCTGAAATCGATTTTCCGTAAAAGTGGTCAAGAATGATAATAACTGAAATTCACAGCCACCTTCCGAAAAAAAAAAAAAAAAAATTAGCGTTCTTTTTTAAAAAACCAAATCCCAATTTTCTCGAGCAAGCTACTCTAGCGTGAGACAGCACATCTCCAAACTCAGTAAAATATGCAGTAGAACGTCCGAGACTTTCTTCGAAAGTGCAAATAAACGACGCACCCCTTCCTGTTTCGCTCGGTCGTTAACATCACGAAGGGAGTGGTCCGCCCGTCCAACTCTTTCCTGTCGAACGGTGCTGGTCGCTAAGCCTAGAGCCTGGGCGGAGACCCAAGCCGCTGAGGAGCGACCGCGGGTCGATAAGGGCCGCGGGGGTCTGGCCCAAGCAGCGCCTGCGCGGCTGCTGCCTGGACGTCCCGCTCAATTCTGAGCCGCAAACGGCGTCCGCCCAAGGCCGTCGCCCGACTCGCCAGCATTCGCTGGTGCTGTTCTGTCTGCGTTCTTAGCCTCGCTCGTGCCGCTTTGGAGCTCTCGAATCAGCGCACATTATGAAAAGGGCCCCTGGCCCAGGTTTGTCTATGAGCTTTGGAAACGATGAAGCAGTGAGGAGGCATTCGTCATTAAACTTCCCTGCCTGTCTATTTCCAGATGTATTGGAGAGCATCATTTTAATCTTCTTTTAGGCAGCTCAGCCAGAGTAAAAGGAAGGAAGCGACGTTCCATCATTTAATGGTCCTGCCGCCATGCTGACAATAGAAGGGGTCGTCTTCTTGCCGCTGCATAAAGTTTTGAGAGTCATGCCACCCGTTCTCCTCAGTGGCTACGTGAGTAAAAGGAAGATTAATCATCGGTGTCACACAACCCCGCAAGGTATATTTCTGCCTCCATGGCCGAGAAGATACGTGTCTCCGTTTATCTAATTTATTCTTCTAAACTCTTACCCCGAGCGTAAAAGAGAAGGGCGCCATATGACATTGCTTAGTCAGTCACGCCCTTGCTCTTTCCCGAACGTATTCTAGATCGAATATTCGAGATAACGAGCATAGTAGATAAAAAGCCGAGCGCCGTATTGCAGATTCATTCGCTGATTCTCGCGATAGCTACCTGTTACGCAGACCTACCGTCGGTTGCTGCTGCCGCCGTCGATGCTCGCTGCTGGTGTCTCGCAAAGTCCCCAGATAAGAGCATCTTACAAGTAGCGACATCTTTGAAGCGCCGACTGCGTGACGGTGCAGGTTTTAGGAGGCGAATCGCGGTGCACTGCAGAGGTTTGAGCTGAATGCCGCCCTTTTGTTCTAGCGGATTGTGCTAAGTCATTTGTATTGGTTGTTGTTACTTGTGCAGCAAATGTGTACATTTTCTGCACATTTTGGACAGGGCCCCTGCAACGCCCATGTTAGACTCTATATTTAAAGTTTTCTGAGGAGACGGTGAAGTTGATGCTCCATGGTAGAGAAAACCGAAGGTGTGTGAGACTCAAAGTGACTTTCCCCTAATTTTAATGTGCTTTGAATTATCAAATGCTTGCCTCGAACCGTGAACTGATTACATAACGAGCCTATTCCAAGAAGATTACTGGAAGCCTCGAGATTGGAATAAGCTTGTTTGTCTCGCACATCTTCTGCGGGACTCCGAAAAGGTCGAGTTTTCTTGCAAGAGGTCAGTTGCTGTCATCAGGCCTTCTTCAATAAGTGTCTCTTAAGATTCGCTCTACAATTTTGGGCTTTCCTAATGATTAGTTAAGACAGAACTACCGTAAATACTTAAACGGGGTTATATTCATATAATTTGCTCCGGATGCGTTGCGGTAATGTGTTGATCCTTATGTGCGATGAACCAATATCTGGCCTTGGCTAAATACAAAAGTGGAGTCCTGTTCATTTAATTCTCTCCGAAACCATCCCGATGGTGGGTTAGATTGTTGGTTTTGGAGCGTCTTTGGGGTTGAATATGCAAACTTTTTGTTTAAGTTTCGGTTAGCCAAAGAATGCCGTAGAAAGCTGTGCTAAGCGGTCAAACAAATCAGGACCGAAAGACTCCAACTTGAGCCGACTATGGTCGCAGACAGCTCGAGAGACGCACGGCGCGGGGAGTGCATCGAATCGTTGCTGCGTGATCAAAAACACTGCAGCATTAGAAGAATGCCCTATAACAAACCAGGGAAAAAAACGCCTGATGATAATAAGACGCGCCTTGCTTTTCCTAAGCTCCCATTAACTATATGTATGCTTTATTTGAACTTAGTGTCCCAGTCCTTGCAATGAAGGAAAGAAAAAAAGGAAGAAACGAAAGCCTCCAACAACCTTGCGAAGTGTCTTCCCCAGCTCATACTTTCCTCCGAATTCTTTATTTTATTTCTGGGGGTCTGTGTCAGCGTAAAGAAAACTCCGGGGCGAAATAATTTGATCAGCCAGAAACCTGCCGCGCATTTCAATGTCGTGCCCTCTCCTTTCTTAGGAGCAGCTTTTCGCTCCATCAGGATCCCCGCCGTCAGCCGCCCCGTGCCGCCGACGTGAGGCACACGCTGACTCTTCAAACTGAAAAGGCGCCTTCGGGAACCAAGACTGCCCGGAGACAGTCCGCAGAAGGCCTCGACTCTCGTATTGGCCGACGGGCTGATCTCCCGGAGAGACAGTGGGACTCTTCGAAAAGTTCGCCAAGAGATATTTCATTCGTGCTACTCCAAAGACGCGACACCATGTTTTTATGCGTCGCACGCCGTCTTTAGTAGCACTGTAACTACGTAGCCATAGGTGGTCTTCTACCAGCTGGAATGAGTCTTCTACTGTGCTTTCGACCATGTTCTTGTTTCATTCGCATGACAATTTTGTTTCGCGTGAAATATATTCACCCTTAACTGTGCATATTGTTATGTATCTTCTTTCAGTTTAAACTGTAACTTTTAGAAGCAACTGAGGGCTGACAAGTGTTACTGTTTTCTGCTTCCAATTTGTATATTTTACTATTTGTATGTTGCTCGGCGTTTTAGCCATGGAACATGTTGCTGGCGTATTTTTTTAGCGGGACAAATGCACTCTACGTGCTGCTCTCAACTGTACAAGGAGTGGGGGCCCCGTCAGGCAGAAATGTCTTTTGCCCCTGCCTCCCTAGCCGGCATTGCCGGTGAAAATCCAAAATAAAGAATGAACGAACGAATAGGGCCAACCAATCTCAAGAGCCGCGCAAGCCCGAAATGTGTAGGTCGGTCAGTCCGTAACCGCTAAACGACCTTGGAAAGAACGGCAAACGGATTCAGAGCTCAAACTCCGGTCGCCGGCGTGGAAGCCGAGTGCGCTGCTGAGCCATGAACCCAGCACGCAGTGACAAGAGGGGCAGAAGCACCTGGAGTGAGAAAGCGCGCATAGCAGACAGGGCTTCAGAGAGCAAGAAATGCAGAAGTAGAAAGTGCCGGCTTAGAAGGATCGCGCGCAACGGAGACAAGTAGACAAAAGGCCGGAAAGCCTTTTTCTTGGGGACCCGCAAAATTCAGCGCAAAGGATTTGGATCCGCAGGGTGCTGAAGGGGAGCGGCGCGCACCGACGCAAAAAAACAATGGTGTGATGTAATGTGATTCGCACAGCACCCAGCCGTAGACACCGCCTGAAATAAGAGCAGCCACCCACTCCAGGCGCTGAAAGGCTTTCTGCCCTTGACACCACCCAAATTTAACCCTAAAATCCTCCGCATTTAAACGCATTTTTTTTAAACGTTCCATATAGATGCGTTGTCTGGGATTTTCCGTCTTTTTTTTCAGTCTCGGAATAACTGTGAATATACGAGACCAGCTATTGAGCTTGCGTATTACTTTACTTATGTTCATTGAACGTCGCGTTTTCAATCCCCACCCCTGCTCATTCTGATCGGGATGAGCACCGTACCGGCGTGCGGTCGTGTATCACTACTGCGTGATGCGCGTTAAAGACCCCAGGCTATCGGTTGTACTGCACTGGCTAAATTGCTCATCTACAGCTGGGAGACTCGTCACCCGTTTAGGCAGACCGAGTTCAAGGTTGTGTAAACATACACACTCCATTTTTTTTTTTTCTTCAACGTCATGTTCCCTAGCGTAGCGGCGCTTCAGAGAAACCGATTGGATCTAGTTTTCACGAATCACAAATTATTTCAGTTAACGAGTTCTATGTTGCGGAGCGTCTTATAGAACCTACAGTTAGCCAAATAATTAGTGACCCGTTCGGAGTAAGAATTCTTCCAGATTAGACAGGCCATCAAATGCATGCTGGTCCGATAGCACTAATGCACAGTTACTCCCCCAAAAGCAGCCCGCTTTCCTACGTGGATTAGGGGCAGGGGAGAAAGAGAAATGGCAAAACGCACCGCCTACAGCAGGCGCTATGGCGTCAAACCAACAGCTTCGCCGGCGATCCGTTGCTGGCGCTCTTCCTTCCATGACCTTGCTGCGGTGGGACCGACACAGAGATTCATTTATTTACTGAATATACCCTTCGGGCCTGAAGGCATTATATATATGAGCAGGCAGACTTCATATCAGGCTATCGATTTAAAAGTAAGCCAAATGGAGAAGAGAGACTGGGCCTAACAAATTATATGGTGTTTTTCCCGAATATATATCTTAGAAGGAATATGAGAATCTTTATGGTTGTTAGGCCGAAATATTTGTTTAACGCACTGCCGGTGAACGAATATACCAAAACCTTGGGGTACGAACAAAAAATGTGTGATACTACCTGGTGTTCTGACCGGCAGGCTCTGGGAGTATGTTATATGCTTGCGCTTAACAGAGAGTGAGCTACCGGCAGCCAGCTGAACAAGTGTGCAGCGACCTGCTTCGACAGCTGTGTTCTGAAGCCATAGAGCTTTATTTGACTATAACAATAATGTACTCGTTGAATAGGTATTATTCGGGCTTTTATTTTATACATAATTATGTCATTAAATCGAATATAACAAAAGTTATTCTCTATACAAGGAAATTCATCGCCAAAGAGGCCAGGTTCTGGATGTTGTACAAAAATCAATAAGAACATACACACTATTTAGCTCTTTTACTGTAGCCTAGAAAACCGCGTAAAACGTTCTTTATTGTCCGGCAGGCATCTGAGACTGGTGAATCTCCAAACTACGCGATCCGTGACGACCATCCAAATACCAGGATCAACCATTGGTCCTTTAGAAGAAGAAAAAAAGAACATGAGAACTAAAAATATGACGCAAACATTGTTTGCAGAGACCTCCTACAAAAGATTTGCCCAGCGTATATTGTTTTTCGTAAGCTTCCGAGACACGACCCCATCTTTCTGCACGATTTGAAATAGCATCGCCCCGAGACAATTAGCCGCCGAACTTTTAGATGCCTCGCTTCAGTAAACAAGCACCGAGTCCACTTCGGGGGAAGCACGTATCTGGCAGATCTCACCGCCAACTCGTTCCCATGAGAAGTCAGGTCCTCTCCCGTTTCGCGAGCACGTTTTCTCCTAAATAACCTTTCTTAAAATGAGTTCTATCTATGTCACAGCTCATGAGAGACAAGTTTGAAGGCACCAGTAGCCGACATCTCGGCTATTCGTATGGAAATCTTTGCGGTGTAGCATCGTTATTAGGGTGGCATTACGGAAGTCTTTCCACCTCGCGAGCGGCGCGATACGCCTCTAGACGGAAACCGAGTGTCAAACGACGGAGGCCAGCGCTTTTTCTGCGGCTTGTACGAGTCGATTTGCTGAATTTGAGTAAAGGCCCGACCACACTAGCGTGAACGGCGCCGCCGGCCGGCGCCGCCGGGCGGCACCGCCGTCCGGCGTCCCAACGCGAGGAGTCCACATTGGCCTCCGTTTTGCAGGCGTCACGTGACAGCACTGGATCCCGCGATCGCGCCTCCCGTCGGTTTTCCCGGTTTTCCCGCTCTTTCGTCGTCTGCTCTTCGTTAGATTCTTCCGTTCCGCACTCGCTGTCTAGACGGTAGGAGTTCATAATGACCTGGTGATCAGCGTGAATGGGATTATCCTAGCCTGCTCGTTGATCTTGCGACGTCGCCGCGCTCTGAGGGGAAGGAGGCGCAGGTTTTGGGTCCGGCCGAGCTGGTTCTACCGAAACACCGAAGGACAGGACAGGTCTGGCGCGCCGCCGGGGCTTTGCTGCCCCGGCGGCGCGCCAGAGATGAAGGCTACTCTCGAAAGTGTCACCAAATCAACACGACATCCGTCACAACAGAGACGACATGCAACAAGTGCCACGGAGAAACTCACTTGTAATTCCGAATTCCTCTCCTATAATTTCCCGGCGGTTAGTTTCAAGGAACCGCTCCGTTGGGGAAGGCATCGGGGGGAAATGGGGGGAGCAGACGACACGAAACACGTCCTTCGTTTCGAGACGCGCCGAGGACCGGCTTGAGCGTTGCCATGGCATCGCGACGTCACTATCTACGCCACCTCCCATTGGCTTCTCTCTTCTGCGGCGTGCGGCGCTGAGCTCAGAACCGCGCACGGAGCGGTTGGGTGTGCGGCGCCGCACGTCGCGACGTTGAAGCCGAAAACTGGTTTTCGCCGGCAACCGGCAGCGACGACCGTCGCGCCGCAGGCCTCCGAAACGCCAATGTGGTCGTGCCTTAACGCGGAGAAAAGAGGACTTTTCCAGCCACGTGACAAGCTCTGTCGGGAGAACAGCAAACACCACGCAGAATAATTAAAGCACGCGCACTAGAATTTTGAGGTTATCGCAGTAAGATCGAGCGAGGGCATAGATTGGACGAGAGTTCTGCGTCGGCGTTAGGCTGGGCCTCGTGTCCAGTGAAGGTGCCGAAGGACGCCCGGAATCGGACTCGGGTTCAATTGTTGAGTTTGCGCCATCCGACTGTCACGACGTTCCACGGAGGAGAAGAAGGACGTTCGCGGGCCTCGCCTTTCTAGGAAGTGTTGGGAGAGCAGGGCACACCCGTCCAGGTCGGAAAACAGCAGAGCTGGCAGTAATGCAATTACTGTAATGAAATTACAGTAATTTAATTACTTGTTCCAGTAATTAGTAATGTAATTCATTACTTTTTGTAGCAGGTAATTTAGTAATGTAATGAATTACTCCAGCGACAGTAATTGTAATTAAATTACCTAATTACTTTTTCGCACCAGGCATATCTTTTGTGTCCACAATACACAAGAGCGCTTTTCTTTTTATTTTACTTTTTCTTTTTCCTCTACACCTTTCCAAAAAACGCTCTTTGGCCGCCGCTATGTTGCTGGTGCTAATGCGGCTGGTGCGACTCTCGCGCCCGCTATCAGCTAGACATTTTCTGCCACTCTCTTGAACTGCGAAAACCCGCTCAGCGCGATTCTCTACCTATGTTTTGCGGTTTTGCATTCGACGTTTTCTGGCCCCTCTTGAAAGTTTCCGCTTACTTTTTCCGACGCATACTGCGTACCCTCTCTGTGTTATCTTCCACTGTGAGAAATAGGGCTGGTAAGTGCCTTCCATTCGAGCTGTTCTGCTCGACATTCTCGGGAAACGAAGGAGGGGAAGTAGGTCGAACTAAGGCCCCTGGTGGAACGGCCCTCGACGCGATTTTGCGAACAATGACAATTGTTCTGCCCCCTCCCAGAGATAATCCGCGTAGGGTCCTCAGTCATCTCCAAAAATAGTTGTCCTGGTTGGGGTGGGAAACGGATCAGTCGTGTGCGTTCCTCTGTCCATCGGTAAACATGCAACAGAGAGTTCTAGCTGTGTGCCGTGAACTGTGTAAATAATGTAAATAAAGTTATCTGTAAAAGGAAGTTATCAATAGCTCCTTTATATTTAAAAGTATACAAAAGTAATGCGAAAGTAATGTCATTACTTTTAAAAGTAATTTGTAATGATAATTAATTACTTTCTGGCTGTGGTAATTTGTAATGTAATTTAATTACATTTCAGCAATTTTTAGCAGAGTAATTAGTAATGTAATTTAATTACAAAATATGAGTAATTTGGCCAGCTCTGGAAAACAGCGCGCAAGCAGCTCGTTTCTGAAAAAGCACCTAGGGACAACAATCCCTCTAGGTACTCGCGACTCGCTTGTCCTGATGGCGCGAGTCACGCGATCGCTTCCTAAAGGCAGTTTGTGAGCCCTATACAACGTGCCGTTTTTAAGGGAATTGTTCTGCGTCAGAGCCAAACCGCTGCACGACGCACCGAGCGACCAGACTTGTACCGTACGCATTACAAGTAATCAAATTACTTGTAATCGATTACTTTTTGGAGTAACTTTGTAATCAGTTGATCAATTTTATTAGGCAGTAATCACAAGAGTAATTTGATTACTTCTTGAAGGAATAAAATTACTTGTAACCGTTACAATTTGTCCACGGGAACCCCCCCCCCCCCCTTCCCGGTCACACGCCTCTTTTTTATGGAATAACAAAAATAAATTTGCTTTTTTTTTTTTTGAACGGAAAAAAAAAAGATTTTTTCGGAGCTGTAGGAAACGAGATCAATCTCTTTCTATGTACAGTTTCTGTGGAGTGTCCTTTTTTTTTTTTTTTTTAGCTGGGATTGGGAGTGGAAAGCCCCAGGGAAGCGACAGTGCGTGACAAAGGCCATTCAGGGCGAAGTTTGGGGAAGCAGAATGTAGCCTTGTGAGTTCTTCGTTCACACGAGCCCCCCCCCCACGCACACACGCACAAAAATAAAAAAAAATAAAAAAATCCTGCTTAGGGTAACTACTCGCAGCCCGTAGGAGAACCAGAACCGAAGAATGCCTAAAGCGGATGCAAAATATAACAAAGGCAGTTGAAGTATTTCTTCATTTCCCCTACGTGGCCTTTGTGACAAGCAATGTTTCGAGTTTATTTATTTATTTATTTATTCATTCCCTCAGGGCCCGAAGGCATTATAGAGGGGAGTGGACACACACATCTAATTGCACACAAAGACAAACAGTAATTAGGCGGGTATGCATAAAAATCCAAAAACAGAACATTGTTAAAACAAAAAAAAAACACTGTCAACCAAAATCCAAAAAATATTCGTAAAGTGCAGCTTTGAATCCGGCATTCTCGGCTATGCTGGCAACAGGTGCGGGAAGGCGATTCCAGTCCAGTGATGTCATGGGTATGAAAGACTGATGAAAGCTTGAGGTGCGACACTGAGGGATGCCAACTTTATTTTCATGGTCGAAACGTGATGAGACGTATGATGGTTGTGTTAACAGATGCTGACGAAGATTTGCATTGTGGTGGTAAATTTTATGAAATAAACATAGACGAGATATTTTTCTACGTAGGGAGAGGTCAGACAAGTTTAGGGTAGTTTTCATTGCTGTTACGCTAGATGTGCGATGATAGTTATGCAGTATGAAACGAACAGAACGGTTTTGAGCAGCTTCTAATGATAATGCAAGCGTTATACCGGGGTCCCAGATAGCGGAAGAATACTCAAGTTTGCTGCGGACCAATGATTTGTAAAGAAGTAGTTTTAAGGACAGCGGGGCAAGAGAGAAGTTCCTTTTTAGAAAGCCCAACATGCGGTTAGCGTTTTTAATTATATACTCAATATGAATGTTCCATGAGAGCTTGTTAGTGATATGAACACCAAGATATTTAAATGAGGACACGGATTCCAGCTCAACAGTTCTTATATGGTACGAGGGACAGGTGTTATTTTGACGTGATACTCTCATGGATTTGCACTTGTTAATATTGAGTTCCATTTGCCATTTATCACACCAACGAGAAATATTGTCAAGGTCAGACTGGAGTGCAAGAACGTCAAAATCGTTAGTTACTTCAGAATAGATGACACAATCGTCTGCGAAGAGACCAACTGAGGATGAGATATGCGAAGGAAGGTCATTGATATATATTAAAAACAAAAGAGGGCCGAGTACTGAACCCTGGGGGACACCAGAAGTCACAGGAGAGGGGTGCGAGTTAATGCCATTAACATGAACAATTTGAGAACGGTTAGTTAAAAAGGCGTTGATCCAAGTCAAAACATGAGAGTCAATGTTCAGCTTACTGAGTTTATACAAAAGGAGCCTATGTGAAACCTTGTCAAATGCCTTAGAGAGATCTAAAAAATGCAGTCAACCTGAGATGAACGATCGAGGCAAGCGTGAAGGTTATGCGTTAGTGTTTATAGCTGAGTTTCGCATGAGAACAGTTTTCTAAAGCCATGTTGAGCAGGAGAAAAGAATGTATGGGAATTAAGAAAATTAACGAGATGCGAATAGATTATGTGCTCTAAAATTTTGCAAGGGACACTTGTTAAGGAAATTGGGCGATAATTACTTGGGCTGGATTTGTCACCACCTTTATGGATAGGAATCACCCTACCCACCCTCCAGTCCTCGGGAAGGCTTCCGAGTTCGAGTGATTGCCGAAATAGCTTTGTTAAGATAATAGAGGAATACATAGTAGTGTTCTTGAGAAACTTCGAGTTAATATTATCAATTCCACACGATGACGATAGTTTAAGGTTGGCAATGATTTTCACTATACCGGCACATTCTATATCAATGGAATTCATAGCACAAATATTGTATTCATAAACATCCGGATAGGAATTAGTGGTTACATTCGAAAAAGATTTTGTGAATAATTCGTTTAGCACAGCTGCACACTCATTCGCCGCTACGGTCTCATCATCCTCGTTGTTCGGCACTACGTCAAGCCTCTCAGAAGGGTTTACGACGTTCCAAAATTGTTGAGGGTTGTTGCGCAACATAGTGGGTAGGGTGCATTCGAAAAAACTGCGCTTGGCTTCGGCAATAGACGTCTTATACACTGCTGCAGCAGAATAATATGCTGCCCAACGATGCTCTGCATTGGGAAACACGGATAACTTTGCAGCACGAAACGTTCTTTTTTTCCTATTTGAGAGCCTTCTGAGCGTCTGGTTGAACCATGGGGAGTGAGTGTAATTACGTACAGTTCGTACAGGTATATATCTATTTGTAAGGGAGGCAACTTTTTCTTTGAACAACATCCAATTATCCTCAACCGAACGCTCAGAAAAATTACGCAGATAATCGCTTAAAAAAGTACCCAATTCATGATTAATAGCTCCAAAATCCGCTCGGGCATAGTCAGATATCCGTTTTGAAAAGTGGTCGGGGCGATCTCTTCCGCTAATGGATAATACACATGAGCCGTTTCAAATCCTGGAGCTGCTGCTCTTTTGCATAACATTCGAGCTCATCCACATGTGAATAATAAAATGGGCGACGCAGACTTTGAGCGACAATCCTTACTCAAGCTTAACAAGATCTAGAACCCCCTCCGCCCCCTCCCCCCCCCCCCCCCCAGACACACACACACACACTGGCGAACGCCCAAATCATTAAACTTCTTCGAACGAATTCTATGCTTGTGTCCGCATTGTGAAGGTGCAACGACCACGAAGAGGGAGACAGTTTTTCTTCTTCAATACTTGCGCAAATGTGAAATATAGTCTGTAAGTAGTTCATTGTTATGAGCGCTAAGGATGTGTCTTCACACAATAAAGTAATCGGAAAAGTGACGGTTACGTCTTCAAGTAATGTCCAAATACTTTTGCCGTCGAGTAATCAAGTAATCTAATCGAATACTTTTTAGCCAAGAGTAATAGTAATTGTAATTGATTACTTTTTTTTAGAAACGTGTACAACACTGCGAGCAACCCCTTATCGAGAACAATGGCGAAGCCAGAGATTGGAAGGAGTAAACTAGAAACGAACGAACTCTGCATAACTACGATAACTAATATGCACGGGGGTTGACCAGAAAAAAAAGATTCGTTTTCCTGGTAGGAACGCATGAAGAACGCATGAACAACTTACGACCAGAAAAAGAAACGAAGAACCGGGAAAAACGTGCAGGGCCTGGAGAAAGGCCGCAAGCAAAGGGGAGTGCTCTGTAGGTAAACTCTCGGCCCTGCGTTTTTTTGTGTTTTTTTTTTTTTGTGCGTTTTTCGTTTTGTTTTTATTTCAACTTTATAAAGCCGAAAAAGATAGGCTTCGCCATCATTACCTTGTCGGACTCGGACAAACACTGCTGGGCCAGTAAACCTTTTCTGGGAAGATACGTAAAAACAACGTGGCCACGACGAATGTGGTAAGGGAAGCAAAAGTGATTTTCATGCCAAGAATGCGCAGCACCACTATCTTTTGTGTCCTAACAACCCAAGCTCTATAAAAGTTTTTTTTTTTTTTTGGAAAACGTGTTGACTACGTATTGATTTTGATTACTTTCTTTTGATTTTGACTTCCTGTTGAAACTGTAAACAGAAAAAAGGTTGATGTAGTGTTGAAACCTTTCCGTTGATTTTTTGCAGCCTGAGCGCAAAAAAAAAAGTGTCGAACTTTTCTGCGTCAATTTTTTTTTACTGCCGACTTCCTTTTGACAGAGTCATCAGAAAGACCGAAGACGTTCTGTTTACTTCGTGCTGAAAAGGTTCAGTTCACTTTCTGTACCCGGTATTAATAGAAAATCTGCAGACTTTCTGTTGACTTTTTATTGAACAAAGCATATCTATATGTTAAATGTTCCCAGAAGTTCCTCCATAGACATTCAAAAGGTGAGAACGGCAAGGAGAAGCTTCGGCTGCCCGCCCTCCAGTGCAAGCCTTGACAGTCCCTTGGAGCCTCGCGCGCAGTTAAAGCACGGCGGAAGGCATGGAGCGCACGGTGAAGGTCAGGCGTTCGGAATTCACGCCTTCCCGTTCTCAACTCTCTGGGTAACTATAGTGGCTTTATTGACCTTTCTAAACTAGTCAATTAGTACACAAAAGCAACAATGAAAAAAATGTTTTGAAGCGGAGCAACTACCGTGACTCGACTCGTCCTGAGTGGAGCTATGAAGAGAGACGATAACATACCTTCCAGGAGCCGCATTGTTTCTTCAACTGAGTCGAATAGTTATTGCTTGAACCGATGCGTTTTGCTAAGGCGAGTCCACGAATGTCGAAAAAATGCATTCCCTCGAGGAGACTTCCGAGAACGGGGTAGGATACTTGGAACCTAAAAAAATGTTGAGGTGGCCACCGGCCAAATGATTACCTCTAAAATGTAGGGTATATCAGGATGTGGAACATTCAACACGACCGTGATTCAGGCGTTGTGAGCGCTACATGGTGTTTGTGTCGTTGCGATTTTTCAGTGTGTGTTTACTTGTGAGATGTAGTCCATTTAGATATTAAAGAGACAATTTTTTTAAACAAAATGCAAAACATAAAATAAAAATAGCTGCTTTTTTACGTTATTCTCCGGCAGCCAATCTGGAGAGGAGGGAAAAGCACTAGTAAGTCTTCCAAGATGTTGTTAAATAAAAAGCCAAGGTTGAATAGTTTTCGTTTCTTTTTTTTTTTTCTTTTTTGAACGGCTGTAGCTTTTTAAATAAAAGCATCTTGGTGGCGACAGAAACTATGTGGACCTCCTATGCTGATCGCAAGTACGTCTGCTTCGTTTTGCAGGGGTTTAGGTGACGTCAAAAATGCCGAGCTAGATTGGCTCTGATTGAAGGATAGTGGGTAGACCTTAAAGCAAGCCGTCTTAAGATTCACCCGCTATCCTTCCATCGGGGCCAATCAGAGCGCGGCGTCTTTCTGACGTCACCATAACCCCGGGAAAAAAGAAACAGACGAACTTGCGCCGCGCATTGAAAAAAGAACAAATGTTCAAACGCCAACAGAAAAGCTAAAGAAAGTCAAATAAAAAGATGCTAATATTTTTTGTCCTCTGCTGTCTTTTCTTTTTTTTTTTTTGCAGCTTTTCAACAGAAAAGCACCACAGTTTTTTGTTCGAGAAGCTTACAAATTGATCGGCTGCTATGCTGCTTCCGGACATAACAAGCAGTCTTTTATCGCGACCGGAGCAATATACGGCAGCACTGCGTGTACACGAAGACACGTCAGCCATGTCGCTGGTTGGGGACGCTTAAACCTATGGAGAATTTCTGACGAGTTGATTTTGCACGCCTGCAAGTCGTGCCTAATAGACCCCTCCAAAAATTACGCCCTCTTACGGTGGATCTCGAAATACTGCAATTTGACCCGCGCACGAAGCATAAACAAGCCGGCAAGTCTATAATTGATATAATACTCACTTCCAAGCAACTGCATGCAGTTGATTGACTTTACATTTTTATGGTGTCCTTTTCGCACGCTACTCTGGAGTATTTTCAGATCAACCGTAAGAGGGATTAATATTTGATGGGGTATATAAATCTCGTCTGCTAGGACTACTCCCTATAGCATGTCACCGAGGCTCCTTTCAAATGTCGGCCGACATAAACCGTGCATTCAAGGTTCCAAGTATGACAAAATTGGACGTTGTCAAGATTTGTACGGAGACTGGTCAGAGTTCCTTTTAAATCCACCGGGGCAAGTCCAACGTGCGACAAAAACACTTTAGCTAGTGAAAAAAAAATATTTGCCAAGAACACGTCATAGTAGGAACTGATCGCGAACCGTTACCGCGTTACGCGTATCGCACTATCGGAGCTTTTGAAACATGATTTACGCGCGTGCCCGGGGTGATACCGCGACCGCGGGGCGCGCGGTTCAAAGCAGGCTTCAAAGGCTTCGGTAGTCAGGCACGCCAAAAACTGAAACTGTTTGCTAAAAGTCCCTATTTTTAGAATTGGTCCTGATGATCGAGAGCCAAACGTGATAGCTGGCCGCACCTCGTAGCACGTGGAGCGAAAGCTCACCCTGTAGAGCCCAGGGATACTGTGTTCATTCCCCCCAGCTGCCGTTTCGATCTGAATGAGCATGTTACCGGCGCACAGTCGGGCATGTAACCGGTAGCAGGAAACATGAGCTTGTGCATCTATCCCCTCGTGATCAGTCGGTTGAAAGTGTACAAGTCTGCGCGTCTGCTTGTTGCGTTGGTAGTGAGGCGGGTACGGCTGTAGGTTTCCACCTCAACCTGTAGGCAGAGGTGTAGGAAACGCGACGAACGCACATATCTAACCCGGTCTTGTTCGTTTCCAGCCAGAGACTCGAAGGTGAGACAAGTTCATCGGGTATCTTTCGGTATCTTTACTCTCACGGAAAATAGACGCGCACTCTATTTTTCTATTCGGAGTAGCAATATGTTGACTGCAACGGAGCAATATCACCAGTTCCGCTTCGGGAGAGAAGAAGAAGCTCGTTGAGAACACCCGCTTCCATCCCAGCGCGAGATTCATCCATCGAAAGTCCTTCGTCGAGCGAAAATAGCGCGCCAAGTGGAAAAACAAATCGCGAAAAGGAAAGCCGTTGTTTTCTCCCCCGGTAGCCGGCTTTGTCCTTTCTCGCGCGGCTTGTTCCCCGGCTCTGCTGGGCGCGGCATCGCTGTTTGCGGAGGTTCCCCGGCCGACAACCGGGGGCGGTGTAAGCACGCTTCGGGGATCGCGAGACTGACCGTATTGTTTCGGCTCGTCGCCCCGGACCCCGACACCGGGTCGGCAAGAGTGCCGAGGGCTGTCCGCTCTTCTGTTTCCCTCGACGGCCCGCTCGCCCCCGCCTGCCCTCGCTTTCTCCTGTCCGTCTCTATCGACGGGAGCTCCTTTTCTCACTCGGGACTTCCAAGAAAGCTTATCACGCGCATCGCAGTAAGTGCCCGCGAATAATTAAGAAGGTGGGTTACTCAATGAAACTTAATAATCTGACGTCTGTTTTTTATGGGGCGTGTCGCTCATTTTCATTTTTTACGTGGATCCATTTCGGCCCTTTGATCCGGGAAATTGACAACTGGTTTTCGCAGCGGGAACTTAGTGAAGCTCAATGTTTGTCTGCATTAGATAAAGGAGTATTCACAAGAGGAAGAAATCCCGGATATTTCTCTAAGGCGCGCATCGTTTATTTTTTTTTTTTTTTTAGTACCTTTACCGCCGAATTCAGAAACCTCACTCAAACTACACTCAAACTGAAGGGCCCCTCCACTTCGTCGAGGAAGGCGCGAGGGCCGGCGCTGGCCAATCGCGAGGACGGATCCGCCGTCGCGATTGGCCAGCGCCGGCCCTCGCGCCTTCCTCGAGGAAGTGGAGGGGCTTTTCAGTTTGAGTGTAGTTTGAGTGAGGTTTCTGAATTCGGCGGTTAGAACACTAACAGGACAGTACTTAAGAAAGTGGGTTAACAAAATAGAGAGGTTCACATTTGGCGGAACGAATCGATGTCTTCAACTGATACGATGGCTTCAAGCAGGCCGTTTCAGTCCACATATGTCGCCGGGAAGAAAAATTTAAGGAATGCTGTATTTCGAGTGAAAGGAAGGCCAACATTTGCAAAGTTATCAATGCGGGGTGATATGCGATTAGGTGACAAGATGAATTAATTGTGTAGATGATCATCGAAGGAAAACCCTGGGAAAATATATAATTTCGCGCCGCGCCTGCGTGAACACAAGTTAGTGAATATTTTTGCGCGCGCCGAAAACGTCAGGCTTTTGCGATGCGGCGCTATGACGTCAGCTGCGCGGCGGAGGGAAGAAGGGAGGGCGGCACAAACAATCCTAATCTGGCGGCCGATCAGTATGGTTGTAATAACATTGCGTCCTTAAACTCTTCGGCGTCCAATGTAGAGCACGCTAAATTCGTCAGCTGTGGTGTCAAGTGTGCAAACCGCTCAAATTGACCGCAAACGCAAAAAAAAAAAGACGAGTCGATAGTTGTTTATGCAGCAGGAGTTTCGTCCGACAGAACATGGCTACATTGTTAGGCACTGTAGATAAGCACTTTAGCCAGTGTAATACGTCCGGTAGCCTGGGGTCTTTAACGTGCACCACGCAGTAGTGATACACGACCGCACGCCGGTATACGATGCCCATCCAGATCGAAACGGGCAGGGGTGAAAGATTGAATGCAAACGCAGACATACCCCCTTTGTCGGAGTGGACGACGAAGCAGAGGAAGAAATTGGGCCTGCCGTCGACGTCACTCACAACCTCGCGCCGATTTCTCTCTTGCATTATACTACTACCGTTCTGGGGGACTAACGGCCGGTTCTCAGATGCAGCGAAGCGCTGATGTCGCGCTGCTCGTGTCGTCGGCTACTTATCGTCTGCCACGAGCAACAGGTTTGACTGTGCGATAACAAGTTGGTGAACGCTCAAGTCAGCACGTGCTTAGCGCGAGGTCAGCGCTATGCTTTTAGCGCTCCGCTGTATATGTGAACGGGCCTTAGCACGTGCATCACGCTGTATACACGCTTGCACGTTGGTACAATACCTATCCAGATCGGCAGACGCGGGGATCGAGCTCAGGATCATTGGGCTCTGCAGCGCGACCTCTCGCTTTTCGCGCTCTTCCTTTCGTTCGGGGCACTCACCTGTTTTTATGCAATAGCATTATTAAGCTACTCAACACATATGTCTGCCTATGAATGCCGCTTCTAAGGTACTCAATTTTCCGCTAAAGTTGGCGGAAAATTACTTCACTTGACTTATGCACCACTTTAGGTTCCCCACTAGATTTAGCGGAAAATTTACTTCACGTAACCTACGCACCAACTCAGGTTCCCCGCTAAATTCAGCGGAGATTGACTTCACGTTACCTACGCACCAACTCAGGTTCCCCGCTACTTAGCGGAACATTTACGTCATGTGACCTTTGCACTAATTCAGGTTCCCCGCTAAATTTAGGGAACCGAACACCTGGCCGTGTGAGCAAAGATAAATTCTATCGCATTCATAGATAATCGGCCCTGTGGTTTCTAGGTAGCGGTGATGTTCTTTTAAAAAATAATCTAAAACAAGAGGTGGGATACAGAGTAATAGCCTCCCAGAAAAGGGGACAGCTGTATCATGCTGCTGGGAAGTGGGCTGAAAGAGGGACAGAAATGAGGAAGGGAGGGGAGGAAGTGTATATTACAGTTCGGATGCGATTCTTCTTGATGACGACAAATAGTCGAGGCCCGCTCGAAGAACACTTATCCGCACTGCACGTGATCCTGTGGGGAACAAAACCTTCGCCGTACTCGGAGAAGGTATGGCGGCTATGTTTACATTTCCAAGGAAACCTTTACGACAGTCTGCAAGTAATGGGCACCTTCATAAAATATGGTCAAGGTCTTCCACCACGTTACAGGCTTCACATAGCGGGGAAGAGGAGCGCCCAATGAGGTGGAGTCGTGCTTTTGTGTTGGCGCATCTGAATCGGAGTCGATGAAGAAGCGCCTGTTCTTATCTTTTAAATGTTTTTTCTCGGAATGAGATGTGGAGGAGATCCTGCTGCTGTCTCAGGGTCAGGGTGTAGCGTTCTAATTCTTCTTTGAGGAAGGAATGGGCCGAATCGTATGTGTGAACAAAGAAGCTTGGTGAGCTGTCGGAGTGGGCAGCTGTGGCAAGAGCATCGGCGTCTTCGTTACCTTGGATGCCAACGTGGAAAGCAATCCATTGAAAATAAAAGGTGTTTCCATTTCTGCCTGCGGTTTGTGCAACTCCCAGTTGTTCGAGCAAGAGGGGAAGCATCCTCCAGGTTCATGAGTGGGCGTAATGCTCCTTTTGAGTCTGTGAAGACCACAACCGATCGGGGAGCAGGAGGGAGGACTGTCTCGGTGATAGCTAGCCAGATCGCCATTAATTCAGCTGTTGTGGTGTCGAAGCAAGTATCAAGCTGTTCCATGTTGCTTAGGCGAAGCTCCGGGACAGTGTACGTTGCTGTAGCTGTGTTGTTCTTAATACTGCCATCAGTGTAAATATGTAACATTCTATCGTAACCTCCCTGTATTCGTTCTAGTGCAATTTTCCGCGATATCACCGCGGCTACCCGCCGACGTTTTGTTAGGTCAAGAATCTCCGTGGCAACTTTGAAAAGTAACTCCTGAAGTGGTGGTGGCACAGGTGAGACGTTTTCCGGATAGCCGATTGAGTCACGGAAAGCTTTGGCGGCTTGACCAAAGCGAGAATGGTTCCGGGATGCAAGTTTGTCGATTAATTTGGAAGTTGACTGGCCCGGCAGTGAAGTCTAGTCATGTGTCGTAGAGCCCTCTCATGGGCCTGCAGCTCTAGTGGTGATTCACCTGCTTCCATTAGTGTAGGTAGGCACTGCGAAGTTTTAGGGAGGTCTAAGCATATGCGTAAAACAAACCTGTAAAAGAGCTCGAGCTTCTTCTAATGCGCGTTTGATATTGTGAGAAGAGGGCAGCTCTTAGTGAGCAGCTCTTAGGCTCCTGTTTCCATGTTTCGCGGCGTCGGCGTCGTCGTAACCGCGCTAAACGTAGCGCGAAAACTGACGTCCTGTGACATTAACACTAATTCAACACCCTGCTATATTTAGCGGCGAAATTCAATTTCTCTGCTAGATTTAACGGACAAGTTCAGTTTCTTCGTAGCGGGGAATTCGTTTCATGTTGAGATCACGTGACGTCAATTTTACCGCTAAACCTAGCGGAGAAACATTTTTTTTTCATAGGTGACGTGACACCAAGTCATGTGACGTTATTTTTTCGTTAAATTCAGCGGGGCAACTGAATTGGAGAAGGAGGGGAGAGGAGGGGATGGTGGAGGAAGAGGAGGGGAAGAGGGTACGGAGGAGGAGGAGGGGCATACCCTCCCCTCCGTAACCTCTCCTCCTCCTCATCAAGAGCTGCGCTCTTATTTTGCATTACAGAGATTTGTAAACGCCTTTATTTTTTTTTCTAGTCCAAATGATCCACGAGGAATATACAGTAGTGAACAAAAATATATGACATTTCGTTTATTTTACAGAAGTATTGCTAAACGTCCAGTGAATAGCCAATAATATTTTGTTTTGATATGGTACACCATAATGCAGCCCTTTTAGCCACCAGGGGGCGGTTGTTTCGACACCGAGACACCGGTAGGTTTTATTTATTTTTCAAATTGCGCTACCTTGTGGCCATTCACAGTCATCTACGCTTTCCTTTTGTAGGAAAAGAATATTGAATTTCTATGGTATTTATAATGGGTTATTTTTAATATAAGAATATTTAGCAGGCAAAGGGTTTCCCTACAAATTACTGATCAGCATAAGTTTATATCTAGACATAGGGATTTACGTGGTGTCCTATTTTGTTACAACAGCCAGATCATTGACAACGTCGTCTTGCACTGCTGTTACCAGGTTTGCAATAAATATCGATTTCAAAAAATTGATTCATATTTAAGTAAGCATCAGTTTCTACTCTTTAAATACGTTAATGTAGTGTTCCATTACAATTTTTATATCTGTATCACAGTTTGAAGAAAAGTTACCCACGTAAAACCGAAATATCATATCTTTTTGTTCACTACTGTATATGACTAAGAACAACTGAAGCATGCATAGAACGAAGTTACATGCGCTGCGCTCGCTCACCTTGCTTGTATTATTGTATTAAAGATTTTAAAGAAATTATGGCGTTTGCGGAAGCACGTGCGAACTGCCACTTGTTTAATATTTTTGCTTCAAACCACGGTGGAAGAAATACATTTAGGTGATGACTCTCTGTCTCGCGCGGCGACCCCATTATGTTCGGCGCACCGAGCGCGGTTCACTCGCACGGGGATAGATGGCGCGCGCGTATAGAGGGGCTTGTGAAGGCTTGTATACGCCTCGCAAGTGGGCTCATTTTCGTCTTCTGCGCATGAAAAAAGAAGTAGCGGTGACGTCAGAACGCCGAGCCCTGATTGGCTGATCGCGACCCCCTATCTGAGCGTCGTCTGCTCCTTTGCAACGTCGTCTGCGTCTGTATTACCTTTCCTGCGACTTTCGGAAGTACTTCGCCTTTCAGAGTGGGCAGACGAAATAACTCGAGCGGTAGGTTGTTTTTGTCTAACAACTAGCCGACGCGCATCAAGGAGGGAAGTCAAAGGACTCACTGGCGAGGTGTCCCGAGGCGCCGAGGCTTGTTTGCTAAGAACCGAGAGTGAGGGTGGTTAGTGTCCGCAAGTTCCCTCGCAAATACTTTTCCCCTCCTTTTGTGTGCGGCGAGACTTCTCACTCTTTAACGGCGTCGGCGGGTTGGCGCAGTTAACGTCGTCTGCTTTACGTCTGCTAGTCAAAGCGATGGCTGCTTTACCTTTCCTGCGTCTGTCGGAGATTCACCGCTTTTTACCGGCGAGAGTCACCGTTGCCTCGGAAAACAAGGAGATGACAAGAGGAAGAGATTGACTTCTTAATCTAAAATTGAAGTCAGTGATCAAAGTATAAGACGGGAAGGGTTCATTCACAAGGGTCGCGCGGGCATATTCCACCCAGCACGCCAGCCGGTCGTGGGCAGACGGTCGCCGAGTCGGAGTGCCTGCTAGGCCTATCTGCTGTGCTCGCTTGGTCGTTGTCGGTGGAATCGTGACTGTTGGAGCTTTTCCCGGGTGTTTGTGGATCCAGCGTTCTTGTTCCTCGTGGTCTGTTTTAAGTACTTTTTACTTTTTTTCTTGCTGCTTGAAGTCGGGACGCGTGAGAAGCGCACGTAGAAAAATAAACGTCCGTTGGTCGTCGCGACCGCGACGCTGTCGGCCATGCTGATTTGATTAAGACAGCTTCGGAGCTGTCGTGGGATTTCGTCGTAACCTGCGCAAAACTTACGAAAATTTCGTTTCGTGAATACGAATTTGTTCTCGAGTTTTGTCTTACGGATATTTTTGGCGTAAGATCGTTTTGTGAACCTGGCTTCTGCACTTTCGAAAGTCGCAGGAAAGGTAAGACAGACGCAGACGACGTTGCGAGCAGACGACGCTCAGATAGGGGTTCGCGATGAGCCAATCAGGGCTCGGTGTACTGACGCCACCGCTACCAACTGCGCAAGGAGCAGACGAACTTGCCCTCCACATAGCGGGGCTTGTGAAGGAAATTATGCATTCTCTACTCGGTCCCGATGTACTGTGTAGTAAAATGATGGATTTGTGTTGGCGCACTGGCAGTGATTGCCTTTCTCCCGTGCGGTTCCTGCTTTTTTTTTTTTTCAAATGAGAACATTTTGATGATTACTCAACGTGACAAAAATACTCGTATAAATATAAAACTTCCCCGTATAATCTACTGGGCCTTCATTAATTTAGAGTAAACACCTGGGTCATGCTCGAATGTTTTGTCAAACAACATGTTTCGTAACAGTTCCATAAATTGTTTACACACATTGCGTGGCTTTATATGAGATCGGGTTATTTTTCCCACCCTGCTCCTGCCTTATTGAAAAAAAATTCTAATAATGTTACATAGTGGGGCCTAAATAATTCTTTACATCGGCATTACAAATGGTTTATAGATACAATGTCAACTTATACTGTGGAACATACAAACCTTGTGAGCAGAAAGAATTCCTATTTATGATGACATAGTCACTGAAACGATGACACAGGATGATGACATACTGACTGAAAGTCAAACAATAGTAGTGGTTTTAAGACATAAATCACTTTTCATCTATACTCGCACAATATTGCCGCGCGCGCAGCTGGCCAAGTAGGCAGCGCGCGCGTGGCCTAACGATTATCGCGCTTGCCTCCCACGCGAAAAGGTAGGGTTCGAATCCTGGGAGTGACGTGTCTTTTGTTTATTCCCTGCAATTTAGTGTTCTGGAGAATTCGAGAATCATGTTGCTTGTTCCAGGCCCGAATGTTCTACGCGTCGACGTTTCTACGCCGATTATTCCAGAAGACCACTCATGTACATAAGGGGCTCCGCGTGGCGAGCCACAGTCAGTCTCGCCCCTGCGTTCGACTCAGCTGTTACGCCGACTTCGACGCCCGCGACGCTCTGTTATTATCTTTGTTCTCCCTTTATTTTTGGCACAAGTTCGCCACATTAAACGTTTATTTCTTCCTGTTTATTTCCTTTTATTTTGGTCACCACCCGTGACAATATGGTGTCACCCCGTCTTACACGTAAAAAAAAATTCTTGACAGATAGTTTGGCTTTAAAATGTACATAAAAGCTGAATTCACTGCATACTACCAAAGAACGCCATCTCCTACATCTGTGTTTCTCGCCCATGCCCTTAAGTTAAGACGAGCGCTGCTTTGCTGATTTCTTTATCTCTTGAGCTTGATTGTTCCTACTGATCGTAATATGCTTACAGTGTAGTCGCATTTGCATGCTGAAGTAGTTGTGGAGCAACTGGGCAATTGTTTCTTCTTTGTGTTCAGCGCATGGAAACGTTATTGTGCATGTGTCAAGAACACTGTCGGTTGCGTCTTTGTAGACAGTCTTGTAACTTTTATTTTGCACGAAGAACTGTTCCGCTTTCTTCAGTAGCTGGAAAAGGTTCTTGTTGGGGTGTGTAAGGCCTCCTCTGTTCTTCACGTTTGTCAGTGCTGCTTTAGTAGAAGTGTCCTTGTCAAAGCTGAAAGCGGATCGGCATGCAGGGCAGCGTGTAGCTTTTTTTTTTATTTTCACGCTCAAAAACCCAGTCACATAATATAGCATGCAGTCCACAGCCTTGGTTTCTTGAGCCGTTTCTGTCCAGACATCTTCGCATTCCCAGTCTTCGACAGAAATTAGACTCTCGAGCTTGGTCTTCACTTGGTCAACGAGGTGAGGAGACTAGGTAGTAACTTGCAATCGGCCCTTGGGATCGCACGACGCCACTGCTATAGGCGAGCGTCGTTCGATGGAGCTTTAAAGAAGGACACTCGCTCTGCGCAGTTCCGGTACCCCGAATTGCAGTTGGGAACGAAGCACGTCTTTCCCATCCTTATAGCATAACTTCTTCTTCAGGTTAATGCTCATCTTCGTGCACGATGGTGGCACCGGTGATTGACACAGCACCAAAGCAACACGTACATGCGGCCAGCCACTGACCGCACACCACCACCGCCACACCGCGAAAAAGGCGAGCGAGCAAGCTACGCCCCCGACTCCGTGGCCGCCGAAGAGAGACCTCATACCCACGGTGCTCAACACCTCAGCGCCCTCCGCGGCGGCACGGAACAACTACACTTGGTTTCACCCTAGGTTGCACCGCAGCGAAGGCTAGAAGCGCGAGCTCATAGCGCTGGCAGCTGCTCTTAAGTTACGAGAGCTTGTGCCGCCGGGATGTGCCCCAGAGTAAGGAGCTCGCGCTTGTAGCCTTTCCTGCGGTACATCATAAGGTGAAACAGAGTATACTCCTAGTTCCGAACACGATCTGGTCGCTCGCTCCCCGCGGGGAGAGCGGCCAGATTCACCACCTAAATGTATTTCTTCCACCGTGCTTCAAACAAATGCTACTGCCAACGTTAGCACGCGCAGCGCGTGTGACTACGTTCCCTGCAGGCTTCTTAATGCTTTGGTAATTTAGCAATAGGTCTATCGCTACGTATACCAAGCGGCTCACGCCCAGTCGTTGACATATTCACTGCTAAGTTTTGCGCCAGCAAACAGTTAGCCAGCCGCCGTTGAGTGTGTGCAACTTCTGCCAACCCATTTTTAATCTACGTTATCTTGCCCACGTGCTGATGATATTATGCTGCTTCCGTGATTTGCTGAACAAGTAAAAAATAAAGAAAACTTGTCTTTGGGAGATTGTGGTTTGGCCTCTAGGAATCGAATATTTTGCGATAGTTACTAACATCTTGCGAACAAATTTACAGGTTCCTTGGCCTCTGCTAACGCACAGGTCGCTCCTAGGATAAATACTTCGAAAGAAAAGTGGATGGACGAGCGTGTAAAAAGACAGAAGGTTTGACCTTAGGAGGCATCCGTAAAGCCATGTCTTCAGAACGTGGATTGCGATGCGAGATTTGACGGATAGGGCCTCATTCCCGACCCTGCCTTTGGCAGTTCTACGCGTAACTGTGTACTGTAGCTGCTTCAGTCGCTTTGTTTGTGTACGGGATCGAGGCAGAAAATTTTGTAATCTGAAAGGGCATAAAAAAAAGTAGAGCCAAAGATAGGCAAACTCACACAGTACATACGCTAAGATAGTTTACGCCCATAAGTGCGTCATAAAAACACCTGCTCCAGAGGGTTCTGCCTATGGCTACATTTTATCACCGTTATTTTGACTGATACGTCCATTTAAATTGCCAAATGGGACCTGTTGCATAAAACACTCTTCATTGAAGGGTGTTAAAGGGGTGGGGAAAAGAGTATCCAGTAAAGTGAGGCGAACATCATCTTTTAAAGCCGTTCGCCCATCAAAACCGGCTTTTGAGGAGGTTGCCTAAGCGACAATGTCGAATAGCTTTGCCTCTACCAAACAATTGTTATTTCAAGACACAATCTTTGAACTTGGATTATTATGTTTTCTTTCAAACATTGACAATAACGATGCAACGTACTTGTAACCGTGGTAAGTGTGGAAACGGTTACCTGCGGATGAGTGTCTGAATTTTCAGGCGCAGAAGGGGGCGGAGCAATCACCAGGGACAGGATTCTTCTTCCTTACGTAGTCTATTGGGACTGGAGGGTGTAGGCGCAGTATATTTGCCACGCCAAGTAGGTTTCAAATGCTTTCGCATTTAAATATTTCTTCACACGACACATAAAAACACGATAGCGAACGATAAATTACGTCAGTGAAAAACTACGGATGGGGATAAATATACAGGCCCAATGCAAGCACCAAGGAGCCTGTGGTCTTCCTCTCGGCGAGGTAAACAACCCTACCGAAGGCAAAGGCTACAGTCGACAAAGAACGTGTCTGATCTGGGAACTTGAAATGCTTCGCCGAGAACGGGCTGGGGGCTGTGAACACCGCGCATCTCATTCAGCCAGATGAGGGAGCCCCGATTGTGCGCCTCGTGCACGCTCGACGCCGCTCATTATCGGCGCTGTTTACTCTCGAAAAACAGCTCTCGTCGCGATCCTTGGGACCGAATTCCCTCCGGCTGACCCCGGAGCTCTTCTGTCTCGCCGCCAGAGCCAAAGAGAGCGGGCGAGTCGCGGAGGAAGGAAGCGGAGGGAGGAAGATGCGACTGCCGGACGAGCCAATGAGGACGTTTCGAGAACTTCTACGCAGAGACGGCAGGGAGCACGCGAGGCGCCCATTGGCTCCTTGGCTAATTGCTCCTCGCTGCGGAAGAAATCGCTGCTTGGAACAGGCTTGTACGCCTGGTTTGGAGGAGCGAAAGCGCCGTTTAGCTGTATTGCATAATATGCGCCTTTCTAATTCTCCTCTAACACCGTAACTTCACCAGCACGCCCCGTTTCTATGACTGCTCACGCGGCTGCGTTCTCGTGTACTTGGGTTTCGAAAGAAAACGAAGCAGAGCGTCGCGCTTATGGTACCCGTTGAAGCTTTCAATTCGCTCAAGTAGAGCTTCCAGGTGTAACTTTCAACGGATGTCTTTATGGGTAGTTTCCTACAATAAAATTGTCATGAACGAGGGTCATAGACGAGGGACACGCTGAAAGCATTAAACGACGTTAAGGTTCATTTCACGAAGGCGCCCGTGCCCCTGACTTTCTGCTCGCAGGGCGAATTGGGAATGCGAAGTCACCTTCTGACCTTTGTTGGCCCTTTTGACCAATGGATGAAGGGATGGATGGATGCCGCTGAACCCGTTGAGTCGGGCGGCGACCTGTTCCACCTAGCCAGTATATTTTGTTCCTTAACATTTATTTAACATTGAGTTATGTATCTAGATATTTATTCTTAAACGCTATACACAATCCCTACGACGGAGGTGCCTCTATGCAACCGGGTGCTCACACCTTCCGTACTACGGGTTGCCTGGAAGGGAATAAGACAATGTCATTCTCCCCTCGACTTATGCCACAAGCCTCTGGAAATATTCCTTCAAACTACCTTCAGAAAAACAACAACATAATTTTACGCAAAGAGACTCGAAGATGATACTGCGTTTTACTGACTTGGAGTGAGTGCTGAAAGCGGGAAGGACGGGCTTTATCAATCTTCGCTGGAAGGTTAAACAAAGAGCGGAAGGATGAGAATAGAAACGCAAATCAAGAAATTTTAATCCCTCCTTTGATAAAATTTCTCTTTTAATTGATTTATTGATTGATTGTTTGGGGTTTCACGGCGCAAATGTAAGGTCTACTGAGCATAATTTAAAACACCATAGATGCTGTCTGCGGACCCGTACATTGGATGAACTACCAAGTAATCATCCACAAACCTAAAACCACTGCAACCCGCAAGTGAGTTGTCTATTCGAGCTTTTATAGCCTTATCACGAATAGAAAAAAAATTCACTGAGGAGAGTCGGTAGGCAAGAGCCAATACAAACACCTATATTTTGTTCTCACCCTGCACTTGCGCTTTGTGTTTTTTAATAAAGGTTTCTCTTCCTCCTTCCTCTTGTCTGTAAATTTTTCTTTCATAGTCAACTAAGGTGCACTGTTTGCAGAAGCCTATGGGTTCTTATCTGCAAAAAATATATTTCTAATATCTACCCTCCGCCCTTTGGGGGTTTCTAATACTTTTAAACTGATTCCTCGTTTTAGCACTTTTTATTCACTTAACCGCGTCGCACTAAGTTTTGTGTTTCGATATTCGGGACATGTATTATAAAAATTATAAATGAATTCCTGATTAATTCAATATTTAAAACCATCCAAGAACACGCACGAACTATACGATTTTCAGAATTCTTTCGGTGTCTTCGTTGAAGGCTTCCCTGACCTGATAAGCGTCGTACCTAATCACGGAGTTCAGGTTCTAAACTATAATGGATATCCTCAATGTCGAAAGACAAAACAAAGTTCGCAGTGGCGAATGAATGGAGTGTCCGGAAACGAGGAATCAATTCAATAAAATTGAAAACCCAAGAAGGCTGAGGAAGGTAGATGTACAATTATATTTTTGCTGATAAAGACGCACCCAATATATGACGCAATGCACCAAAAGGGTGCACGTTCTTTGTGTCTTTGCAGTAAAGACGACGGATAGGTACTTACTAGCAGGACTGCCGATAACATTCTTGAGTGACGTCAGGTTGAAAGAAAAAAAAATGTTTTGCCTTCGAGTGCAAGGACCCCAAAGGCCTCGTTTGTTTTTCATACCTCTGTCCGCAGACATCAATGTCTGTATACGTGTGTGTGCAGAAATCTAATAAACTAAACCCGGACATTTACGGACAACTTTGGTATCTTGCTCAAGACTGTGTACACACATAGATGCACGGAGCTCTGGTGAAGTCGCGCAACTCATGAACGTATTTTGATGAAAAAGTACCCGAAGAACGGTTTTATATTCACAAGAGGATAGAGAGTTTTAGCGAGTCGTTTTTTGAGCACACTGTTTCGAAATCATCAACAGTGCAGCTGGTTTGTTCTTTGAAACACTACGTAAAATATAACGTGTTTTAGTGGACCGTTAGACTGGCGCAAACGTGTAAACGATGATGATGATTGCGTTTGACCGGCAGCGCCATGTTCTAGTAAACATCTGAAAGGTTTTGCAGCATGCAGATCAGCGGCTCGAGTTTCACGGCGTAAGACCGGCGTAAACAAGACGGCTGAGCTAACATTTACTGGCCGAAATTTTAATAGATCCGGAGTTAGGAAGAGTAAAAAGTGCCTGAACGACCACAAAAGTGGGTTATATGTCTCCGTCATCTCGAACTGGAACGATCGTTCACGTTGTGCGTGTCGTCGATGCAAATCATTTTGACCGCTCGAAACCGCCATGGTAGCTAGTTAGCCCGGATCACGAAAATTCACTCCCATTTACGCGTACTTTACAGCATTCACGATCGCTTACCATAGTGAGCCGTCCTCGCAATTATTTGGTACGACCTCTCCAACGATGCAGAGAGAAGCTGGAAGGCAAATCGCCTTCCGCTGTCCTAATCCACGCTCGGCTGGGCCGGCGGAGTCTATCGCCAAACCGACCGCCATATTTCCTTTTTCTTTTTTTAACTCTTTTTTTTTACCCCAGTCGCGAACGGTGTTGGCTGTGTTGCGGTGACAGTGGCCGGAGAGTGGTACGAAAAAAGTATCCCGAAGCCCCGAACGACTCGCGCGCGCATGCGTAGTGTTGTTGGTGATGCATTCGACGACGAACTGTTCGTGTGGAAACGCCTATCCAGAACACCCTAATAGGAAGTTTTCGTGAGTAGTTTTGACGCGAAAGGTTCGTCCCCGGACGACTGGCCGATGCCTCTGCGCTCGCGCGCGCGAATCGTTGGGTGCTTCGGGACGCGTTTCCCAATCCTTTCTTCCACTATGGCCGCTGGAGTCATCACCGCAACGCAGTCCGCATCGTCGAGGACTCGGGGGGAAAATACCAGATGGCGGTCGCTCATAGCGTCGGTGGCGGTGTGACGCGGCAAAAAAGAAGAGTCGTTTCTACTTATTCTCTAAGGTCAGCATGGCGCTCTTGGCAAAGTTTGTATTTAGACCGATTTTGCGCGGGTGATGCTTGGGCACTGGCTTCAGCGCAACTCTTGCGGACATCGTACTTGTGTCCACTAAGCATCTGTGGACAGACCTCGCCCTCGCGAGCGTAAAAGGCCGGTCAACAGGCACACTTACGTCACGGTAGAAAGTGTAAATAACCTTATTTTCGCGGTCTAAATATTTTGTCTCAGGAGGATTTCGCAGGCACAATGTGTTGTGATCGGAAGTAGTATGCTATTCACTCCATTCTTTACAAAAGAGATATTATTTTTGAGCAATCAAAAGTTGGCGAAATATAGATGTTTATAGTCCGTAGAGCGTGTACTGACCGAAGACCCGCTCTGAACAAGTAACTGAACTGGTCTCGAAGCGTCAGAATTCTGATAATTGAATTTCGGATTATAGTTCGTAATTTTTGGCCCTGGCAACTAAAATGCAGCATAATGTTTTAACCATTACTGACAACCGGAACGGACAGAAAAGGATTATGGAACGAAAAAGAAGGCCGATTCGGCGGGTGGGGTGTACAAGATTCACTGGAGCGGGATTGTGGGCTGTGAAAATAATATTTTCTCAGCCTACAATCTGTAGTCGTGAAGCGTATCGCACTTCTGACATTGCCCTAAACCGGGGTTCAGCAACTTACGGCCCGCAGGGTGATATTATACGGCCCCCCGCACGCCACCGAAATTGACCCCCTTCCCATCTCAAACACAAACTCTGGTACCAGAGGTAGGTTTGTTTGCAAGCCCTCTACAGACCGACACGCGGGCTTGACGTCACGGAGCTGCGGCGGCGCTGCGATCGCGCCGGAGCCGGGTGCTATAGGTAGAAGGGCGCACGTTTCCTACGGGCGTCATAACATTTCAGTGTGCCGCGAAGTTGTGTTACCGTTAATTGTACCGAAAGGCACAAAAAAAAAGTGGCGGAGTGAGTTTTCCACAAGTTCTCGGCAAACTTTGAAAGGCACAAAAGGTGAAGAATATCCGTTGATGAAAAAGAATGGTCGCCTCGCGAGAACGACCGTTTGTGCGGCAAGCACTTTCTTGAAGGCGAGTGCGGCTTCATTTTTATATCCGTCCCGAGGCTTGCTTATGTGTAGGGAAACCGTCGTCTGATCGAGACCACCCGGATTTTGTTCCCACAGTGGTCGCGCAAGGAGCACCGGCGAAGCGCTCGTCAAAGGCTCGCTACGCCCGTGCTACCAAGCAGAAGGGGATCGGCGACAGAACGGCAGTGTTGTAGGCGTTACCGAAAGAAAGTAACGAAATACGTTACTTGCAAATAAAAGGTACAAGTTAGCGAGCTACGTTACCTAAAATAAAAGGAACGCGTTACCGCTACCGATAAAAAGTAACGCACGTTACTTGAGGGTTACTTTTTAATGTATGATTTAACACGTTTTACTGTTTTGACGATACAGGTATGAGGTATGCATAAGCTCATATATCAAGAAACAGTATGTTCATGCAGAAAGTGAACATACTCTACACTGTTAGCAAGTCCCGTGTATTTGGCGAATATTTGGGGTGAAAAACACGCTATTTACACAAATTACCATAAATTTACACGATGAGTAACGGATAATTCGTTCAGAAATCATGCGAGGTTGTAAAAAACGTGTTTTGGTTCGGTCATACACGCATAACCGTGTGGCCGACCTCGATAACACGCATCGCCCCCGGCGACGACCGCGGCATTGCCGGCTATCGAAGCACCGGAATGCTTGGGGACGCACTTAGAAAGGACCGTCGAGACAAATGCCGCGGAAAGAAACATATCTCGGAGACAGATATGCACCAAAAGCAATTGCGCCATGTCGCAGGACGTTGGCGAAACCCGCCCTTACCGTGCTCGCTGCCATCTTCTGGTCGATGGCAATGCGGCTTCCCTCATGTCGCCCATGTTTGTATTTAGTTTAGAAGTCCTGATAACAGTTTCTTAGACACCGCAAATAAAGTCATGGGTCTAATTATTCGTTCCAAACACTTAAAATGGATATAAAAAGCGTGTCCTCGATGTGAACACGTGACATTGCAGTTGGTTTCGTTTTTGCTTCAACCTCCAACTGCAAGCGATCTGGCCATGGCGCAAGCGCAACGCCGATGTGCGCTGGAAGCAAGCGCCGGTTGGCTTTCGTTGTTTTTGTTTGACCGGAGAAAATCTGGCAAGTACGCATGGCGCCGCTACTGTTTTGGTTTGACGGGACGCGAGAAGCTTCGCATAGAGCTTCGGAGTTTGCGAGCACATAGTGAAGACGTGACCGGAGAAGTGCCCCTGTGATGTTCCTGGAAGACGGAAAGTAGCATTCGTAATCGTCGTGTCTGCTTTGAAAGCGAAGGGAGTCACAGGGTCCACGAGTTCGCAACCACAAGCCAAGGTTCACGACAGCGCGGCGTTGACTTCGGCGATCTCGTTCTGTTTGGTGCAACCCGGCGATGCGAAAAAGAGCTGAAACATTCGTCGTGTGTGGTGCGGTGCTTTGTATTCCGGGTCTGTTTGAACCACGCTTTTAACACGGAGCGCAAATTGTTTGTTGCGTGGTGGAGGTTCAACGGGTACAGTCCCGTCGTCGTCAGCTGATCCGGTCCAGCTGGTCCGGGAGGAGGCAGCGAGCGTTTTTAAAAGTAAATCTTCCTTCGTTCCGTTCCAAACTGTGGAAGTATTCCGACACATACCGTGAGTAAGAAGCAGCGGGCGTTTTCAACAAAATTACGTTGTTTTAATTGAATAATGGACTTCGGATTGTTGTCTTAAATCTGCCGTCTTTTATGCTTCGTGTTGGACTGCGTTTGCATAGCGACGCATACCGCTCGAGTAGATGATTCGGTCCTGCAACGAGTTTGTTGCGCCAATCATGCGGCGTGAATAAATTAGGGCAAGGTTTCCTACCTGCCCACAGATGCATGTACTGAGACCATTTTTTATGTTGCGAACGTAGTGCTCTTTCTTTATTTTGGAAGACGCATTGGTGCATTTATTATGGTACAATCACTTGAGAGTTGAGAAATTGGAGAGCGAGCAAGCTTTCCCAACTTTGTCTCTCTCTCTGGCACTGCCCTGTTTCAGTTTCAGTAGGCATAACTACTAGCAGGTACAAACTGCTCTAAAGCAGGTAAAAAACGGGAAGCTTAGGACGGTGCGGACTCCGTGTTTCGCGCTTTTCGCAAGGTGACAGGGTAAATGCTTTTGTGAGATATGCGGAATATGCAAGCGATTTTGTTATGCCCGTCGTTTGCGTCTCTCCAGCAAAACGAATAAGATGATCTACAAGAAAGGCGCAATCACAAGCCAAGATTTAAGATAGCAGTCGTTTGCTTCGGTGATCCGTGTAGCTGTATTTTACCCTGCTCTCTGCAACACCGTGTCATGACGAAGAGCTGGAACGGTCACGGTTTGTGCTGGCCTCCCGGTTGACAGAAACCCGCGTCGCCCGCATTGGCACCGAGTGCGCTTGGGCTGTTGATGCTCAAGCCTTTCATCCGCGGCTTGTCGCCAGCTCATCCTGCTGCTCAACGGTGAGGAAGCGGCGAGAGTAACCTCGGAAGTGAATGTAAATCCTCGTTCATTCAGTTATCCGGTGTCAAAGTGCGCAAGATGTCCAACGTGTACTGAGGGCGGGAACTACGAGCGTTCTGCCTTGCTTTTATAACCGAAACCAGACCACGAGATAACTGCCTTGCGTACTCTAAAATGACGGAAGCAATAAGTTTCAACAGGTCGAGTACGTCACCGGGGATGTAGGCGAGACGGTGCACACTGTTTAAACGCTTGCAGTATCCACGAGTGGTACCAGGAAAGCGACGTCAACTGAGAAGGAGCTCGCGATTCAGCATAATGCACTACTACGGGCCCGTGTATCTTGAAAGTTCGGGGTGGTGGCAGTATAAAAAAAAGACGCATCAGCGCCCCACACCAGTGTTTACAAATAACACCGCTCTTCTCGACACCGACACGACATACGACAACAAACTGCATCAAAAAGCCCCAAAAGTGAAGGCGTCTGCTCCCGTACTGCAACTGCTGCAACTAGCGGAAGTGAAGTGTTGGGCGGATGTCCGGATGTCTTTCACAAAAATATATAAAAAATGCTTTGCGCAAGGATAATTTTCATTTATTATTGTATACGTAATGACAAAATCCCAATAATTTGTTTTCCTATCTGATTCAAGCTAGTCGGACTGCTCATAACACTGGTCAAGCAAGAAAATAACAAAAATTTGAACTTTTTCATGACCGGTTTAAGATTTATTGTTAACATATCGTTATTTATTGCAACGGACTAACATTATAGATTTTGCCTCCATACTTTTTCAATGCAAACAGTTCTAACACACGGCTGTCTATTGCGCCGTGTTTTGTGTATTCTTCTATAAATCTGTAATGGTCAGCGACCAAAGAGCTCACCCGCACATGTCAAGCTTATATGCGCCGCGGGGAGAAATGAACATCGAGTAGGAAGTGTCGTGCGTAGTGTCGGTTGTTGTGTTTGTGTACATGTCGGTGCTGTGTAGCTGCGTGCTGTGTTGCCTGCGTTGTATGTAGGGTTGCTGTGTAGTCGTGGTCGTTCGCAGTGTTAACCGACTTGTCTTTTTTTTTAAAACAGGCTGCTAGAAATCTCGATAGGTGGCGCAAGTTACCGCCCGATTCTAAATAGTTTGCTGAAGTTATTGATCCATGTAAGTTCGGCATTCGTTTTTTTTTTTTTTTTTTTTTTTTTTTTTAGCGGCTTGTTGAAGTTTCCGACGCCGCCGACCGCCGACAACGCACGTACGTACCTTTGCAAGTAGCTACGTTCGCCGCTTGGAGACTTTACTGTGTATAAAAGACATCGAACAAGAACTAACGCGCCCTGTGTGCTTTCAATTCGGCTGAAAGGCGCGCGGCTCGCTGGGCTCGTCTTTCGCCTGTTCTCGGCCGCTGGCCGCCATGTTTCATAAGGAACACGCTCGAAACGGTTTTGCGGAAGGCAGACACGGTGTAGCGTGTTAAGTTTACACAGCACCTCATGTGTAGACGAAAAGCACAGATGGCCTCGTGTAAAACGAACACGTTTCGACGTGTCCGCTATGGGACAACGGTTTACACGTCTGGACGTGTTATTTTTGCTAACAGTGTATCTCTTTTAACGGTTTCACCTCAATACTCACGAGAGAAAACGCAAAGAGAAATGCAGAAAACGCAGAAAATCACGTGGCTTGATGCCTAGAAACGCATAAAATTTAAAGGAGCTGTGCAACAATTTTTGTACTCTGCACAAATACCGCTTAAAACGGATCCCTAACGTTAATGACCTGTGAAACAGGCGTTCGTTTTTCACCCCACGCAATAGAAGTCCCAGAAAAAAATTTAAGAAAAACGAGCAGCGTTCATTCCCTCAACTCGCAGCCAGAACAAGCGGCCACGTGATCTGGAGCCGATTATATGCCGCCAGTGTTGATCATAGCCACGCGCTGGGGTTGGCAAAGCGCAGGACACGCGCTGAGTTCCAGACATTCTTATGGCTCGGCTGTTGTCGTCGTTGCAGCGATTGGACACGGGTCACTACCCGAATGCTTCTCGAGCTAGCAATTGTCACGAGCCCAAGTCGAGTGCCTACGCAATGCTCGGGTCCAATCTATGAACCGCATTCAAATATCGTCACTTGGGTGTACTGCGATCCCCGAGTTACGTCATCAAATTTTGCAAAGGAGAGATTGAATGAAAATGATCGCTTTTGTCCTTGAAATTACACCGCAAGAAAGGAGTTTCTTGGCCAATGGCGTTGCGTGTGAGTATTCTTGAGTGCCAGGTGTGCCAGTAAGCTCGTGTAGAGAGAAAAACATTCCAATTGAATATCGTTGCACAACTCCTTTAAGTGCAATTTCCTTAAGACTTGGGAAGTAGTAACGAGTAACGTAACTACGTTACTTGAAATAGTAACGTAAGTACGTTACCCATTACTGTGTCGAAAAAGTAACGAGTAGGTTACTACCTTACTGAAAAAAGTAACGCGTTCCTGGTAACGCCGTTACTTGTAAGTTGTAACGTGTTCCCGCCAAGACTGGAGAACGGACAAAGCGTTACTGCTTGTCACGCCTTGTGGTCATGAGGGTAGAAAAAATATACCTTGACTCGAAGACTCTTTGTGTATTTAATCAATTAATAAATACACTTCCGCAGACCCACCGTCTGCTGACCCACTGTGCTTACCCTGCCGGCATTGTGGACATCGACTCCAAGTAATCGTAGGCCTCGAAAGACTTATACGCTCGCACCATGCCGGCCGTTAACTGGCTTGGCAAAAAGACTAAATAAACGACGACGTGAGCCATCGACGTCGGTGTCAGAAACTTCACGTCGGGAATCCTGCAGGTCTTGTCACAGCGCACGGATCGTTGAAGGCAACGCCGTCCACGCACAGTTTTTTCTTGATACCGCTGCCAAATACGACGTACGTTGTCAGGAAACACGACTCACAAATAAAGCTAGAAGCGTCCCTACAACGTCAACAACGAGCGCACGCCGCACAACGCAATTGCGAAAACACGGAGAGCCGCACCGTTTTCGCCCACATAGCTTCCGCGCATGCGCGGCCTTCCGGCCGTGTTGGTAAACAGAGCTGCTCTGAGTGTCGGTCTATATTCGGACGTATTAACTTGAGAGATTTGACAGATAAAATTTTCTGATCAGCTGGCCTTCAAGCGAGCAATAAGCTGTAGAATGCATTTGCAACGAACGACTTCGTTACGCTTTCCGCTTTCCTCCCTGAATTAGCTTTCAAGTCTACGAAATCTCGCGGCTGCCTTGATCGAAGTTTTTGCTACAGCATGTACATATCTGCGAACATAACTTTTTTTTTTAAATAAAGATCGTGAAGTCAAACGTGGGTCTTGCGAATGACAGATGAGCACCATCAACATAGTTTAGGACTCTCAGTTGAATGTTTTAATGCGAATGCTCGCAGCTTGTCAAGTAAAATTGTATACCAAAAGTCTTACTGAGAGGAAGCTCGAGTAATCTTACCCTACATGTGGCTTATTCAAAAGAACATCTATGTATACTACTTTAAATATTTCACTTTTTTTTTTTCAATTGGCCCGTCTCGTTTCCGCTTTGATGCAATTTGGCCTTACACACGTTTGCAAGCGCGGCCTCAGGGCGCCCGCCCCTTGCTCATCGGGGTGCACTTGGGCGCAACCATAATTCGATTACAACACCTTAGCAAGGTGTTTTAATCGAATTATAACGCTCCCAAGGGCACCCCAACTGAGAAAGAGGCGGCGCCCTGAAGTTGTTCTGCCCTAAGCAAACTCGGAACAGAAGTCAATCTCAGAGCCATTGTGAACGGGGTCGAACACCGAACCTCCTTGTTTGATACTGTTAAGCGTCCTACAATTCGTACTTTTATACTGTAAAACTCGATATAGTTCGTAACTTGATACTGTAAAGCTTGATACAGTTAGTAATTTGAATCTGTAAAGCTTGATTCAGTTCTTAAATCCTAACTCGTTGCTCTTAGACGCTATGTATCAAAGCTTTTTCCCCTCTGTTTCTCCAGTTCTCTCTTTGTCTCTCTCTCTCTCTCTCTCTCTTTTCTCGCACGGGCTTTATTGTTCCGCTTTATCTGACTGAGTATAGATTACATCAATGCTGATAACCGTTACAACTTGTCTTCTTGTACTTATTAAGAGTAATAATGACTTCCGCGTTCGGCGCTCGAAATAAGCCGAAGGAGGGCACGGGGATAAATCCTCAAGGATTAGTTGGAACGCGTACCAGTGACTCGGACTGCTTCCGTCGCCGCATCTTCCTAATGAGCGGGAAGGCGGGAAGGCCCCGACGAGCGCCGCTGAGGAAGAAAGGCTTCCCGACAAGGAGGCGCGAGGGAGAGGAAGCGTCCCACTCCGCCGGTGGCCCCCGCTGTGCCTCGCGCCGGAACGCGGGCGAGCTTAGTTTCATTACCGCAGCATGCTCACGGGCTCGTTAGAAAATTACGGCCGGAGATCGCAACGATAAAAAGAAACACGCGGGGAAGCGAGCCTTCCTCCAGCAAAAATGAGCAGAACAGCTCCGCCATCTATCATCGGCCGAAAATAAAAACGCCCCGCCATTGTTTCGCATTTAATGCGAACTGACGGAGAAAACGCGCGCGCGCAACGGCAGAACATTTTATATGCTCCTGCCTCGTAATCGTGTGGTAGATCCGCACGCGCGCAAAACAGAGATGCGCGAGCGATCGCGCACGCACGCACAAAAATGTGCGACGCACGCCACGCTATGTTCTTCGCCAAGCACGTCGTTAAGGCGCGTTCTCGGCGTCCACAAAAGAAAGCGCGGTGCTCCATCATCCGTGCTCCGACCTCGACAGCGAGCAAGGACAAAGGAGTTGAGGTCATCGAAGGGGGACATTGTTCCGCCGAAGGCCCGGAACGAACGCGAGGCAGGAGGACGAAAAACGATCGGTTGAACCGCCGCCGACATAAACAAACAGCGGCCGGCTAATACGTCAAGTACAAATTAAAAACGGGGACGTAGTCTTCAACAGCAGCGCGAGCGTCTGAGCCAGGGGGCTTTCAAACTTCGATACTTTCACGTAAGGTCACTGGATCGTGGGAAAGCCATAAAGGTTCATTTAATGATCAGTTTCTCCCGGTCTTCTCCATTTTGGTAAGCCGATCCCAATTCCCGGTGACAGCTTGATCTACAAAGACATTTCTTGAATATCGTGATTTTGTTTCCACGCACCGGTGAAACAAGCACAAATCTTCCCAGTGCCGCCACATGCGGTGTTGGTGCTTAGCGTCAACAAAATATAACTTTTCTCTTTTGAAATACGCGAGAACAACGATAATATTGTAAAGGATATGCGGAGATAACCCTGTTTGATAAGTTGATTGCATTGACAGTACCGAAAACGCTTATATCGGCGAGGAATGCTATCAGTACGATGACGCTTCATAACGATCTTGGCACAACAGGTTTCGAACGACCTTTTTGAGGTTTCGAACATTTGAATGGATAATAAATGGTGATTGGCATGGCAACTAAGACCGATCAGTCAATAACCTTGCAGGGTTTCGTCGTCAGTATGTGAGTATATGTTTATGACCGGCTAGCAGGCAGAGAAACCAATGGCGTAAATTTACCAGATCCAGTGGTTGACTCCCACCTATAGAGGTACAAAATGAGGGCGTAAAAATGCGTGATTACATTTTCATAATTAAAGCTTACGCTGGAAACTTCTAAATAAGCGCGCAAGCAGTTTGTCGTGTCTTTTTTCTGCCAGGCAGTTTTGAGAATAAGCCTTATTCCCTTCTATTTATCTTAATATTCCAAACGGTAAGTATACGTACATGCTTACTTTCCGTCATATTTCGAGCCTGTCCCGCCCTTTCCCGAAAGCAATGGACATCGCAGACGACAGTTACATTGGCCACTGTACGATATAATAATAATATTAATACGCTTAATATGATCTACGGTTAAAACCAGCGTTCCAACATGACTATCTGTAGGTTCATCGATTGTATCATGATCGCTCAAGCGGTCTTCTGATACTTTTCAATGTAAAGCATCTCGCTGTTACGCCACTGTTGCGCTAAACACATGGTTACGGACTTGGTTCACAACGTACAAAAGAGCGCTGGCAATGCTGGCGACTAACCGAAATACAACACCACGTTAATCGTCGGATGGCACTCGCTAACAGAAGACAGAGCCAAACGTAGCGTAGAAGACGCGCAGGCACCCGGCAGTAAAACTTGCCCGACTCGAACGCAAAGTTGCGAAGACCTTAGCCCAGTGTACGCAGCACTGCTGACACTGCTCCGGAAGCCAGCATTTAACCTCGGCTAATCTCTTCTTTAAAATAAGCCCTTTTTTTTTCTGCAGAACTTTGCTGGTTTTAACGACTTCCTTTGCCCGCTTCACAAGATCAGCGGTATAAGTGTCAGTGCCACGGAGGCGCTCTGCGGGACTAGGAGACTGAATTAGAGGCAGCCTTCGGCGCCGGTGACGACCCTTTCAGCTCCACAGCGTTTATTAAACAACGTGTGCGACGTGCCCCAAAAACAAAAGCGAAAGAAGACGAGGTGTGAAAGGAAAGTGAACTAGAAATATTAAATAGTGAAAACAAATGGCGGTCTTCGCGTGAGGAACATCGTGTGGATACCATCAGGGGCTTTAAGCTGGACATTCGACGAAAAAGCCAGCGATACGTTTGACGGTCGTGCGGTCGGATTCCCCGCCGACTTTTTCGCCAAGTGTAGACTAGAGCCACGGGTTAGGCTGCACTAAAACTGGGAGGCGTGCCGACCACACCGGCCTCTCTACTCGCGACTCCAACTGTCTATAGGTGGCGCCACTCCTTTTCCAACATGGCGGCTGAGGGTCGGGAATGTGTGCGGTCGTACCAGTTGCTGAGCCCGTCTAGTGTGCTGGCTTCATTGAGTGACACAAATTATTTCCGCTAATACGAGGAAGCTAGGATGTATGCACGCAGGTCAGCTCCTTATCGGAAAAATAGAAGCGGCGATTAGCGTTGTCTTCACGCCAGGAGGCACGTTTGAAATCAGGAACGAAACCGAAGCCAACATCCACTTTGTATTTAAATTCTCAATATACGTGTTAACTCTGGGTTTTCTCCTAACTCAAGATAAGTTTTACAGCGTAATTATTGAGCCGAAGAAGTTGTTCCCGGAAACTTTATTTTCTGACAAACGCGTCCGATCCAGGCACTAATTCAAAGCATTTTGGACAGTTCAGTGTCACCCTAAAGACGGTCTTTCATACACATTTGATATAACATGCAATATTGTATTTGCTCAAAAAACCTGCGGTGATATTTATTTATGTGTTCTTGCTGTTGTTACTCACTCAGATATTTTTCATATGAAAACTTTAGCTGCTGGCCCTTCAATGGGTTATGGGAGCTTTAGCATTATTCCTAGCAGTAGAATAACCAAGTAAATCTAAATTTTACAAAATATTTCCACGGGTAATTAGCTTAGAATATGTTCACAAATCATATAAATTAAGAAAAGTTTTTCTCACTTCAAAACCTAAAAAACAGAACCCGAGTCAAGCAACAAGAGTGTCTCTGTTTTAAAGGTAACGCGTGACGCATAGGACTTTACATTACATCCAGTGTCTTCATAATGGTGTCGGAGGTTTTTATATAAAAAAAACAGCAAAATGAGATCTTTGTGGGACGACTATTCTGGTTAAGGTTGAATTACGTATGTCTGTGATTGTGGCGTTTATTAATGGTTCATGTTGAAAAACAGCACGACTGGGACGAGGACAAAAAGACGAAGAAAACACAAGACAAGCGCTGACTATCAACCAGTCGATAGCGCTTGTCTTGTGTTCTCTTCGTCTTCTTGTCCTCGTCCAGTTGCGCTGTTTTTCCACATGAACTCCTGCCAACTTGCCCAGTTTTATATCTTTATGGAGTATATTGAAGGCCTACGTTACTGCAATTTGTATTATAATGATGAAATTAAGGTATTGAAATGCGTAGTTCATCAGACTCTACTATGATTTGTTGTTTATGATCTAATATCGACCAACTGTGCCGATCCAAAGTTGCAAATTATCATCCGTGGTGCAAATTGCAGCTTTTTGAATTACCAAGCTATAAAATAAAAATTCTAAAATAAAAATTAAAAAAAAGAAATTTAGCTAGTTTGCGAAATTCACTTAAAATAAAATTAATCGCGATTAAAGCATGGTGCTACAAGTTTCACGATTTTTAGCAATCGACTAAACTTCCGAATTCGCCTCCAATCCTTCCAAACCATATCTTCCGCCCCCCCCCCCCCCCCCCCCCGGCCCCCACAAAAACAAAAAACAAAAAAAAAGCGCGATTTTTTTTTTTTGTTACAAAACGTGTTAGAACATTTTTTTTTTTTTCATTTTTCCACGGAATTTTTTTTCCAGTCCCCGCCTTTCGAGTAGGATAAAACGCCTCCCCGCTTGAACGTCCGCTCACTGCAGCACGTTTCGTTGGCCTTGGAAAACCGCTGAGACAGTACGGAGTTTTTGCGTTGCGTATACGAGCCAACGCAAGCACTAGGGAGTTTTCGTAGATCGTCTTCGCCATCCCGCAAGGGCCCTCGGCAACCCGCTACGATAGCGGGAACTCCATAGTCAAGGCTATCGGCGCGCAGGCGCAGTAGCAACTTCTTCGTTGCGGAACGCTTAGCGGAGGGGGCAACGCGGTCTGCGAAAACTCCCTACTATGTGTTTGCGTTAGCGTTGCGTGCTCCACACTGCGCGTGCGTGGAGCACAAAATTGCGGTCTTGTATTGGTTCACGCCGACGACGTCCATGGGCGACGTGGAGCACGCAACGATAGCGTGTAGTGCTTGAGGTTGCTTCTATACGCAATACTAAAATTCTAGTAAGATGCAATCCCGTTTTGGCTGCAGCATTACATTGGACACTTAAGAGTTTTAGTTCTATTCAGAAATTACTCTTCGCGAGCAACGATCACGAACAGTTCCAACGCCGCGACCGCTCAGCAGGAAAATCGGGGGAACCTCACTAGAGTGCTTCCCGTTTTCGCCGCGAGGGGGCCAGCAACAAGCTGGAAACGCGAATAGAAGCTGGGTTTCCTGTGGCCCAATACTGTCGCATGGGCCTAGGGTGGCGCTGCCAGTCACAGCGGGGCCAGGAGGCCGGTTGAGCCAACGTTACTGGAGCAGGCTCCGTTTCACAGCTCCGCCTGCAACGTGGGCTCAGTGGCGGTTACGAGAACTAGCAGCGCTGCAGTCGAGCCTTGCTTCCGGATTGTCTAGCTCGCCATGTTTGAATAGCAATACTTGAGCTTGGGCGAGTTGTTGATTCATACTAACACTTCACAGCGCAAGCAAACAGACGCACACAAAATTTAATTTCGAACACTCAAAGAAAGAACATTCACAATGCGATAACACTGATCTCTGTGGTGTATTAAACTTCATCTTCATCATCTTTTATTTCTGTCTTTTTTTTTTGCTATTATACACGAGCAAGTAAAAAAAAAAAGGAAGAAAAGAAAAAGGAAAGGAAGCTCTCAACGCGGTGGTAGTAGACGACGCGCGAGACAGGGAAGCAAGATCCGACTTCAGCGCCGCTAGTTCTCGTGACCGCCACCTGGGCCACTCGCCTCTGCAGGCGAGAATAGGGAGCTGCAAAACTGAGCTTGCTCCAGTAACGTTGGGTCGAGCAGCCTTTAGTGAGGCTGTCTTGGGGCGTGTAGGTGTGGCAATTTCTTTCTCCTTTTTTTCTGCTGTATGGGAAGCGATACAACATAGTGCGGCTGCAAGCTGTGCCGAACATACAAAGGACTCACAAATAATGTCAAATGTTGCGAAGAAAAAAACAAAGCTCTTTGGTGCTTTGTGCCGGGCTGAAATGGGGGTTAGAACAAGTGCAAAGTTAAACACCTCTTATTTCGGACGCCGGGCAACGCTTCTTTGTTTGCGGAATGGGGTCGTCTGATTAAAAAAAAAAAAATTCTACTGCGTCACGCGATTCTTTCCGAAAGAAAGAAAACAAAACTACGCAGAAAACAAAAATGGAGTATACAAAGTATCTGTGACATGTGTGACATACATGGCCTGCGCGACATGTCAGAGAATACAAATTTCTCCAACTGGCATTGCTCTTCAATAAAAACGGCAGTTAAAGTTGCTCCAGCTACATTGCCAGTCTTCGTGTTTATTTTCATGCGATTCATGCTCACTAGATGAAATCAATTCAGACATTTTCTTGTCTAGCTTCCACTGAAAATGCACAACTTAGGAAAGGCTCGGTTTATTATTCCATTCTACAGAAAATAAATGTATTGACACCTAAACGAACTAGGTATTTAAAGGTCCGAAAAATGCGCAGCTGTCGAGAAAATAATTAAAAGATCTAAAGTGAAAAGGAAAGCATCGCATGCTTGTATAATGACAAAACCAAGAAGAAATTTAGACAAGCGAGACTATGTAAGTAATTGACCGCTCCCAAATGGGCATTGGCGCTTTAAAGTTAAGCTTCTGTTGCACGCGCGAGTTACGCTTTATCACGGGTGTGTAAGATGGGATGGAACTTAATTTTTGTCACGACCGAGCAGATAAAAAGAAACGAAGAACACGCCATTTTCATGCCGAATAAAGCCTTTCTTCTGCGACCACCAGGCCTCTGCCAGCCGTCGGATGGCGGCTCTCTGAAAAGCAAACAGATCGGGGGGCTCTACCGCGTTCTAGGGTTCCCGCAGGGGTTCGTACGGGAGCCAGAGTTGCGCGTTCGGCCATCTGGAAATCCGAAGTTATGCGGGAAAGTCGCTCCCCGCGCGCGTAGGAGCCGTGCTCCGTCGATTGCAGTCGGTCACGTGACTGGATTCGGCGAATAGCAGCGCCGCGCGCATAAGGAACAGATGATGAAGAGAAAGCGGCAAAAGCAAAGACATACGCCGGGGCGCGTGCAGCGTCGGCGGAGCGACCGTATGGGTAACTTTCATGCACGGCATAGGATTCGTTGCTCCTCCCGCGATCGATATCGGCGAATAGCGGCGCGGCGGCACGTGGAAAACAGACGCGCAACCTATGCGAAAACTCTACCGCGCTTTTGCCCACAGCGCCCTGACCGGCGTGCTTGCCCATCACGGCCGCCGGACGGCAGACCTTCCCATTAGTATATACCCCACCGCCGTTACTACCTCTTTCCTCCGTTCTTTCTTTGTCTTTTTTTTTTTGGAAAAGGAGGGGGGGGGGGGGGGTGTAGTTACGCGGTCTCGATGTCATATCTCGAACAATATATCTCCCGGACATTGCGCCAATGTGATCGCAAATACAGAAAGTTAAAAATACCGATCTTTAGTGCAGACCTCGGTGTCCATACTCGTTCCAATATAAGCTTTAGTTGAACTACGGTACGTATAGAACATCTGTGACCGGCGTGCTTTCACGGGCGGCACGCCAGAGAAAGGCCTATCTTGGCACAAGCTTGGCAATCGTAGGGACCCAACTTGCGCCTAATACTGCTTAGCACCAAGGCGTTAGTTCCACCCAGACTGTTTTTCTTTCGTTTCTATGGCTTTTTTCTGACTCGCCACAAATTCCCAAATTGCCAGACTCGAGTCCAAGATGCCACATATGGATCAAAAACCAGCAGCAAACCCTAAATCTCACGCTTATTTGGCAACTAATTGTTCCGGATGCGAGTTGAGGGGGAAAGCGCTGCTTCCTTTTCATTCATTGTTTTGTTTCTTTCATCATTGCCCTTGCTCGAAGACAAAAGCGAACGCCTGTTTCGTCGGTTATAGACGTAAAGAAATCATTTTAATTGTTATTTACGCGAAGTACAAAAATAGTTTCGCGGACCTTTAATATCGAGTAAGCACCGCGTGATTATGATAACATGCGAAAACTTAGGAGCCGTTATGTAAAACCGTTATGTAAACCAAAATTTAAAAACAATACGCCGGGAATTTCTAGTGGCGACGTTGTGAGTAATAGCAGTTACTATTCTGAAACTCTGCGCATTTTCTGTTACCTCGAGGGCAAAACCTTCACGTAGACATTTTCTTGAAATGGCATCGAAGGGACGCGTGATAATGTGATCTTCGCTTCCGTCAGCCTGTATCGGGTGTTACCTTGGCTGTGTTCCAAATCTTACCCAAATGGATCCGAGTTACTCCGGCGGATCGTATCACGTGACAGCACAGATTGAAAAACGCTGGACGCGGGTAGGTTTTAGAACGCCAAGGGTACAAAAACCTTACCCTGGAGTAGGATCGAGTAAATTTTGGAACAGGGCCCTTCTGTGTTCCTCTCCCTTTTTTTGTAAACCATTGTTACCTTTAAAGGAGCTGTGCAACGATACTCAGTTGAAAGGTTTTTCACTATACACGAGCTTACTGGCACTAGTGGGAGTCAAGGATGCTCGCACGCAACTCCGCTGGCCAAGAAACTCATTTATTGCGGTGTAATTTCAAGGACAAAAGCGATCATTTTCATTCAATCTTTCCTTCGCAAAATTTCATGACGTAACGTGGGGATCCCAGTACACCCATATGACGATATTTGAATGCTGTTCATAGATTGAACCCGAGCATTGCGTGGGCACTCGATTTGGGCTCGTGATAATTACTAGCTCGAGAAGCATTCGGGTTTTGGCCCGTGTCCAATCGCTGCAACGACGACAATAGCCGAGCCATAACAATATCTGGAACTCAGCGCGTGTCCTGTGCTTTGCCAACCCCGGCGCGTGGCTATGATCAACATTGGCGGCATATAATCGGCTCCAGATCACGTGGCCGCTTGTTCTGGCTGCGAGTTGAGGGGGTGAACGCTGCTCGTTTTTCTTTAATTTTTTTCTGGGACTTCTATTGCGTGGGGTTTTGAAAAACGAACGCGTGTTTCATAGGTCATTAATGTCAGGGATCCGTTCTAAGTGGTATTTGCGCAAAGTAAAAAAATTGTTGCATCGTCTCTTTAAGCCGGGGTCACACTGCTTACACATCATACAAAGGACAGTCTGCATACAGAGTTGAACATGATCACCGCGAGATACGCGCTTCGATTGTCGCGTGGCAATAAGTTCAAGGAGGAACTTGCCAGGGGGCATTCGAATCATGGATATTGTAGGGTGCCTTCATGTGCGCTTTGCTTAGGGTGGAGACATCTGGCCATTTTGTTCCCACTTTTACATTTATTTTTTATTCTGAAGCGCGTGAAAGAGCGTGTCCCTGCACGCGTCTGTGGCGCTGGCTGTGCTATGGCGGCATTTTGTTTTCGTCGATTTCTTTGTATTTTCCCCGTGAGCGCGTGCTGTCGGCATCGGGTACTACAAAGGGTGGCATCACCCTAAACAGAAGGTCATTGAGGCACCCTAGGATATTGTAGAGTCCCTGTATAGGCTCCCTACGGTAGCCAGAGTTGGGCGTCTGATTCCACGTGCCGCGTGGCGCCCTCGCCGCTATTCGCCGAGATCCGATCACCTGAGGAGCCGTATCAAGTGTCGTGCAGCGAAGTAGACGTTGCACGCGCCCCGGCGTACGTTCCCCGGCTTTTGAGCGCGCTGCGCGCCTCCAACGCGCGGCGCTGTTATTCCCCGAATTCAGTCACGTGAGGAGCTGTATCCACACGCCGTGCATGAACGCGCAACTCTGGCTCCCGTAGGCAGCATATGCACAAACTTTGGGATGTTGCGGTGAATCGTCTTTGTACTCTCTTTCGTATGATATGTTAGTAATATGACCCCGTCTTCAGACATATTTGAAATTCTCTAACAAGCTTAATTTTATGTAATATGAAGCACTTTCTTCAAATGTACACCTGAAACGAATGAATAATTTATTTCGAATTCAAACTTTTTTTGGGGGGGTTCGCGGGATAATTACGATATAACGTTAATTTATGAAGCCATTTAGGTTTGACCCGACTGCAAGTAAATTCTTCGCCGGTCAAGAAGCATTGCTAGCCTTACTTTTTTTACAGTTCACATCATTGCAAGTTCCGTATATTTTTAATAACTGCAACTAAGCGATTCCAAGTAAAAAGTAGGAAAACTTCTGTTCACATGCGAGTCAAGGCACAATGCTTTCGAAGACCACTATAATAACTCCTTTAGCCCATAGCACCTTTTTTAACAGAAACGCTCGATGTAATTTTCTCACCGTAACGACCCGTCCTTGGGCAACGTGCCGCATTATACTACCAAATATTAAACCCGAACAAAACACAACGTTTTCAAAGTAGCTGTGTAGAGTGTCAGTTGTGTGCCTATTTTCGACGAGAGAGTGCCGTGCTTCATATTTTGTGGAAGATGTTTACATTTCTACGCTAGCATACCTACACAATCAGATACTCCGGTGCGACTCACACTTTACAGTACGAGTCGCACTTAACAACAGGAGAGCCAATCATGCCTACTTGAGTTAAATATCGCCCAATATATCTGCGCATATTATTGTTTGTGTTCGTGGTTCTTCGGGTGCTCGAGTACGCGTGTTGAGCTCAGGGTGCAATGTTTCGCTGCAAACGTAGTTCCCTCGTCGCCAAGATACATACTCTGGGTGACCCAAATAGTGACTCTGCGGGCAAAAACAAATTGCATACGCTCAGCTCACTCATGGTCAGGGATGTACAGCTTATATTAGACTCTTCTGTCCCCCAAAAAACGCGTCCCGGTTAACCTAACACACTGGTTGTAATGCCATTGAAACGTACTCCCTTTATTCGATTAATCTAGCCATTACCATTGTACATGGCGAATGGTGGATGCGCATTATGCCCGTGTCCCACTAGAGCGACAGACAGAAACAAACGACAGCGGCAAGCCTTAAACCAGAGTTTTTCGCGATTTAAGAGGCTTTGTAGAATAAATGAGGCTATGTTCAAACACGAGCATCATGCACGCGAGGGTATCTTTGGCAGGCTTGCAATCGCTCGTGCTTACTTCACGAGCACCGAACAACTAAACGCTTGCCAAAGGTACCATCGCGATCATGCTGCATGGGTTTGAGGCTTGTCGCTGTCTTTTGTTTCTGTCTGTCGCTCTCGTGGGACACGGGCATTACTGTACAACCGAGAAACACAGGCTACATACACCCTTGCTAACGATAGAATTGTGGTGACGGGTGAAACAAAAACACTCCCTCTTGTAGTTCCCAGAAAACATATCCCAGGCCGAATAGCTTCTACACCAGGCATAATGGTTCTTGCCATATAAACGAAGTAACATTTGAGCCACCCAACCGAACTGTATCTAGATCATTGAAGCGACGTCAGTGTAATCGCTCTTAACATTTGGCGCCCTAAAATACGTATTACTTTCGATGACATCTAAAAAACAGTTAGCAATAAAGCGGATCAAAGGAACCCGCGAACCATTATAATGAAGTGATCGAATCATTCATTTAACCGCCAGGAGTCGAATTGCAAATATATATATTTTTTTTTTTTTTCTCAGAACCAGCGACGGCAACAATCCTTAACGGGCATTTCTGACCGAGGCTTGTTATCTTCCTTTAGTCCCCGCTCTTTCGGCCGCCGTTGGAAGGCAGCGAGCGCGCGTCAAATCAATGCCCGCCCGAAATAAAACAATCGATGGCCACACATTGGAGCAGGCACGCAAACACGAGGCACACGAAGGGAAAAAGCCGGACAGCGCCAGGAGTGAACGTCCCTGCCAACACTGAACGCCATATTTTATTTACCCGAGGCTGCTGCCGGCCACGCAAGGACCGACCACGCCTCACCGAGTACGTGGGGGGAGGGGGGGAAGGGAACGTCGTCTCGAGACATCGGAACCCTCTCCCAAATCCTTGGGCTCAAAAGGGGATCGCTGACCGACAGGGTTCCATCACCACTACAAGGTAGACAGCCGCGTTGGAGACCTCAGTCGATGCAACCTCAACTGCTGAGCCTAACCGAATTTTTTTTAGCGGAAGAAGGGACCCTTCCGAAAAATGCTCGATACTACAGCGACTATTTTTCTGGATATCAACCGACCTGACGGCCTTGACAATAGAGGCGGGCCAAGCAACATTGGCGCTCGCCAGGGCACGAAGAGTCTGATTGGTTCCGAGTCCTCACCGAGGGCTGACGCAACCCTCGTTGTTGTTACGAGCTGAAGCGAGTTCGTGCCTGAAGCAGTCCTCGTGTCCAATACATGAGAGTCCAAACAACGGAGGTCAGGCAATCATGCGCACTTTTCGAAAGGCTTCATTCTCATCTTGTTTCAAGAAGTCAAAATTGCACCAAACTAGCATTGCTTAGAGCTCTGCAATAAAATCTTGTACGATTGCTTAGACAGCTGTTTGAAGAGTGAAAACGAGCGGACCCGCTCGTTTTCTTCACCACACGGGCGTGAAATTGTATCGGATTTTTGAAGGGATACCGAACCGAAATTTGGATTTCGCAAAATAAGGCTGCAGAAGCGTTGAACGGGACGCTACGAACTCCAAGACAACACTCAAACATCGATATCTCAAACGGATATTGTAGTTTTAGTTAGTAGGCTGTAGTTTTGGTAGAGAAGGACGCAATCAAGTCAGGGCTATGACGTCACGATCCTCCTGGAACAGTTGAGAATGAGGTGAAGCGGCCTTGCTTCCCCTTTTAGTATACCCAAAGAGCGTTTGGTCGAAACGACGTTACCCTACTTTCCCCTGGCGCTTCTCCTTCCCTTCATGCCCCTACTGATATACTAACAGTGCCCGGTCACAACCACACATCTTCAGATTCCGTAGTTCAGCATTGGATGGAGTTGGACGAGTGACTGATGGCGCAATATGAGGGATGGGGTCCGGCATAGGGACTCTCACCGTGACGGTGGTGGACGTGGTCGCGGGTGATGATGTCATCAAAGATCTTTCAGCTGTCGTCGCTCTGATCGTATTAAGCGTGCGGTCTCGAAGCTTCATGGTCTTCATGGTCTTAGCATTGATTGATAAGGAAGGTGGTGCCGGTATAGAGTCAAGAAGACTCACTTTCACCTGTCGTAAGTGATGTCAAGAGATGAGGGCCCGACACGAGAGTTGTTAGCAAGTACCAGAATAATTTTTATGCCTCGAGCGCCCAATGTTCCCACGCTTGCCCAAACTGAGTGGTTCTTCCTTCTTAGGAAATTTTGTCTGCCTTCACACATCGCCAGTCGAGTAGTTAATTATATGCTATTTCCTTTTTAAAGGGATACTGAACCAAAGAATTTAGCGCCCATAATGAGTGGCGTACGTTCTTTCCACGAGCCAGCAGTAGAGTGAAGTCCGGTGGAACACAATCGTCATTTGGAAGGCACCTCGTGTGGACATAATTCAGGACAACGGCGTACTGCGTCGATGGACTGCCCAAGTCTGCAAGGCAGGTCGCGCGGAACTATCTACAGTCAAACAGATGGCGCAGCTGCGCGACACTCTTGGAGCTGTCGACTGCTGACAGTGCAAGCAGTTGGTCAATGTGCTCGCCTTCAAGTGGGTTGAGACGCCCGAATCGTTCGAGACGGGTTTTGATGGCGAGCTTGTCTGAGAGCTTCACCCATTCGATTGTCTTCTTCGCTGGCCCTGTATGATACGTTAAGAGGTACATGAAGCTTTCGATGCACGGGAGCTCACGTGACCCCCCCGGGGTCACGTGACTACCCGCAGGTGACGTGACCCCCCTCAGTACCCTTCCCTACTCCTCCTCAAGAGCTGCGCTCCAATTCGGCTTTACAGGGACTTGTAAACGGCTTTCATTTTTTTTCTTTCCTTTTTATTTAAGCACCTATGTGTTGAAAGAAAGACTAGGACAGCTTTGTGCCACCTGCATTCATTTATGCTCAAACTGCCGTCGTTTTGGCGTGGAGTAATATAGTTACACGTAAAAAGTAGACACTCCTATAGGCCCCATGCGGTCAATGAGGCCGCCAATGCGCGCTCCCAGTGGCATTGTAGACCCAAATAATTGAATCGAGGCACGAAAGTAGACTGATTAAAGGGATGGATATTCAATTTCAGAGGTATTGTGTGTATCAGGCAGCAGCCTGAGACATCTAGTGTACCGCGATATTTTTCTTATGGTAGTACTGTAATTTCAACTAGAGTTACTGTACAATTATATGTAAATACACTTTGTTACTCTATGTAAATACTACTCCAGACAAAGATCTCGTGCACAAGATCATTTCCAGGTAAAACTGACTTTACAAACCAGGCAACCCATTTGAAAGTTTGTGTCCTACCCCCAGCTGAGGCCTAACCGACCTAACTATTGAAAAGAAGATCGAACGGTCACGTCTCTAGCGATAGGCTAAAGACGTGACCGTTCGATCTTCTCTTCAATAGTTAGGTCTGTTTTTTGGTGAATTCAGTTGCGCTAAGCTGCCGCGACGTTTTTCCACCCGCGATGCTTCGTGTGGCAGCTTATGCGCAAAAAAAAAAGAAGAAAGAATTAACATTACCAGAAAGACTCGAAAGCCCTGACCCCACAGAACAGATTACAAACATGACGGACGAACTTCGGAACTCGAACGGACGTTCGAGGTTCATATGATTGTACCACCGAGAATCCGTGAGTTATCCCGCAGCCCTATCGTAAACACAATGAGGTTCGAAGGCGCGTGTGTGCTTCAGAGCGGTTTCATTCTTAGATTGTTTTTTTTTTTTTTTTTTTTTTGCCACTCGCAGTCTCTCAGCGGGAGGTGGCGATCGAAACCTAAAGCACCTTTCCGCCAGCAAACAGCAACGAGCGGGAAAACGGCCGCACACGCCAACCGCCTCTCCGCACGTACATGGGATAAAGCGGCGGGGCCAGCGCAGTGCAGCTCGATGGACGGCGATACCTCTACCCGGGGCAAACTGCACTTTTGCCCTTTCGCTTCCCGCCCTCCTTCCCCCATTGATCTCGGCAGGCGGCGACCCGATCTCGGGCAGACGGATTAGGGCGTCCAAACGCGCCAGGCGGGACACGGCGCGTCGGTCGCGGTTCTCGGGCCGACAGCCGCCGGCCTTCTACGATTCCCACGCTCAACGTTGGTCGTGCGCCAACTAACGAAAACAATGTTCTGTTATCATCGAAATAACACACGCCGTACTAGCGGTTCAAAAACGAAGGTAGAGGAATTATGCCAATACTCAATTTCAATTTTACTTCCGCGTGTCTTCTCATATTTTTTCCCCTTTCTTTTTTTTTTTAAGAAAGCAATAAAAATATGAATTGTATGGCAATTTTATCTCCCAAAACGAAAATGCCTAACACATTTTGCGTGCTTCTCAACATCGAGCTAGCTGAAACGGTGTGTCTTCCAACCTGATATGAATTGTCTTACAAAAAAATGACGTTACAAAACAATTCTTTTTTTTTTTTTTACTTTATTTTCAGCAAATTGAACTTAGTTTTTTTGCATTCACTTGTAGGAGACTCCAGCAGATGCTGCTCGGATATTTATGCACTGAAGAATTACAGTTCCTGCTGCCGGTATCGCTCGAAAGCCGCGTGCGTCTCCTCCGACGTCAACGTGCCACATTTCGAATATTCGAGACAAAACGTTGACCCCTGGTCAGCTTCTCTGAAAATCTCTAGACGACGTTAAGAAACGCTAAGCATCCACGCAGCTCTAACTCATTTAATATTAATCATCAATCTCAGTTATAGAGAAGGCATGGTGTACAGCGCAAAGATCACTGGAAAATACAAATGCGCGTGAATTAATGAAACGAGTTCCTCTATATTTTATTAATATATATACAGTATTGCGGACTTTGCGGTCAACGCACGATAGAATAAACAGGTACACAAAACAAAAACGCATTCACGCACTTGTATTAGTCGTCACACTTCTATAGACAATATAGGAGAATTTCTACAAACATACGTATAGAGTGATGACTCGTTAAGACGGAACCTCCGTTCCAACGAAAAAGTGTTCATAAGAACGAGGCCCATGCATTTCCCCAGTTGATCCCTGAAAATTCTGTCGATATAGTTGGTTCGGATTGACGAAAGTATAATTATATTGTGAGTATGCTTATACAGCCGGAAATCAGTCTGCCCCAATCGGCATCCGTGTCTCAGCTGTAGATGAGAAATATAACCAGCGCAGTACAACCGCCAGCCTGGGGTCTTTAACGTGCACCACGCAATAGCTACACAATACTTCACGCCGGAACGATGCTCATCCAGTATAAACTAAGTAAACACTCGCTAAATCTAGACTCAAACGACTTTATACCGGGCCAGCCGATGGATAGGCTGAGCGTTCCACTGCAATATCCATCTACAAAAAAATATATATATTTTAACCCGACGTTTTTGTAAAAAGAAGGGGCAATTTTTCTAACCATGTGTGTCCTCTCAGAACGTCGAGTTCAAGCACGAAAATACAGTTGCTGATATATTTTTGTCATGCCGTTGATAATGAAAAAATATTGGTCTTGGCTTTGTCAGCGAGTCCCGTTTTCCCTCACGGCTTTTTGCGTACGTTATAACCGCAAGACGAAAGTTTTTGACTGGGATCAGAACTCTTCAGGGGTACTTCGGCGATTTTTTTAGCTACCCCAACTAACTATATTTTCGGAATGACTAGGCTTTACCTTTTCTGGTATGCTATTTAGTATCGCGAAATTCAGAATAGTTATCGCGAAATCGTCGAATGGAAATGATGCCAAAACCAATATTTATATATACCCGCGCATTTAAGTTCTGTTACGTCAGTGGAACGCAGGCTTGCGGGTCAAGCGGGCGGTCTAAAAATTAACTATAACGAGCACTTGAGACAGAAATGAGCGTCGCCAGCAGTCACTCCTGACAAACAGCGGCGCGCTCGAACGCGGTGCCACGTCGTCGGCAGCCTCGGCAGACCAAGAGAGGCCCGCGCGTTCGCGTATCGGATGCTGCCCATGAGCCAAAAACTGCGATCCATCACCGGCATCCAATATGAGAGCCTACGGCACAATGAACCTACGCCGCTACTTGCGTAAGATGTCCAACACTTAAATACAGCTCTGCGAAAAGCGGTGCCCAGTAGCAGTTCCGTCTCTAAACGCACATAAACGTCAGCGTCGATCAGTGAAAAAGTATGACGACTTGAGTGAAATAGTGTTAAAGATAGTGGGATGTGCATCTGGCTTCGCAGAATGTTTTTGTTGCCCGATCTGTTACTCAAAAAAGCAGTGACCTTTCTTGTGACGTGCTACTTTCCAGGGCAAAAAGATACCGCATACCTTGTCTTACCACGACAACAAAGGCACCAATTATTTAGGTTATACAAAATGCAATTCGTGATTTAGTTGCATACATTAATCGATGAATGTCGACAAATATAACGTGACTAATGTTCATAGATCATTCGGAAATCACACAAAAAATGTTATGGATAATTTCGTGTTGATGAGCTTTAATATTGACGGCTCTGTAAGAGAGCATCAGGTTGTGCCGAGGCCTGTACAGCTGTTATAATAACCCCGAATTTATTGAATATATTCAGTCAGAAGAGCTCGAGCATTAAAAACATTAATTCTTATATTTCTGCCACCCCACTGGTCACGAATTGTAGGTGCTGCAGTTGCGTTCACTGACAACAATAAGGAACGGTCGATTTTAGGCAACGTAGACAATCCCTGATTGAATATAATGTTCACGGTCAGGATTGAACTCAAGATTGCACAAAAATAATGCTTTGGCGAGCGCCCTTTATATGCCCATAGTGAATGCCAGTAACCATATCGCAGGATACGATTTCGAGATCTTCTGAAAGGCAGCCTGCATGACGAGTGCCCACGTAATGGCACTCTTTCGATCTACTCATCCGGGACCCCAAAGTTTTCTGCTGGCTTGACAAAAACAAATCTAAAGAAAAACTTTACGAAAGCAGTCAATAGCAAGGCACTATACTTTGTCTCATCCTACGATGGACTAAAGGCCAAAGCTACGGGCCGTCAGGTCCAATCACGTTCCACAATAAGCTATGACATGCTTAACATTGATTAAGGATGAACGAATAATGCTCCCGATCAAAATGCGCTGCATCATTTCTATGGCTTCGGCACTCCAAAGAACCTGTACGTCGTGGCTTTCTATGCAATGTAAAATTGATGAATCACTCAGTAACGTTCATCGAAGCGAAAGACCAGGCGATTTCTAAGTGGCTAGTGATTGGATCTGATGGTTCGTAGCTTTTGCCTTTAGTCCATCGTAGGGTGAGACGAAGTATAGGACGAATACAAGTGCAACAAGACGTATCCAATGAAAGTACGAGCCTATATCCAGCACACGGCAGGAAACGGAAATCAGCAAGTTTACGTGCGACAGCGAAGGTGTCTTTAACGACGCTTGGCCGCCAATTGACGGTAAAAAGGCACATGTGGGAAGACTTGCGTCATCGCTCGATTAGATTTCAAGTGCAGTCCGGCTAGTTTCTTTGCACTTCGCTTCCAAGCTCAGACAACGTATTTCTCACATTTCCTTCTTTTTTTTTTTTTTTTTTACGAAGCTTTACAAGGACGACCGACTCGTAATATTGAGCGAGCGAAAAACCCCTACGCCCGAAGCGAAGGAGACCAAACACGTCTCCAAAGTCGCTTTGTTCTGATTTTGGCTATCTGGGAACTGAAATCCAGGAATCTAATTCGCGACGTAAATCAGTCGAACGCACTTCCAGCTCGTTTCTTGGGTCAACGGGTTTCGTTGCATATTCGTTTTATTCAAAGCGGTCTATGAAACACGAACGACATTCACGAGTGAAATAGAAACCATATACAGAAAAAACACGAATTTACCGACGGGGTAACATGCAATAAGTTAAATTCAAACCCTACCCACACAGCTCTGATACGAACAAAAAACTTTAGTCATTATCCTTATAATGTTCTGTGCACAGGAACAATTCAAACTCACACACGCACACAATTAAAATTAATTCACTCTTTCAGCGAAAACGGCATGTTTATTTACAAACCTTCGTCTCTTTCTGCTCTATCAAAATCTTGCCTACATCCAGTGGACGGGCCTTCCGCGACCTGCCAACAACTTTTGTTTTCGCATTACAGCCATTCAAACCAGCCTCTGTTATCTTATGTACCTAGACAAAATGTCGAAACTGCCCTACGCTACTTCCGCATTTCGCGTTGTCAGTTTGCGAAGGAAATGTTATCGCACTTAACTACAAACTTCACGAGTGTGTTGAACGTCGGGCTCACGATAGTGGGTTCATGAATTCGATACCGTTGAGGGACGATCGGAATTATTGTCTTTCCTCTCAATTTATCTCCACATCACAGTCCCACGCATGCGCATTCGTTTCGTTGCTAGCAAACAGGACGGAGACGAGTGTACGTGGGTTTCGCTTAGCAACGCTATCGCATGAAACAAAATAGAACAGTCAAAAAAGAGCAGGTCGGGACTCTACGAGAAGATTTCTTCTGCTTCGAAAAGCTTCAAAAAACGACAAAGCTATAGAAGAAAAAAACACAAGGATTACACGGTCTAGAAGCCAAGCTCTCATGCACTCCGCTCCTTCCTCGTTTGTGTTGTTCGTAAAATCTAGAGAGCTCGCTACGCGATAAACATTTTGACACAAGAGACAATGAAACGGGAGCCTCTCTTTAAAGCCTTTCTATGGGCGCCTCCATTAGCAATTTCCATCTTGAAAGTCGACGTGGAATATATACAAATGCGAAAATATCGTGTGCCAACTGGAAGGGCTCATATCTGTGCTAGGAGACTGGCACGCGTAGACAGCTTTCTTCGCAGATTCGTTGGAAATGGCCTGCCCAGGACGCCGCTAAAAATGGAAGGAGCAGTGATACATGTACTCCCTTTTATGCATATCGTACAGCGCTAATGGCGGCTACTGCAGCCCCCGACTTAACTTGGTTTCATTTCCACAAGACCGCATGCAAATGAAAGTCTCCGTTAAAACGCGAGTCAAGCGTTCCTGCAGCTGCTTTCACAGCGTTGAAGTCAGTTATAGCGATAGGTTTTAGACTAAACGACTACACTCCATATCACAACCTGTCTGCAGTAACACTCACAACGCTGCACAGAACACCTGGGGCAACGTTGCTACCCCCCCTGATGGGAAACTCCCCGTTGAAACCTGGGCCGCTGGCGTCCACCAAGACCGAGCTAAATACGACAACAGCGCCACTCCGTATCATTTGTCTTAACTGTGGTCACTTTGAGGTTTTAGAAAGCATGCTTTTGCGCAAAAAACAACGGAAAAAAGTGAAAGCTGCTTACAACTCCCTGTAACGCCGAATTACAGCGCAGCTCTTGAGGAGGAGGAGGGAAGGGCACTGGGGGGGGGTAAACTAACCAGGGGGGGTCACGTGACCTTGGGGGGTCACGTGACCTTGGGGGGTCACGTGACACCCAATGCCGATTATGTCATCACTGACGTCACTGATGACGTCATCAGTGACGATGACGATGCGGGTACCGATGACGTCATTAGTGACGTCACTGATGACTTCACCAGTGATGATGACGATGACGATGCGAATGTCGGTGACGTCATCAGTGACGTCGCCCCGGTGCATCATGGGGGCACGTGACCTCGTGGGGGGGCACGTGCCCCCCCACGAGGTCACGTGACCCCGGTGGGGAGCTCGCGCGGTGCATTATGGGACATTTCCCATGTGTGAACCGTAGCTGAGATAGTCGACGTCGATACTGAAAATCGCAAGCAGAATCGGACCAAGTGAATTAGGGATAACGAGTCGGTGATGGTCACTGGTAACAATGATCAATATTCTTTTTGTATCTACTGTTTACATCGAGCCTGCTATCCAACCTTTAAATTTAAGTCTTTTGAGGCCTGAACTTACTTCTTATCGCAAGTACCGGGCCAAAATTGGGTCTACGGGCCGGCGTCGTCTAAGAGAGCAGACGACAAGCAGAAACGTTTGAAAGAGGAGACGACAGTTCGAACGATCAGGCGGCCGTTTGAACTTGAAGACGCACTGAACGTAGTCCGCCGGTGGTCCGCACAACTTGGCGGTTTTCTGGCGTTCATGTTGGAACAAAACAAATAAATTTGATGACCACGAGAATCCGGTAATTCAACCAAAAGTGCTTCCCGCCCAAGAAATCGTTGCCCCACTGCGTCTGCTTTTCCCTTTTCACGGCACATATCCAGCCGATTGTCGGACCAATTGAGCACGTGAAAACTGACCTTCAAAGCTTTCTTGACACTTTTGGTACGGCCCCAGTCGCAGCGTTTTGACGAGAAGGCAGGTTTTTGTCTGGTTCCTTTTAAAACAACGCAGGAATGCACGTCTGGCATGGGGGCTTCTGCCCACAGCCCCAGACCGGAAGTGCGACCGACGCGCCACCACCGCGCCGTGACGTCACAGAGTTGAGTTCGTGTATATGCCTATGTAACAATCTGAACATTGACGTCGTTTTCGTGGAGGCACGGCGAAGTGAATAAATTAATAAGTAAAAATTAAATTGTTTGTTACACTTTTTTGAGTGACAATCGTTTAACTTTTGATATTGAAAATTAGTTAGAGACGACCAATAGCCGGAGAAGAATCAGTGAAACAGTTTCCATAATTGTTTCGAATTAGCTAGACGTATATTTATTTATTTTGTTGTTCTTTGTAATAAGATTTTTATTTTATATTGCGCCTATACCCTGAACACTTTTCCATCCCTCATGGTGTAAATCAGCTTGTCCCAGGGTCTGCACTCTAAGTGTGTTACAGCCCAATCATAAACAAGTGGCAGCTGGACGAAAAAGGTTCACCGACGTCCCCAGGTCAGTTCGACGGAAGACTACTACCCTCAGCGGATTGAGACTTTCTCACTGAGTGAAACTCTGGGACAACTGCGGGGCCCAGACTGGCCTATCTGAACGTTGAGCGCTTTCGGAAGTAGCGGACGACCGTGCCTTTCGCGGTCGTTCTTTAAAGTAAGACGGCTCGGGACAGTGAACCGAGCAGGGAACTCTGAGTCACCAGGAGGAAAACGGGCAAGTGTGGCGTTCACGCGACTTACCATGACGACCAACCAGAACGGCAGCTACAAGGTGGCTGACGATACTGGGGGTAAACAACAGCTTCGGGGCTCAAAACAACGCTGCCGTGCGCGCTAAAAACAGCCGGCGGCCCGTGGAAAAAAAAATTCCGAGGACACTATACCCGTTTTCACCTCAAGAAAAAAGCAAGTTCTGCGCATTATTCATACGCGGCGCTAAGTAGTTCTCACGAGATTTGGTTGTCGGAGGAAAAAGCGATACTTTTGGCGTTTGGAACGCGTACGCCTTGATAAAATACCGTACATCTAATCTATAATTCACCTACATATATCTTAATTCTCTACATAAAGAGGGAAATCAGTAATAATCCGCGAGAAGCCGGACTTTTTTTTTACTATGGTTCTTGAGGTGAAAACGGGTATAAAGGCCTGTTCACACATGCAGCGGAGCGCTACAAGCAAGCGCTAACCTCGCGCTAAGCGCGTGCTGACGGGAGCCTTCACCAGGTTTGTAGCGCACCGTCATAACTGTTTCTCATGGCAGACGATAAGTAGCTGAAGACACGTGAGAAGCGCTACATCAGCGCTTCGCTGCATGTGAGAACCGGCCTATAAAGGGCCCCTGAAAAGAAAAAAAAAAGTTTTTTTTAAAACAGTCTGGTTGGGAGACGCGTGTCGAAAAATGAATTTTACGCGAAAAAAAAATTTTTTTAGAGCAATATTTACGGCGAGAGATTTTGGGCGCAAATTCCAGGTCATTCAGCTCGGCTTCTCATTGGTAAACATGGCCATTCAAATTGGCTTCTCATTGGCCAATAGAATGAGTGAGAGCTTAGATGTTGGTTATAAAATCTTCGTGATCTCTTGAGATCACCTTTTGAATTACATATTTCTAGTTTTAAGAAACAATCCATCGGATGAATGTCGCAATTGCTTACAAACGTTTTACAAAATCGTAACTTCCGTTCGGATACTACAACAAAACAACAAACAAACGCTTCGCCATTTTGTTTTCTGTCATGGTCGCCGTCGTTGCGCGTCTCGCGTACCTCGGGTGGTTTTATAGTTTTATCGCGTTTATATGTGAAAACCTTCTGAAGAGGGCTTGTTGCTTGTGTTAGTTAGTCATCGTAAGTACTTAGGAAGTGGCGCGGTGTGACAGGTTTTTGTTTTCCTGCTCTTCTTTGCGTGATTCGTGTGTCCCGTTTACCCCATCTTTTGTATGTTCTTTGGCGCGCGCCAGTGCCAATTTTTTTTTTTTTTTTGGGTGTTGGTTCCCGTAAAGAGTTTAGTGAAGGCACACGGCACCGCACTCAACGTTTAATAAAAAAATGAGTCACCACTGCGTGTCTTCGCGGTGGCTTGAAGGGTCGTGCGGCTCGGACGAACTCGTCGAGGCACCCGCTACGCCGCCTTCCGCGTCGAAGTGGGTGCCTCCTCGCGAGCGGTTGTCTCGCGGCGATCGGAGCGGACGCCTTCCGGCTGGCGAGGCGTGTCCTCGCACGTTCGAAGGCCCAGCTGCTGGCAGCGTTGAAGGGTTGAAGCAACCGACGCTTCAGGTCGGGGTCCATCGCGACGAGTATGTACTGTGTGACCACGGTACGTGCACGATACGACGCAGTACGTCGTGCGACCGGCAGACACAGGGGCTGTGTTCCAAATCTCCAAATGGATCCGAGTTATTCCGGCGGATCGTATCACGTGACAGCACAGATTGAAAAACGCTGTACGCGGGTAGGTTTTAGAACGCCAAGGGTACAAAACTCTTACCCTGGGGTAAGATCGAGTAAATTTTGGAACACGGCCAGGAAGTAGCAATGGCTCTCGTGCGGGGCGCAGCCAAGCCGGGAAAGTAGTCAAGCCGATCCACTACGAAGAGGCGGGGTGTACCTCTCCTCCACGCGCCCGAAATGCCGAGAGAGAAAAAGGTGGAAAGGAGGTGACTGCCGACTAAATTGCGTCTGGCGCGGTCAATATTGCTCTAAATTTTTTTTTTTCGCTTAAAATTAATGTTTTGACACGCGTGTCTTAACCAGACTGTTTTTAAGAAACTTTTTTTCTTTTCAGGGGCCCTTTAAGCATTGTTAATGAGTTGTGAATGCCAAAGCATGAATGTCCTTTTTCCGCTCCCTTAGTTCGTCCCCGGTGTAGTGGTGCGGACGGCCACACTTCGCGGTAGCGGCCGACGGCCGAGCGCGCGCTCTCGCGAAGTGGCCACGCCTCGCTGAGCTCGGCCGTGCAGCCTCTCCGGAGTTTGCCTATGCGGTTCTGCGGCCAGGCCCGCATCTCTTACTGGCGGCCGAGCCGCTGCGTGCGCTGCACCGCCATGGAGGGGGCTTCTCTGGTGGCGTTTTTTGGAACTATACTGTGCAAGAGCCAATAGGAGCCTCGTTCGTTGATGTCGCGCGCTAGCCAACGGGAGCCTATCCATTAGATTTCTGCAACAGACGACAGGCTTCGCTTCCTTAGGATAGGGGAAGGTGCCGTTTGGCGCGGCTTCAAAAGTGGTTGACGTCGGTTCCCTCCACGGGACAGTTAATGCTCTCGCATTAATTACCGCACGTAAAAGCACGCCCGACCGAATGCTCAGCGGCCGCAACGGGCCCAAAGCCGCCGCTGTTGCTCTTTTTTCTTTTTTTTTTTGAGCGTTAAAAAACTAGTGTTTTTAAGAAAGAGCATTCTCCTAGTCAGCCAAGAAAAAACGAAAAAAAGAACGGAGCAAGCTCACTGAGCAGCCACGTGGACAGCATCACGGAACACTTCGCAATATCACGCTCCCATTCACTGCCATACCTTAATTTCTTTTCTTTTTTTTATTATTAATATTATTTTATTTTCTATAAACTCTCGTAAGTTGCTTTTCTTTCAAAGCCTTTTTTTCGAACGACTTGCGAGACATTTGGGCTTTACCGTGAGCACCCGCCGACAATATACGTGACAAAAAAACATTTCAGTCAACCGGTGTTTGAAAATGTCAGCCATCGGTTGACCGAATGATTTCTGTACCATTGTTACGAAGACCGCGCGTATGTCGCGCAAATGCGCGCTCACAGGGTGGAATTCTTTCGGTTTCGTGTACGTTTTAATACTCGCGCCAAACTCGTCGAGGTGTCAGTTACAAATACGCACGACTGGTTCCCACCTTCCCGCATTTCGCTTGTGAAAAGTCCGAGAACAGCCCGTTTAAAAATTATGATCTTCTTTCGAAACTCCGAAAACAATGCAACAATGACGCAATTTTATCCATCATATTGTTGTGGGCTGCACGGCGCGCTTCCGAAGGCGAGCATTCCAAGGATTCACGTGACGCCCTCAAATGCGTAGTAAACAGAAGCCTATGACGCGTCATCACCCGGACATCGAACAGCAAAATTACAGAATAACGTCGTCTGAATACCTCCCCTGCGGCAGAAGAGCCCACACAACGAAACACGCACTTTTCTATCCAAGGGCTATTGCTTAGCAGGGCACATCATATTATTATTATAAATCGTCACTTGACTCCGTGGTCCGAGTGGGCTGAGGGAGAGAGGGGAAGAATGCATATCATATAAATTATGCTAATGTACATAATGTCTCGCTCCATGGTGTCTTCTGCAAACGCCACTTAGACGAGTTTTCGGCTAAACCGGAAGAGGAGGTAATCTAAAAAAATATATTTATCGCAATGTCTTGTGCTTCGTTAGCAGCCAAAGTTACTCTCGCATGCAAGCTTTACGTTCCTACACACAGGAGTGGAAACGAGGACGGCGTGCGCGCAGTTCGTATACTCCGTCAACGTTTACCGCAGAAAACATAATCGCGGGCTTCTTGCGTAGTTGGTCCTGACTAAAGCTAGCAAATAAGCTACGCTTCCGACGAACAACACTTGAGCCGTCTAGAACTCTAGATATATGGTGCCTGGATCGCGTCTTCGACTGGCGTGTTTAACGTCCTAATCCACCCATCAAGTCCAAAGCGGTCCCCAAGTGGCAACAAATGACGCCACAGAAACCAGGGGGTCATGCTGTCGGATGTCGCGATCCTGCCGGTTAGTCGTAGAAATGTTGGCGCAAAGCAGGAGCGAACGCGAGTATCGCTGTCGTCACGCGTCCCAACTTCCGGCTGCTCTAGCTTCAGTGGACTGTCACACCGGAGAGCGACCTGCAGCAGGCAGAACGCGCGTCTGCACCACCGCTGCCGGAACACCGCCAGGGTCGCGACTGGCGACAGCATGAAGTCGTCAGGCGAAAATCGAGGGACCACATTTTTGGGCGCGGTAAACACACCAGTCGGAGACGCGTTCCAGGCACCAGAGTCTAGCTGCTAAAACTTAAGGCTGCCATTTACCTTAAAGAAACACCGAAAGAAAAATATATTTTAAAAAAATCCTTTCTTTAATGACTTAAATGGGATACGTTGTTTGTTAGTTTTTTGCCGGAACACAAACTGCTCAATATTTACGCCGTAAAAACGCAATTTAGGGAGAGTTTCCGGCCCGCTCTAAGCCCCGCCCACGGATCAGTGGACCGCCCATTACTACTGGCTTGACGTGGCTGCTCGGACGAGCACGTTCGCGAGCCTATAGCGTCTCCCTGCTGCAACGTCCGGTGCGTCAAGCCTGGCGTCTGACACCGCCTGCTATGTACTCCGTTTCACCTTACGTCCTGACGCGCAAAGAGCTATCCTAGCCAATCTTTGGATGCATCCCGTGATACGCTTTCCGCACGTCCCTGTGCCCCCTCTCCAAAGTCACGTGACACTCACACGGCCTTGGATTGGTTCCGATGGCTCGTACCATCCGCTGCACTCGGACCTAAGGTAAAACGGAGTCTAGTCGTGCGAGCAGTCTCGCGGCAGCCTCCGGCATTGTCCGCTATTCCGCCACCGTTTATCATCGTCTGCAACGCCCATAATACGCGGCTATAAAAGGGGCGCGTCCGCGTCCGCCATCGTTTATGTCCGTCTGCTCTTCCGCCCGCGTCTAAAACCGCCCGCAAACCTCGCAAGACGAGACCATGAAAGCGGCGTCATAGCGTTTCATCGTGCGCCAGACAAGGTCCAACGCACGTGTCTGTCAGCGTCTGTCGATGTGCGGAAAAAAATCGACCGAGAGGACTGAAAGGAATTCACAAAATAAACCTGCAGTCATTTCAGATTTTCTGTACTTGTTTTCTTGCAACGCTTGCAGGATTCTCGGAGTAGCGGGGCCGCATTTACGGGAACCGACCCGTTTATTCGGCATCAAAACGCGCGAACGAACAAATCAAGCCAGATCGAGCAAAATACCATATTTTCAGGGCTAGAGTACGCGGACTTTACGTGTTTAAATGTTGTAATATAGGCTGTGCGGACTATCTACACGTGCGGGCTATACGGGAATTTTGTTTTTTTCCGGATCGTTCATGATGAGGACGCGTGACAGATTTTGTGAATGAAAGAATACGCTATTGATTATGTATGTACATTAAAAGTTTTTTTTTTTTTGTGAGCTGAGAAAGCAGGCATTTGTCAATGTGTGCAGTGTATGAGAAGATTTTCGTGTCGACTAAGCACCAGGGACGCACTATGCACGGCGAGTGGTCTATGCATCGGGTGCGGACTTCCTAAGCAAAAACATTTTTTTACGGTAGTTGACGTGGGACGCCAGGATTACGCCAGTCTCGCTACAAAAACATGCACCCGCACGGTGCTTTCGAAGGCCTATTCTTGCGACAGTTGTTTGAGCGAAGCTCTGTCTGTTGAGGATAGCTTCCTTTAAACATCTCGGTGAATTAGAAACGACTCACACTCATAAAAGCCATAGAGTTATTATAATGTACGCTAGAGGTTCAGGTGGCGCTAGTGTGCTGATGCAAATTGAAGCAGACAGCAACCAGTCGAAAATTGATTTCCGCTAGTGCATTTCAATGGGAAAAAGTGAGTGGATTTTCTCTTTGCACTCGATCATAAGAGCAAATATCCCAAATAATTCGTACGTACTAGTTAGCTAGGAACATTTCTCAGTCAGGCCGACGAAAGAAGCGGTCAGTTACGGCGTTCTTTTTTTTATTTTAGAATTCATCGCAATAAAAACGGTGCTAAAACGGCTTCTTACATGTATTTATGTGCAATGTCGGACACTGTTAGCGCAAACGCGGCGTCGGCGATTTTCAGCATGGGGGATATACATGCCAAACGAACGAAGGACATCTGGAAAACTAAGAGCGGCGGCAAGATCTACGCAGTGACACTGGATCAGTAATTCGCATTGCATGTACGATCAAAATAAATTGAAGGCCACGTAATCTATTCTGATTTTAAATAAGTAAGTACCGCTTTATTATTTCTGCCCTGAGCGAAGCTGCTTGTTCTACGTTCAAAATATCACCCGCGCGCTCGATATCTTTGAGAACAAGTGCGCGATAAAAGCTGCCCGGCAGAGAAAACCATACGAAGAGACACGTTTAATAGCCCACGGACTTTATTCTCTGCGTTTTGATCACGCACAACGGGATCATTTCCATATAGTGACAGGACTGGCATATTATCAATATACAAGAGTCACCGGAATGCTGGCGAGTCTTGAACATACTCTATATTCGTTTCGATTGTAATTTTGTTTTGAATCGTCGCTTGTTTTTACACACCTGCTGCGGAACACACGTTTTGGACTGAAATGTAGCGAAGTTAAACATCGTTCACTGATGAAGAAAAATGCGCTAACTAAACCAATTACACTTTTACAGTGTTAATCAAGGTGTATACTATTCGGTACGACCCAAATAACCAAAGTGTTCCGTGTTATTTTTCGGCGAAGAGACAAAATGCACGCGCGTTTTCCCATAGGAATTCACGGGAGCACCGCAAAAGTAGACTGGTTGCTGTCTGCTTCAATTTGCGTCACGGAAGTCGCATAGACACTAGCGCCAGTTGAACCTCTAGCGTACATTATATTAACTATGATAAAAACAAGAGAGCTCAAAGAGCTACGTGGAGCGTGAAACCGCGTGCCGCAAACATATTTGTTATCGTTTGAAAGCAAAGCGGAAAAGATCTGGAGGTATTTTTCTTTTGCATAGGATGGGACGTCAATTTTTCCGCTAAATTTAGCGGGGAACCTGAATTGGCGCATACGTCACGTGACGTCAGGTAACGTAACATAACTTTTCCCGCCAAATTTAGCGACGAAACTAAATTGGTGCATAGGTCGTGAAGTAAATTTTCCCGCCAAATTTAGCGAGAAAACTGAATCGATGCATAGGTTGTGACGTCAATTTTCTCTCCAAATTTAGCCTGGAAACTGAATTGGTGCATAGGTTGTTACGTCGATTTTTTCTCCAAATTTAGCCTGGAAACTGAATTGGTGCATAGGTTGTGACGTCAATTTTTCCGCCAAATATAGCGGCGAAACTGAATTCGTGCATTGGTCAAGTGATGTTTATTTTCCGCTAGATTTAGCAAAGAACCTGAAATAATGCGTAGGTCAGTTTTGTCTTGGTGTGTGTGTTTTGTGTTTTTAGGCGTTATCTGAAATCGCAGAAAACTCTTTTCTCCTAGAATGTTAAGACAGCTCGCAACGAAGCAAAAGTATATTCGCCGAGCTTTCTCACAGCGTATCTAAAGGTTAGAAAAGTCTCATCGCAACGATCGCCGATAGTAGGAAAATGGCGGCACCCACAAGAGAATCCGGGAATGGAGTGCCAATACCCTCAGCGTACTTAGTAGCTTTGGTCTCGACTGAACAAAAGCCCTTGAAGCAGGAGCCCCCAGCAGAGCTACTCCACGGCCTCAGTGTTCACTAGGTAATCCGCTTCTCCTCTCTGCGCCTGTTGATGAGGGCGCAAATGCCACTGAGTACTTAACTCGTTCGAGGTGAATTTTACTGCGAGCCTTCGAAGTATATTGCGCTCTTACAGACGTTTTCCCCGAAGTACGCCGCCTGTCATTCCTGCGCACTCAAGGATCGTGACGGGGAATAGCTTGGTCACCATTCATATCTAGGAAAGCTGCGCGCGCTTCTAGATGAACAGAGACGAAAATGACACGAAGGTCAGAATATAGAAACAGGAAGAACAGGGGGTTCACCTACAGTGGGTAATAGAGAGTTTCTTTCGGCAACAAACATCAAAGATTGACGAAGGATTTCGACACCAACAGCCAAGTTCAACACTTTGTCGCAACGACGTCGCCCTAATTTCTTTTAGTACGCGCGGACAGCAGTCGATATACCAAAAGAAAGCCTACCTCAACACGCGACATTCCAAGCAAAGGCGTCGTGTGCCCCTTTACGCGTTTCCGGTTAAGGCGGAATTCTAAGTGGAGAGTCAAAACAAAATTGAAAAATAAAGTTATCTCCATAAATCGCAGCGCTAACCCATTCCGATAGACGTAGCTCCGACCCGACGCAATATCGACGCTGTACCAGTCCTGCGCCGCTTGTGACGCTGCCTTCTACGTACCCACACAATGCAGAGACAACTGAGTGCTGAGTCTACTGCAGCGCTGAATGTTCGCTATTTCAGCGCCACGCTGCACGTGTGAACCGGCTCCTTTCGAAAGGCCTATTTCGGTCTCTCTGACCCCCGTATGGGCTAAGCAAAGCGAGGCCGATTCGCAGACGACGAGCGAGCCGTCGTGACCGCAGTGGTTTTCCGAAGACCGGGCGACGCAAAGCCCCGCAGTGCGCGGCCTCCCCGCCCGCCGTCACGGAGTCCTCCCAAGGGGCCGCCGGGTTATTTCGGGACGGCGTCCGAGGCTCGCCGATGTCCGCCTTTCACGCGACGGTCTTGCTGGGCGAAGGTCGCTGTCAACAATGGCCGTTTCATCGACCGCGTGCACACACGAGTGGGATTCCTAAGGAAGCGTTCAGCCTAGATCTTTCTTTCAAATTTAGACTTAATTGGATCTTGAGATCACCTTTTTATGGCGCCAACTCAATCTATGCGTATTATACGGACTTTGTTTTTATAAATCGATGTCAGAAAAAGGTGTCCTGCCGTGCTGTTTAGTCGTGTTTAAAAAAAGAGGCCATGCGTGATTGATTGTATTATTTTTCTCATTTGCTCAAAGCGTGTACGCTGAGTTTGCGCCATGAAAGACTATCTATATATGTACCACATTTAGTGGCCCTTTAGAGAAACACGAAAATTAAAATATATATATATATATATATATATATATATATATATATATATATATATATAATTTTTTTTTTAATAACCTGGAGGGGACAGGCACATGAAAGAAACGTTACCCCGAAAAATAGATTTCTCCGAGCACTACATTTAAGCCGCTAGACGCAACTTCAGTTCAAATAGTGGAGATCGCAGCCCGCTAAGCTCCCGGCCCGTGCTTACACGGTGCTTACATCGCTTATTGGCTAGAGAGATTATTGACGTGTGAAAGATTGGTTGTATATTTGTATCTCCGTGCCGCAATAATATTGTAATCTACTTTAAAAAAATCAAGATAGATTGATTATTGTTCTTAACTGTATTTCAGGATTACTTCTGCCGCTTTGGTTTGAACATAGAGTTATTATAATGTACGCTAGAGGTTCAACTGGCGCTAGTGTCTGTGCGACTTCCGTGACGCAAATTGAAGCAGACAGCAACCAGTCAACGAGCTCGAGTAAACTTAGAGCGGTAAACTAGTGGCCAAAAATGGCCCCCCCCCCCCCCCCCCCCGGTTTCCGCCATCTTGCCTGTTTGCCACATTAGTGATCACGAGACGTTACGATGGCTGCGCCCAGCGGTGGGCCAGGTAAGGTTGGCTTAGATCAAAATCAGCAGATGGGCACTCTGGGGCTGCATTCCAATCTTACTCGAATGGATCTGAGTTACTCCGGCGCTTCAAGTCACGTGACAAGGCAGCATACAGCAATGCTGGAAGCGGGCAGGTTTCCGAACGCAGCGGGTACGATACCTTCACCCAAGAGTGAGATAGAAGCTGCGTTCGATTTACTTGTGCCCCTTGCACCCGTGCTGAAAAGTATAGGGCGGTGTACTTCCGGTCGTATCTCAATACACATACCGGAAGTAGACTGCCCTACACATTTCTGCACCGGTGCAGGAGGTGCAAGTAAATCGAACGCAGCTTCTATCTTACTCCTGGGTGAAGGTATCGTACCCGTTGCGTTCGAAAACCTACCCGCGTCCAGCGTTGTTGTATCTGTCTTGTCACGTGACTTGATCCGCCGGAATAACTCAAATATATTCGAGTAAGATTGGAACGCAGCCCCAGAATGCCCATCTGCTGACCGTGATCTGGGCAATCTGACCTGGCCCACCCTTGGGCCCACCTCTGGACGCAGCCATCTTAACGTCACGTGATCACTAATGTGGCAAACAGCCAAGTTGGCGGCAACCGGGGGGTGCCATTTCCGCTGCAGGCGGTTGGTTCCGGCTTACCGCTCTAAGGTAAGACTCAAGCTTGTTGCAACCAGTCTACTTTTGCGGTGCTCCTGTGCATTCCTATGGGAAAACGCGCGTGCATTTTGTATCTTCGCCTGGAAATAACATGGGACACTTTGGTTATTTGGGTCGTACCGAATAGTATGTACCTTGGTTAATACTGTAAAAGTGTAATTGCTTTAGTTAGCGCATTTTTATTCATCAGCGAACGATATTTAACTTGGCTACATTTCAGTCCCAAACGTGTATTCCGCAGCAGGTGTGTAAAAATAAGCTACGATTTGAAGCAAAATTACAATCGAAAGGAATGTAGAGTGTGTTCAAGGCTCGCCAGCATTCCGGTGACGCTTATATTTTGATAATATGGCAGTCCTGTCACTATATGAAAATGACCCCGTCGTGCACGAGCGCATAAAAACGTTCAAAACGTAAAGAATAAAGTCCGTGGGCTATGAAAGGACTGACAAGGAAACAGCGCACCCTCAAAACAAGCACTCTAAAACTTTCATGCGCAAAAAAGAAAGAGCCACTTACACAGCGCTGACTGACAACTCTCGGTTATCATTACAATTTTGTTTTCGTCTTTTTTTGTGGACTAGGGTTTCTATGGCAAAAACTTTTCCTTGTCTTCTTCCTTCCTGTGTTTTTGTAATAGGAAGCTAAACCGTAAAATTATTGTACGGCTAAGTACTCGAGTTCTTTCGTGGATAATATTATGGAAAGAGTGCTGACACATCTCTCCTCTTGTCTGGCAATGTTCTCTGCTTCCATGATTTCTCTTGTTAGCTTGTCGTGGTTCCTGCCTAACACTGTGCATTTCTCCAGCTGCGCTGAGCAGCCACAGTCTCGGCAGTGAATTCCCAGGTGCCCGGAGTTTCTGTTGGCGATAGTGCAGTTGTGCTCACAAAGGCGATCGTTGACGCACCGTCCGGTCTGTCCTTTGTATTGTCGTCCACAGGATAGAGAGAAGTAGACCACCTTTTCGGTGCACTGTACGAAGTTGTTTTTATGTTTCTTCGTGCACCTGACTGTGGTTCTTGTGGGTGTATTTATACTCTCTTGCACAGGCTATGAAGTTTGTTAGGGGCTGAGAAGACGATTTTCAGGTTAACTTTATTAGCTATTTTCTTTAGACCGTAGAAAAGTTGTGAATATATGGCACAATGATGGGTTTTTGGGCCCTGCCTTTTTCTTTTTGTTTAATGTGGTCCCCTTGCTTGATGTCTTTGATGAGTCTTTCGGCCACTGATCTTAGTAAGGAGGTTGGATATCCATGAGTATCAGGGCCGGAAAAATCTGAAAGTGTTCTCCATCGATATTAAGGAACTATACCGTGCCCTGCCCCAAGACCGTCTTCTACAGTGCATTGAGGAGAGCATAGATACCTATGGCACCATAGATACCTATGGCACCATAGACACTTATGGCACTATCCAGAATGCATCAGGCATATTTCCCAAGCCCGAATTTCGACGTACTGAAGTTTGGGCTGGCACAAGTGCCAGTTCTGAAGAGAGTAATCAATCCCAGAAAGCTCCGGATTCATCTTCATTCTTCGCGTTCTGAAAAGAGTAATCAATCCCAGAAAGCTCCGGATTCATCTTCATTCTTCGCGTCCGCCAGCCAGCCTTCCTTCATCTCTGTTTCTTCGTCTGCGTGTCTTTCGTTTGTATGTTCATCTGGTCGCTGCTATTTTCCCCGCTAATGGGTAATAAAGTCACTGGATCCTGGGAAAGTAGCGCCATTGCCTTCCGCACCTGCTAGCCGGACACAAACTGATACTAACATACAGATGACCCAAACCTAGCAAGGCGATTGACTAATTGGTCTAATTAGAAAATTTATTTGCAACACTGTGGACATGATTTTGTAAGAGACGCGCAGAGGTTAAGAACACTGTGTACACATATATGCGCGAACCAGTGTCTGTACAGTGGGCGGGTCTTTGCCGCGGAGCCACACGCACAAGTTCGAAGGCGCACACCCCGAGGTGTCCCCGTCCGCGCGATCACTCACGCGGCCGAAGCGTCACCCCTGAGCCGCACACCCGCGCCCGCGCCCCCAAGGGCACCGCTCTGAACTCAGGGACCTAGAGGTTGTCCAGGTACCTGAAGCGGAGTTCAATCCGCGAGTCGCGAACGCTCAGGTACCGGCAGGACCAGCGCCTGAGGAACTCTTGTTCTCCGAGGAAAAACAGTTGCTCCTCGAGGTGTCCCACGAGCTCCCGCCGGAGCCGCCACAGGAGGGGCCAAAGAGCACGCGATCGACGCGCCTGTCTCACCGCGCAGCACCGGTTCCTCCACAGCACGTACTCGGCCGCGGCGAGGAGGAGACGGACGAAGACGCCCGGAGGGCATCTCCCGCGCAGCAGGTAAAGTCCTACGCCCAAACCGCGGAAGCTGGTACGGATGACGCGCCAGAACGTCCGCGCCACAACGCACTCCTTCACCGCGTGCACATTCGTTTCGCGATTCCCACAGTTAGGGCACTCGTCCGTGCGCGACACGCCCCAGCGGAGCAAGCGGTCTCCGCTGGGGAGGACGCCCCAACCGTGCTGCCATTCGAAGTCCCGTAGGTGCCCCGGGAGATACGAAGAAGTGAGGCGGGACCAGGAGAAAGAGTCTCCGAGCTCCACCTGCGTTGCCGAAATCTGCGGCTCCAGGAGGACCTCTGTGAGACGAGCCGTCGGTGTCTCCACTACGTCCAGCTGGGGCGCCCGCTCTTTGAGTCGTTTGAAGAGCTGTATTGCCCTTCGGTAGTCAGACGGCGGGGTTTCGGCACAGGGGCCGGGTGAGCTCGGCGACTCGACTCCCAGTTCTCGGCAGGAGTGCCCCACGAAGTAGAGCGCGAGGGATCGGGCTGGGCCGTGCTCATCGCGCAATATCTTCAGCATGGTCTTGAGTTGGAGTACTGCGGGTGCGATGTCGATACAGGGAAAGCCCCACCCTCCACGCTCGCGCGGGAGGCAGACAACCGGCCGAGTGACCAGCTCCGTCTTCTCTGACCAGAAGAAGCTGTAGAGCGCGCTTTTCACCGGTCGGATGAAACGTGAGGTCGGGAGCGCCGTTTGCGCCAGATACCAGAGGCGTCCACAGAAGACAGAGTAGGCTAGGTACCTGCGCTCGGCCAGGGGAAGGGCGTAGGAGCGAGCAGAGTCCACTTTCTCCCCGATGTCGCGCGCCAGGCGCGTCCACATGTCCGCCGAGACTCCTGACGAGCGGTAGGTGACACCAAGGATCGTGACCGAAGTTTTTGCCGGGATCGGTGAAGAGGGGTCAGGCGGTCGGTTAACCCACAGCACCGCGCTCTTCTGCTCATTCAACCTCGCTCCGGAGAGAGACCCGTAGGTCTCGAAGATCCGGAGAGCCGCTCCGAGGTCGTCGGTGTCCCGCAGGTACAGTGTAATGTCGTCGGCGTATGCCGACACCTTCACCTCGCCGTTTCCGGGCAGGGAGAGTCCGCGGACCTGGGGGGTCCTTTCGACGTTGGCTAGGAAGGGCTCCAGGGTAAGGACGAAGAGCAGCGGCGAGAGCGGGCAACCCTGGCGGACCCCCCGGGTGACGGGGAAGCTGGCCGTCACACCGCCGTTTAGATAGAGGTCGCTTTTCATGTCACTGTAGAGCGTCTCGAAGAGTCGAACCCCTTCAGGGGGAATACCGAAAGCGGTGAGCACGGCCAGGAGGAACGGGTGCTCCACCCGGTCGAAAGCCTTCGCTTGGTCGAGGGAGGCGATCAGGCCTCTGGCTTGGCGAGCGTTCGTGTACTGCACCACGTCCCTCGTCAGGGATGTCAGGGTCTGAATGCTGCGGCCGACGATCGAGCACGTCTGGTGGGGTGTCACCACGTCCGGGAGCATACCGTGGAGGCGCTGCGTGATGATCGACGCTAGCAGCTTGTAGCTTGCGTTGAGTAGCGTGATGGGACGCCACGCGCCCGGGTCGTTGGGGTCTCCTCCCTCCTTAGGCAGAAGAATGATTCTGCCTCGGCGGAACGACTCTGGAAGGCGGTGCTCCGTGAAAAATTCCCGGAGCACGGCACAGATATAGTTGCCCAGCACGTCCCAGAAGGTACGGTAGAATTCGGTGGGAAACCCATCTGGGCCCGGCGCGGACCCAGTTTTCATTCTTGACAGGGCAAGGAGCACCTCTTCGGGGTTGGGGGGCTCGTGCAAGTGTGCGGCTAGGTCTTCGGGAACTTGCGGGAGATCGCGTAGGAAGGGGTGCGCCACGAGGGTCGCACGGTCCACCGCCGATTCGGTGGTTGCCAGGGCCCGGAAGTGGGCGCTGAAACCGGAGACCGACGGTTGACCTGGTGTTGCTGGCGCGCCTGGGGTTGTCGGCACTGAAGGGACGCGTCGCTCCCGCACTTCGGTGCGGTGGGCGTAGCGCAGCACCTCGGGGTGAGCCGAGGGCCCGACCCGTCCGTGGTATGCTGTGGCTGCGTTGGTACAAAGTCGTAGCTGTCGCTGGTAACGGTCGAGGAGCTGCTGCAGGTAGCCCCGCATTAGCGGAGTCCCCGCGCCGCCCCGTCGCACGATCCGAATTCGCAGAGAGGTGTCTCGGAGCTGCTCGGCGTGCCGCCGACGCAGTGCACGACCCTCCGCCACGCACGCCACCCGCCAGCTGTCTTGAAGCCGGTCAAAGGTCAAGGGGTCTGGTGCCGCTCCATGGAGGGACCGGCGCAAGGCTTCTCTCAGGCAGTCGCGGCTTGTTTTGTCTCGCAGCAGTCGGGTGTCGAGACGCCAGGTGCGGTGAGTACTGGCTTTGCTGCTGAAGCGGAGCTCTACGAGTACCGGACGGTGGTCGGAAATGTACGTAGTGGAGGGAGGGAAGTTCATTGCGCAGCAGGCGGTGACAGAGGGGCTCAGAAACTCGGAGATGTAACACCTGTCCAGGCGACTGCTCGAGTTTCCTCGTTGCCAGGTATGCTCGAAAGCGGTGCCATGGAGCAGAGTCCAGCAGTCCACTAGGTCGAAGTGTCGCATCAGGCGTATCAGCTCGCCGGCGTTCCACGTGGTGCGTCCGTAGCCTGGGCCCCTGACATCGCGCCGGGAATCGACGACGCAGTTGAAGTCGCCGAGGAGCAGGCAGTGGTGAGCGTCGAGCAGATGGACGTCCAGGCTCTTGAAAAAGGCCGGGGATTGCGAACGCTGGGCTGGAGCGTACACGCCCACAGCACGAAAGCGCGTGCCGTCCACGAAGAAATCAAAAGCGATGTACCGCCCGTCGGGGTCAAAGCAGCACGCGCTGAGACGGAGGAGCGAGCGGTTAAAGATAATGACCCCCACCCCCGAGCTCCGTGTAGTGGCGTATGAAAAGAAACAATCCACCCCATACCGCTGCTTGAAGAGGTCCACGTCGCGCTGCCTGTGGAAGTTCGTTTCTTGCAGGAACAGGAGGTCGCAACGGGCGGTTCGGGCGAACTGGATGACCTCGATCTGTTTTGTCACGCTGCGGAAGCCCTGAACGTTCAGGGTGATGACTCGCAGGTGCGCGAAAAGGGGATGGAGGGGGGGGGGGTCGTTGTGTTCACTGCTAGTCCGTGGATGTATCGGATGTGATGCACGAGCTGTCAGACAGCGCGACGAGGTCCTTCCGCAACCGCTTGGGAGCCGCTGCCGATGCTGGAGTGGATCCTGGGGACCCTGATTCGCCGCTGCTGGAAAGATCTCGCTTCCCGTCTTCGGCACCGCCATGCGGGCTGCGACTGCGGCTGCAGGTTTTTCGGAGTTCCTCGGAGGTGCCGCGGCGACGATCTCGGCCGCGCGGTAGAGCGCTGTCTTTGTCGTGGGCAACCTCGTCGATGACGAGGCGGTCGTCCGTCGATGAGGCAGAGTCCTCCGTAATGTCGCTCCAGCTGGGAAGCGGGCTGGGGCAGAGTTCCTGCGTTCGCGGGCGTTCCTCCTTCACCAGTACTTCCTCTGAGCCGGGACTGGTAGGAGTGGGCGCGTGCACAGATGCGGTGTGGACCGCATTCGAAAGCGCGGCCTCGGCGGCGTCCTGTGACGCGTTCGAATTCGCGTCGGTGGCGCTTGCCGGCTTCGACTGTTGCGATGTCGGGGCGAGCTCGGACGGGGTCATCACTGGGGGCTCGGCGGGGGCAGGCGTGTCACTGGACCCTTGGGTGGCGGCCGTCGCCGCAGGAGGGGGAGTAGGGGTGGTTGGAGGCCTGCCCTGGGACTTCGGAGTCTGGGACGCCGGAGTCAAGGCCGGGAAGTCGTCCTGGCCGCAGCCGGCCACGGCTGAGTAGCTGCGACGCTGGGTGCAGTCCACCGTGGCGTGGGCCGCTCCGCAGCGTCCGCAGCCGGCCGCGCAGCCGACGGTGTCGTGGCCGAAGGCGGCGCAGCGGGCACAATAGGGCACGTTACAGGCCGCCTTGAGGTGGCCCTCCTGCTGGCAGCGTCGGCAGACTCTCTTGAGACCGCGGTAGTCGAAGGTGGCCCGATGACCGGAGACGCGGAGGAAGTTCGGCACCGGGGTAGACTCCTTCATCTCCATTCGGATGTAGCGGGTACCCGTCCGGAGGTTGGGGTGGTCCTGGTAGACGCCGAAGCGAATATCCAGAACCTTCCCGTAAAGCGACAGGGCGGCGGCGAGGGCTTCGTTTCTCACATAAATCGGTAGGTAGAGGCACGTAATGGACGTTACTTGCGGGCCTACCGGGACGATGGGGACGCTTGTTCCGCCGATGGTCAGAGCCCCGGCGTTGACGATTCGGCTCATGGCCGATGACGATGTAACAGACATCTGAAAGTTGCTGCCTCCCAGATGCTGCACAGAGAACAATTCGGCAGTGCCGACAATGGCCGCCGCCGCGTCGAAGATAGAATCCACCGACGCGCCGGGCGGGCAGGAAACATCGAAGGTACATGCCTTCGTAGGCTGGGCCGGCGATGCGGGTGTCATGGCGCCGCTGACAACGTAGACGAAACGGTCTACGTTGCCATGGAAATCGCCATCTTGGTCCATTTAAATCTTCCAAGCTTCTAGAGGGTCGTTCTAAACCAGTCGCGCCAAGATTGCCATGGAGAATCATTGTACTGGAGGCGTTCCTCGCCAATATAAGAGTCTTTGGCACTCTGTATGCAATGAACTGATTATTCATGCCCATCCCCATGGATCTCTTACAATTATATTGTCTTTCTTGCCTATTTCAATACAGTAAACTTATTTTTCAGTGCCTCCAGGCACCAACACAGCATCTGGTGGTGGTACGAACGTGTGCGCTTGTTTCGCGGGTGTGTGGTTAGCAAACTCTCGGTATACAAAAAACCACTCCATAAAGCTACCCGTCACCAGGGAATCTAGATCGGCTAACCAAGAACGGAGGAGTCAAGGAGAAATTGCTCATTTCACGGACCAAGATGGCGACCACACGGCGAGCTTGGCGTTACTTTCCCAGGATTTAGTGACTTTAATAGGGAAGGGTGTACATCTTGGAAGATGGCGATCAGGCAGCGACAGAGCCGCTCCCGACGCGCGCTTAATACCTAACATTCTGAGAAATGCCTGCGCGTCTACTTACCTGCAAATCACACAAAGAGCCAATCTCTGCAATCTAGCGAATAAGCTCAGCGAATGGTGAGGCGGAACATCGGTTTAGACTTCAAAGTTAAGTCAGCGCTGTAGCATTACGCATTGAAAGCATGACGCTTTGCATTGCTTACTGTTAATGTTTTGATCTAAACGGTTGTTTCACCTCATCCTTCGCTGAGCTGATTCCCTAGATCAAAATGATTGGCTCTTTAAGGGTTTTGCGGGTAAGTAGACGCGCAGGCGCTTCTTAGAGTGTAGAAGACGAAGCTTTGGCATTTTCCCGAAACCTAGTGGATCCAGGGAGCACCATTTTGCTCGCGTCAGCATCGCTGTTGTCTTGCAGCGTTTCACAACGATTGCGACGCTAGCATGCGCTGCAACCAAGACGTGGGCGGATTTACGGCGGCTCTCGTCGTGTTTGAGCCGGGATACACAAACCTAGGGTGCTTTCATGTGCGCTTTGCTTAGGGTAGAGACATCTGGCCATTTTGTTCCGACTTTTACATTTATTTTTTGTTCAGAAGCGCGTGAAAGAGCATGTCCCTGCACGCGTCTGTGGCGATGACTGTGCTATGGCGACATTTTGTTTTCGTCGATTTCTTTGTATTTTCCCCGTTAGCGCGTGCTGTCGGCATCGGGTACTACAAAGGGTGGCATCACTCTAAACGGAAGGCCATTGAGGCACCCTACACAAACCAAGATTTGCTGGGCAGGCCCTGTCTTCTAGGCAGGGTTGGGCAGAAATACTCCAAAATGTATTTGGAAATACAAATACTGGGATACTTTAAAACAGTACCTAAAATACTGATACTGAAATATATCTGTAAAAGTGTATCGCGATACGTATCGGAAATACATTTTAAATATAGGCAAAAAGTATTTGGAAAGACAAATACAGGAATACATTTTAGGGAAGGCAGAAATACAAATACAGAAATACTGATACTGCAATACATTTTTCCAATTTACCTGAGACCAAATTAAATGAAGCTTGGAGTTGGAAGTGGAAGTGGAAGTTTTTGATCCTGAAATTACTTTCCCGTAGGCTAAGCACTTTGCTTTGAAGGTAGTGATTTCGGACGACGAGGAGTCTTCAATGGGCTCAGAAAAACATTCCATCAAGGACTGACCGTGGTCCCTTCCCTGACATCCTGTCTGTCTGACGAGGGATGCGAAAAGGCTCCGACCTCTAAATAGATTCTCTGTTATCCTAAATCCCATCAAAACGTCACCATGCCCTTGTCAAATAAGGACGCCCCTGTCAACATTTATCACATGACGTCACGGTGGAATGAACTGGTATTCTTTATCTGTAGGTGTGGCCTTGAACATGAAACTTTAACGCGTTGCTGAATGAAAGAACAATATGTTATTTCTTTGTAGTTTACCTCGTTGAAGATTGGGCAGGATTTTCGAGAATGGTGGACCACCTGAAGCATCCTGGAACACATGTCTTATCTTCTGTTACGGTTGAAAAAACAATACGGTGGCATCCCTGTTGTGAAAGTGCTTCCTGCGGACCCTCCGCCACCGAGGCATGGATTGCAGTCATCAAGTTTTGCCTTGCATACTCCAAATAGAGATCTCGTGGATTGCGACCCGATATTGCCGGCAGAGGTGCGAGCTCTCCGGGAAACAGCGTGCTCGAGACGTGTTTCGAGAGACGAGAGAGGTGTATGAAGTCTGGGTCGGCACAGCGAGGCCACGTCTGACCTCCTTCCTGGGTTTCGGATCACCACAGCAGCGGGACACTTTCACGTCGGCTGATGGCGTACCCTTGAGCCGTGCAATATTACGGGCGCAGCCGCAGACGCATTCAAATATCTGTTGAACTTCACTGCGCGAGTTATCCTACTATTCTAAACCAACCACCGCCAGGCTCGTGCTGCAACGGACTGTAAAGGCCTGTTCCCACATACAGCGGAGCGCTTAGTTAGCGCTACGTGAGCGCTCCAAGGAGCGCTCATGTGGCGCTTTCTGGCGCGTGACTTAGTTCTAACACACCGCGCGATTAGCGCTTCTGTAGCGCCTTGTTAGCGCTCCAGTAGCGCCTTGTTAGCGCTTCAGTAGCGCCTTGTTAGCGCTTCAGTAGCACTTCTTGTACCGCGGTGCTGCGGATTAGCACCTGCACTGCGGTTCCGGTTCCTGTGGTTGGGTGTGCATCAGCAGCACCATGGCGGACATGTGGGATGCTGAAATAGAAATGCGACAAATGCTCCTATAGATACGCGATTAGTGCATGTGTGTGCGGACGGCTTAACGCCCAGAAGAGCCTTCTGAGTGCGCGAAATCTTTCGCCACCGAGATACCGACGGGTACCTGGTGAACCTTGTTCCTAGGCTGAGGGACCGAGAATCAGAGCTCTTTCGAAGGCGGTTATTTTGAACTGAATGTCTTTGAAGCTAGGGTCACCCATATCGAATAAAAAGCGATGAGGTCGTACCCAATCAATTAGTCGCTCAAAGTCCATGACTCTGGGTCGCCTGCTTGACCCTTTGCTTGGAGAGCGGCTGTTTTACTTCCTCTTCTTTCAATGCCAACGGAAAAACAACAACAAAGGAATCGCCGTGCACGCGCTGTTCCGCAGTAGCAAGCACGGCACAAGGAGCGTGAGAGCGCTAACAAAGCGCTTCTGCAGCGCTAACAAAGCGCTAATGAAGCGCTTCTGAAGCGCTAACCGAGCGCTACTGAAGCGCTAACCGAGCGCTACATCATGCGCTAGGAAGCGCCACATTAGCGCTCCTTGGAGCGCTCACGTAGCGCTAACTTAGCGCTTCGCTGTATGTCTGAACCGGCCTTTACTCAGCTTTGCCGCATGGGTGTACTGTGTACGTTAAGGCAAGAGAGACGGTAAGCAGCGGGCTTTGGATGCCCGCAAACAATGACTCAAGAAACCCCTACCTAAGGACTTGCGGCACAAGATGCTCCGACTCCACTCCTGGCACGCCACCTAGTTCGAACTTGGCACCTAATAAACTTGGCACCACAACAGAAGCACATTGAACAGGAAGAGTAAAAATACTAGAGCCACCCTAGTAAAAAATCGTATATCTATAAGAGATGTATTTGTCTCTAAACGCATATGATCAAATAAGATCGTATAAAATAATACAAGGAGCTTCAAATGGCGTATGAGAACAATATAAGGTTCTATAAGAAGTTATAAGACACTTCCTACCAGTTTCTTGTACTTTTTTATATAATCATATATTAATCTTATATGCTCTTATAAGGTTCTTGTATCTTCTTACATAATCATATTTGATCATATTCGTTCACTGGACAAAGAAATTTCTTATACATATGAGCTTTTTCCCTAGGCTCTAGGATTGTCAATTATCAAGTTAGAGCCTAGAACCTCGAGTTGACAAAGCGCCGATTCAAGGCACAAAAGCGCGGCGTCATAAAGGCCTTTTTACACATACAGCAGAGCGCTGTTAGCGCTACGTGAGCGCTCCAAGGAGCGCTCATGTGGCGCTTCCTCGCGCGTGACTTAGTTCTAACATAGCGCGCGATTAGCGCTTCTGTAGCGCCTTGTTAGCGCTCCAGTAGCGCTTTGTTAGCGCTCCAGTAGCGCTTTGTTAGCGCTCCAGTAGCTTCTTGTTAACGCTTCTTGTCCCGCGGTGTTGTGCATTAGCGCGTGCACTGCAGTACCGGTTGCTGTGGTTGGGTGTGCGTCAGCAGCACCATGGCGGACATGTGGGATGCTGAAATAGAAATGCGACAAATGCTCTTAGATACGTGATTAGTGCATATGTGTGTGGACGGCTTAAAAATTAACGCCCAGAAGAGCCTTCTGGGTGCGCGAAATCTTTCGCCATCGAGATACCGAGGGGTACCCGGCGAACCTTGTTCCCATCCTGAGGGACCGAGACGCAGAGCTCTTTCGAAGGCGATTGTTTTTACCTGCGTGTCTTTGAAACCATGCAGGGTCACGCATATCGAATAGAAAGCGATGAGGTCGTACCCAATCATTTAGTCGCTCAAAGTCCATGACTCTGGATCGCCTGCCCGACCCTTTGCTTGGAGAGCGGCTGTTTTACTTCCTCTTCTTTCAATGCCAAAAGAAAAACAACAAAGGAATCGCCGTGCACGCGCTGTTCCGCAGCAGCAAGCACGGCACAAGGAGCGTGAGAGCGCTAACAAAGCGCTTCTGGCGCTAACAGAGCGCTTCTGTAGCGCTAACAGAGCGCTAACAAAGCGCTTCTGAAGCGCTAACAGAGCGCCACACCACGCGCTAGGAAGCGCCACATGAGCGCTCCTTGGAGCGCTCACGTAGCGCTAACTTAGCGCTCCGCTGTATGTGTGAACCGGCCTTAAAGCCTATAATCGGCGCGCTCCGTAAGCTTGGTCCTCCACTTTTTTTTTTTTTGACGCGTCTAGGACTTTATCGTGTTTTGGTACGGATCTTTTCGGTATCGGACGACACGGTGTGGACGTTGCGGTATGTGGTCCTTGTTAAATCTATAAAGAAGCCGGATGGGATTTGTGTTTGAAGGCAGAAGAAAAGGAGGGAGCGAGCGGTAGGCTAGAGCGAACTGTACTCGGCGCCAACTATTTTGTGCGCAGCTTACGCGGTTCTCCAAGCCTGCCAAAGCTATAGCTGCCCGAGTGCTTCCAAATGAGACGAAAGACAAAGTCACGTGCTCTCGCAGCAGCGTGTCAGAGTGGAAGTACAGTGCCCTAGAGAGTCGTAGTGGCAAGAGCGGCGGCTGTCGCGTGAAGATTTTGCGCGTAGACGCCACCATAGCGCTGCTGTTTTGAGCCCTAAGAACGTGCCCTCGTCAGCCTCGTCGTCGGCGCTGCTGGGAATGTACTACTGTGGTTCGACTTTAGCTTTTCGCAACGCAAAACAATTGCTAATGTGAAAAATTATAGGTTTTCCTTTGCCCTTATGCCTGTTTGCGCTATCCCCTACCTTTATTATTCGCGTATTTTTGATGGACATCATTTGATTAATATCGACCCCCCCCCCCTTTCCAGTACTAACGGTCGTTCAGTAATGCTATCACTCTTAATAGCTGCGAAAGAAACCACGCAATACTGACGTAACAAGAAAAAATAGACAAATAAATCTTAATAAATTTCTCACTTTTTAATGGTGAGAGGAACAGTAAACTGGTGTATTGTTTTTTGTCATCGTGTTGCTGATGCGGGGACCAGTGTTGTGTAAGGTGCAAGGCCGAGCGCGTTTGTGAACGGCGCGAAGCAGTGTGTGTGTCCGTCTTTTTCCTTGCATTTATGACCGAGACGTCAACGGAACGGAGAGGACTTCCCACCACTGCACCACAAAGAAAAGTGCTACGGTGCTACGTTCGGGGGAAGCGTACCGCCTCAGCTTCGTCGTCTTCACTCATCGTACATCTGCCATTCACCACAAATTCTCCTAGGGCTCGGAACTCCAGCGCCACTTGCGGCGTCTAGGTTAGCCTTCTTCACGCGGCCCATTGTAAGCGGGCGCCGCTCTTGCCACTACATCCTCTAGAACACTGTAGTGGAGTTACGCTAGCTTTGACAATGTAGCACGAATAGTTCACGTCAAGCACAGGAAGTATTCGCTGGCGGCTATAGCATGTGTGCGCAGCTACGGAGCGCGTGCTTACGGCGAGCTTCCGCAGTTTGTTTGCAACGTGCCTTTCGCACATTCAAGCTTGCCGATCTTCGCAGCTTATTAACGCGTGCTCTTTATGACCATGCGCTCTAAACACCGCCCTCATATAGAGCATCCAGCGAATAGCCCCTATAGGCAAAGCTAAATTTATTTTTTGTTGTTTTTTTGAAGCCGGTAAGTGACGTCGCCGTCACTTACACAGTCGCGGAAACAGTGACGAACAGCTTCAAAGACAGTCATTTCGGTACGTAATCGTTTAGATATCGGGCCTTCGGCACGCACAACTTCAAGGGCGCCATCAGTTTGCCGCGCCCAATGAGTTTCCCTTAAATATTGCCGCCGACGGGTCATACACTGTGGTCACTTTTAATGAGGCGAGCTTGCGCATACAAAAGGACACGATCGATTTCGATCTGTATCGGTGCGCGTCTATGACGTTGCGACAGAGAGGATCAAATTCTGCCTATACTCCGTCTGACTGAAACCGTGCAGCACAGCCAAAGCTACCAGGGAGTCAACCTGTTCAAGAGGAGCGAAACGATGAACGGGGGAACCCCAGCCCTTCTTTCCTGTTCCTCCTTTCCCTCCTTTTGAACAGGTCGCCATACGCTCTCTCCCCAGTAGCTTTGGCTGTACTGCACCGTTTTAGTAAGACGGAGTATAGACAGCACGCGCGCGGAAGCGAACACCGCGACGAGCCCGGGCTCAATGTGTACGATAGCTCCTTCAGCACAACTGGAAAAGCAATCGAAAGCGGCGGTAAGCAATGATCCGAGCACCTGGTTCCAGCCCAAGACCACAGCACAACCACCCTACCCCCCAAAAAAAAAACAAAAAACAAAAACAAATTTGATGTCATCATTGGCAATATCAAACCCTCACCCTTCCCAACAAGGTCAATTTCAACCATTATCACTATTTTTCTCTTAACTGTGCAATGTCGATGCGTCCGCCTAGGCTTCCTTTGTCCGACTATTAGTCGTAGAGATGTAGGCTGGAAAGTTTGCAATAGCGTAAATCACACTGGAACATTCGAGAGCAGCTAACCGGTAGGAAAGCCACACGTTCTACCAGACACAAAAACTGAGTGGCGCTCTCGGAACTACTCCTCTTCTATAAGAATCTTCGCTTCAAAGCATAATGGATTTTGGAAAAAATGTTCAAGTCTAGGTTCACTTGGAAAAGTGCAAAATAGAACAACGAAAAGAAACAATCCCATAAGCTTAATACAAAAAAAACAAGCACGGACAAAACTCGTAGTTTTATCGTGTGTATAATAGCTTCATAGGGACGGTGCGCACAACGTCGGGACTTGGTGTAGTTGAGATCTTCATGCCGGCAATAAACTCGGTTAAGTCATAGGCAACGTTTTAGGAGCTCATTCCCACGCTCGTTGTAACGGTTGCGGCTCAAGCGACGAGGTGCACTTACATCTTTACGTACACATCCTGATCTTATTTCTTCCCCATAACTGCGTACTTTCGAAGCAAAATGCTCTGTCACTGTATAGAAAATATTCGTACGATGTCATAGCACTGTAAAGTCAAGCTTAAATGCGTGGTGCAATATATGTCAACCAGAAAGCGCAACGTCCCGAATATAACAGTTTGAGTAAGTTCGCAGATGACCCCGGGCATTCTAGTAGTAGTGAGGTGATGTTTCAGCGGCTGATGTGCGTGCATTCCTAAATTTGTAATTCTTTAGGGACCCTCAAAATGGGCAAAGCAGGAAAGCGCCACGCCATATCAGTAAACCGGTAATGATATCAAAGTTGTCGGCATTCACTAAAACGTCGAACGTATTCTGTCGAGTAAACTCGTATTTGAACCTTAACCTTTCTTCACACTGCTCTTACATCACACAATACACGATGTTCGCTGCAAACATGATGACAACGTTACATGCAGACACGCCTCAAGTATATGTTCGAAGCATACACATGTTTGCATCGCATATATATATATATATATATATATATATATATATATATATATATAAACGAATATGTGCAGATGAATGAACCGTACTTAATCCAATGAATCAGAGAATCAAAGTTTCCAGGAACCCGCCGAAAGCCAAAAATTGGCGGAGCCAGGATTTGAACTCTGGGCCTCCCAATGTCCGGTCGGGTGTGCTAACCACTACACCACTCCACCTTTTTTTTTTTTTTTTTTCTTTATTGCATGGTAGTTACAGCAACATTCATGTCATTCTAACAGCACTGCACAGCTCTTTTGCACAACGTACTAAAAATCACGCATTTCGAGGAGTGATTTTATAATACTAGTCCACTCCGGTTCACGTTCACAGTTCAAATACACACTCTGTACTTGTTTTACAAGGTTGAAGAAATATATCCGCACTTCTTTTGCGTCGAGGTCAGCATGTCGAACAGCCATACGTGATCTCCAAATGCTGCACAAAGCTAACAACATAATCATGTCATAAGGAACTTCATTATCATTATCCACACTAAGGAAACGTATCCCTGTTGGGGTTACCGGTAATTCTTTCTTTAAAGTGCGTTGGAGGACATCCCAGAAAAATACCGCGTCCCAACAAAAAATAAACACATGTTCAATAGTCTCAGGTTTTTTACATAGAAGGCAATTTACCGACCATGGCACATAGATCCCTCTTTCTTTAAGCCAAACCTTAACTGGCACGGTATTCGTGTGTAATTTATAAAAGAAAGTCTTAACAGCCGCGGGAACACACATCCTTTTTACACGTCTAAGCACATCGTGGCCATGTTGGGACACACCTCGATACAAGGGCATGGGGAAAACACTCACAACTAAATCGCGATAGAGCGCTTTTTTACTGACATCACAAAGGTAATTCAAAGAAAAACGTGCTGTCAGAAACCCCATCGTGTCAACAACTTCTTTCAAAAAACCAGTGATTCTTGTTGGCTCGCCGCCATGAGAAGAAACAAGAAAAGATGGCAAATGTGGTGACACTTTTGTTTGGATCAGTGTGCGAATGAACGGGTGCTCTTGGTCTCTCAAAAAAAAGAAGCGTGACACAAGCTGCTTGACAAAAAGGTGGGAAAGCCCCACGCCACCGTTACAAACTCGGTGAAAAAGATTGTCTCGTCTCATCGGCTCATACTTCGAGTTCCAAATAAACGTGGCAAAAATTCGATGAAATTTTTGAACATTAGTTCGCGCACAATGGATGACCTGAAGAACATACCAGAGCTTCGCAATCAGAAAAATGTTACAAACAGTCGCTCGGGCAAAAATGGACAGCTCGCGTTGCTTCCAACGAGAAGCACGCCTGTCCAGGTCGATAGCGACACCCGACCAGTACGTTTGGCTATTCCGAAAACTTTGCAATGGCACCCCGAGGTACTTGCACGGCACTGTGTCCCAGCATACACCCTCAAATTCTGAGGGTGTAGTGGCCCAAGCACCATGCCAGAAACCACGGCACTTTTCCCAGTTTATAACAGCACCAGTAGCGTGGCAAAACCTTTTAGCCAAAGTTATGACTTCGGTAACGCTTTCTTTGTCCCTACAAAAAACAGCAATGTCATCGGCGTAACTCATTATTTTTACTTCTGCATTATAAAATTGGAAACCTCGGACACGTTGACTATTTTTTACGCTTAAACAGAAAAGCTCTAAACACAAATCAAACAAAAGGGGAGACATAGGGCAACCTTGTCGTACCGATTCTCGTACGTTAATAACAGAACTGAGCTCTTTGTTCACTATAAGCCTTGTTGTACAGTCCTTATAGGCCATCTTTACACCTTTTAGGATGGCGTCACCAACATTGACATGACTCAAAACATCTAAGAGTACATCATGGCTAACACGGTCGAATGCCTTATCTAGATCTATCTGTAGCACTGCAACCTGCGTGGTGCTGTCACTGCAGGCCTCCAGGACGCTACGAGCCACATGCACATTTGTCAAGATAGTCCTCCCCTGTATCCCACACGTTTGATGCTCGCTTATTATCTCACATGCGACACCTTGAAGGCGACGCGCCAGAATTTTCGCGAAGATCTTGTAATCGGTATTGCATAGCGTTATTGGGCGATAACCGGTGACGCTGCGCAGTTTCACGGGGTCATCAGATTTCGGTATCAGGACAGTGTAGGCACGAGAAAACGAAAAGGGCGAACATTCTCTTTCATAGGCAGTATGAATGACGTTCAAAAAAACACTAGCTATTAGGCTCTTAAAGTTCTTGTAAAATTCTGCGCCCAATCCATCCGGTCCCGGCGTCTTAGAGTTCGGCAGGTCGTCGATTGCGCGCTCCACTTCTTGGATCGTAATTTCTTGCTCAAGCTCTTCGCGTTCATCATTCGATAGCCTTGGCAGTTTTTCTAAAAGCTGGGCATAAATGTCCGTATGACACCCTTGCGCTTTGTTAGCAAAAAGCTGTGTGTAATGCTCCAGGAAGGCTTGTGCTATTTTCTCGGGATCCGTAGTAATCATTTGCTTGAATTCAATTTCGGTTATTTCGTTCCGAAGTGCGTAACGCTTCTCGTCTGCCAAGGCACGCTTAGTGGGCTGCTCGCCCATTGTGTATTTTTCTGCACGGGCGCGCACTACTGCACCACGATAGCGCTCGCGGTGGAGCTGATCTAATTTTTCTCTGACATACTCCACGTCTTTTACCCCATTACCGGGTCTTTCGCACTCTGCTTTACATAGCTCTATCAAGTCCTTATTTAAACTGCGTTCCTCACACCGGGCGTTGTACGAAAGAATTGACGACCTCTCAATGGCGATTGCCTTAATTTCTTGTTTTGCCTGTTCCCATTTCTCGAAAATGTCCCCTCCCGGCTCTTTAAAAGCATCTTTCAAAAACTGTTCTGCGTTTTTTAGAAAGACGTTGTCTTTCAGAAGCTTTATTTTTAATTTCCATAGGTTCCAATTAAACTTTTTCTTTTCAGGTGCTCTGTCGCCTATCGTCGCGATAACCAGACTGTGGTCTGAGAAAAAGACTGGAGTGACACGGTACTTTCCTAAATGTTCTGCTAGAGGGGCAGAAACATACACCCTGTCCAAACGCGCACTGGACGACGCCTGAAAATGGGTAAAGCGCATTTCCTTCTTCGCGTTTTTTACAGTGCCCACATCAATCAGGTCATAATCCTCCAACATTTCGCCCAAAAGTAGTTCACTCTTATCAGCGTTCCGTCTTATTGGCGATCTATCCAACTGTCGTACAACACAATTAAAGTCACCCACAAGGACTAGAGCTCTATCGCAATCAAGATACCGACGTAAACCGCCAAAAAATAAAACGCGGTCAGTGGTCACATTTGGGGCATAAATGCAAATAAGCCTGAATTGATTTGACGCTAGCACAAAATCACACATAATGAAACGTCCTTCAGTGTCCGTAGTAACGCATAACTGCGACAACGGTACCGACTTCTTCAGAAGCAGGAAGCACCCTGCCGAATGACCAACTGCATGCGTCACACAGATTTCGTAGTTAGGCATGAAAGGTCTGACTGCTTCCTCTACCTGTTCCGCCTCAGCCAATTTAGTTTCTTGCAACGCCAAGAAATCGGGTTGCTCTTTCGACAATAATCGCTGTATTTGGTACTGCTTTTTCCTAGTGCATAAACCACGAACATTCAGCGTTGCAACTGTAATGGCTGATTGGGACTCACAAATCATGCGCTGTGCTTCGGTGCAGACACTAAAAACCTAAGCAGTCAGGGTCGAAGTTGTCTTGATGCAGCAATCTTAAACACCAGGGAACCAGGCAAAGAACGCCTTACTTGCTTTCCCTGCGCCGACGTTCCTCTTTAGGATCGTTGGGCGCGGGCTGGTAACGCCCCTTCTTCGTGCGTTCCATCCAGGGGTGTAGTTGGCGTGCTCCGTTTCCTGCTGCCGTATCGTCATCGAAGGCTCGCTTAGTTGACTCGCTGGTGTCGTCCATATCTGAAGGTCCGTTGGTGCTTGCGTCGTTCGATTCCTTGTCTGCTCCGGCATCAGAGGGTTTCACGTCGGCACCGCTGGGAGGTGCGCCTTCCGGTTGACCTCCGTTCTCTCTGGCTGCCTCCAAGGAGCTGTTTCCTTCACTCTTGCGTTCTTTGGCAGGGGTTGAAACTTCTGGCGCCAAGCCCTGGATAGTACGCTCCGCTTCCTCGGCATCCATGGCGTGGTCATTGGTCTCGACCGTCCCGGCCCCGCTGGCCACCCTGGCGTACGACCTGACACACTCGGTGCCATAATGCCCGAAGCGAAAACACTCCGAGCACTTCGGCGCCCTGCATTCTCGTCGAATATGACCTGTGCGCTTACAGCGTAAGCACAAGGGCGCCCGACCAGGGATCACAACAAGTACGTTACCACCTTGGATCCGAAGCTGGTGTGGCATGGTATCGGCCGTGCCGCCTTCATTCAGTGTCATCCGCGCACACCTGGTCGTTGATTCGATCCCTTGGAAGCCTTCAACATTCCACTTCTCCCGGCTCACTTCCAGGACCTTGCCATACGGCTCCAATTCCTTGCGCACAACGTCGTCCGGCACATCATACGGGATCCAGTGGAGACGAAGCCGTACCTCCGTGATGCTGGGATCCACGACGAGGCACCGAAGACCCTTCACCTGCAGTTCATTGGCGTCCACGAGTCGTCTCTTTGCTTCTGCCGTTCGGAGGGTAGCCATCCAAACATGATTCATTTGGTACGCACCGAGTGCTGCGATGTCGCCGAGTACGCCGCACCTGGCCATCTCTTGTCGAAAATCCTGGATACGGTAGGGGCGCCCTTTCAAATCGCAATGCAGAAGCACCGATGTTTCACTCGTAATTCCTGTAGGCATCTGTGGTAAAACAATTTTATAGTCATCGTTCGTCGATTCACCGGAGTGATTAGAACCGCGGCCAGCAAGGGCCGTTGCAGACGCTTCCACGGAGCTCATGTTTCGAACGTCTTGCACGTTCGGCACGCGCGCTCGCCTACACCACTCCACCTTGGCTTTCTGGCGTTTCCTACCTGTCTTATTAATGCACAAGAAACGAAATGTATCCAATCGGAGGTGTTCTGGAAACACACGCCGCCGCGTGGCACGCGGTACGACGCTTAGTGTCACGTGGTACGTGCTCGTTTGTGCTCCAGAAATCCTCCCACTGTTTGTCTCGCCCCGTGTACATGTAGTATTCTTTGTTTATGAGCTTTTAGAGACACGGTATCATCATCATCTGCGAGAATCAAGAGCCACGTTATTGAATATAGAACACGGGCACTTCACGTCATCGTACGTGGTCTCCGAGGAGGGTATAAACGAATATGTGCAGATGAATGAACCGTACTTAATCCAATGAATCAGAGAATCAAAGTTTCCAGGAACCCGCCGAAAGCCAAAAATTGGCGGAGCCAGGATTTGAACTCTGGGCCTCCCAATGTCCGGTCGGGTGTGCTAACCACTACACCACTCCACCTTGGCTTTCTGGCGTTTCCTACCTGTCTTATTAATGCACATATATATATATATATATATATATATATATATATATATATAGATAGATAGATAGATAGATATTTACATGTCTAAAGACAGGTTTTGAATGATGAATGTGACAGGGTCGTCATACAAGGAACACGCCTCAAACCATGTCTGCAGACCGTCCTTCTTTAATATCGGCTGATATCAAGGAGCGGCCAGGCTCTTGAAATCGACCGCAAAATTCGGTTTCTGAACCTATCGCGTTCCGATTTTGTACCGCGTCGGCCACAGCTGGTGCATTTTTTTTTTTTTCGATAAAAGTCGCTAAAAACAAGCTTACCTGAAGAAAAAGTAAAAAAAGAAAAAGGCTTAGCTCCTATGAAAAACGCAGCGAAGCCACCGGTCTTCAAACCATAGGGCGCCAGAATGACCAAAAGCGAAATCCGAACTCCTGCATCGTGATACTGCATCTTGATACAGTCACAGAGCCCTGCATATCCGCGGATTACCCACGGACCATCCGCGGATCATCCGCGGATATCCGGAGCAAACTGGCGGATGCGGATACAAATGAACCAGATTTGGCGGATTGCGGATTGGATACGGACGCCAGGTGCTGCAGACGTGAATTGGATGCGGATGTCCGCGGCTACGGATATACATTTTTGCCGAGACGGCCCATAAACGTGTGCGACCGCACAGTTTACCATAGACTCAGTAAGTGATACTAAGAGGTACATCATCGGATGTATTACAGGAGCAAACTACTCTTTTAGATGAAAGGTACCACCGGGGAAAAAAATTGTTCTTTACGTCAAGAAAGATATCATTTTTGCCAAAGACCGCATTAGAACGTCCAATCTCGGCAAAAAAGCTGTCCCTAGAAAAAGTAAAGAATGCAGGAGCATCCGACATCCCGGGTAAACGTGTTTTTGTTTGGTAGGGAAAGAGCGGAAAACGTTCCTTGGACTAAGAAAACCCAAAACTTACAAGCCACACGTAATTAGAAGCCCGCAAGTGACTTCTTCGCCAACAAGTAGATAGAGGAGACTGAATTCGATCCTTTGGAGTGGAGGAATTAGAGCCAGCACGAGTTTCCTCACATAATTCTTGCGGCGCAGTTTGTGCATGCCCTCCCAGCATCAAGTTCCCCAACGAAGAGAGACTTCTCATTAGCGGAACTGATCTGAATTCGTCCATGTTAACGATATTCTGTTTCTTGAACACAGCAACCTCGACAAGTGAAACGTTGAGTGTGTGTTCGTTTTCTTTCTCTCGATAGTTGGCACCGAGTTGTTTTAAGTATATGGTTCCGAGCATGCAGTTGAGGGTTTGTGTTTAAAATTGAAACCGATAAGGGGTGTTGCCGATATTAAACATTGTTATATTTTCCCAGTGGTGCACTCGCGCTTTACCAAATATACCCGAGGACTTTGCTGTGGTGAGTGAGCGTCTTTCCTCTCTCACTTTTTTATTGTTTGGCCTGAATAAAATGACACGTGTCTGCCCTTTGTTAATTTTCGTATTTATAAAATATGTGTCTGCTTGAAGTGGGGTTTACAAAGCAAAACGAAGAATAAATATTAAAATTTCTTTTTTGTGCGCATCCTCTGGACAGAGTGTCGGTGTCACGGGATCTCAAGATGATCTATAACTGCGATCATATTTCCAGCGATGCGAAGCACCTCTGGAAGGATGGTTGCTTATGTTATAAATACGATAAAAAAAGGGTACGATGAAATGACTTTCACCGTATTCTGACACGAAGAGTTCTTTGTAGAAAGGTATGCAGACGGCTTACAAGATACAAGCCAGGTGCTTTTTAAATTTTTTTGTTAATGCTTGATTTTATGATGTAAAATGAGTGCACAGATTGAGGGTTGTAGGCGCTTCCGGATTCGGCGGGACCGGTTTGGATGCGGATAAATGTTTGCGTATGAGGATGCGGATACAATTATTTAAAAACATTGCGGATGGTCAAACTGTTATCCGCGCAGGGTTCTTGATACTGTACAAATCGTCGCCGACATCCTTACATTTTCGCTTTCGTCATCTTTTAGTCTCACTTCTTTAAAATACCTGTTCCCCAGCCCGGAGTAGCCCGCTAGGACAACTGGTCTAGGCGAACCTCTCTGTATTTTTATCATCTCTCTCAGTCACTCGTTGGTAATACCTGGTTTGTAACGTATTCCTAAGCTTCTTCTCTTTTTGTGGGTCCTTTTCTTTCTTTCTTTCTTTTTCTTTTCTTTTTTTTTTGTCGTGTGTTACATGTGCGGGCTCAGGTAAAAACCAAACGGGCCAAATTGTGTTGTACACGTTCCTCTCCAGAAGTAACTGCATACACTTAATCGTTACTCTATGAAAAAGTAAAGAAACTACGTTACTCATATGCCTTCTCTCAAAGAGAAACTAAGTCCTGGTTTCCGAAGAATATGAAGTAGATAAAAAGTAACCTTTTAGTTGGAAAGCGTTGCGTACAAATCTGCTCAGCGGCCATTCTTCGCTACTTCCCTTACCCTACCAGCGAAGGATCGATGCAGGATTCTACGTGTTGTGGCTTCAAACCACGGAGAAGAAAATATGAAGACATGTACAGTTTTGAGAACAATGTAATCATGTTTGTTTACGTGTGACTCTTTGCTGTTACAAGAAACAATGCAATAATGATAAAACTAAGGATATTGGCTGCGTTACGACACTGCGCATTTCCGCAAAGTTGCACATTCATGACGAAAATTTTATCCAAGCCCGAGCACTTTGACACCAGTCTGTTACGCTTCTTCCTTTCCGCCTTCATTGTCACACTCCTAACTTCAAAGCTCATGAACTTCTCATCAGTAAACGTTCGAGAGAACAGGTGTCGAAGACCGGCTGTGTCAGCTCATTTTACTTCCCAATCGAAGACAATTGCCGCAGTTAAGCCGAAGGCCAGGAGCGAGTTCGACTGCTGTGGGCGTTCTAGTAGGTGGAGGTCCGGGGCAGTTAGGGTCAGTGTATTTGCAAATGCTTACGCCATCACACAGAAGCAGTTCAAAAGCAAATATCAACGGAACAAGTTGAAAACACGCCCTTAGTAAACATTATCGAGAATTCGCACACCAAAATCATTTTTATATTTTTTTTCATCATATTCATCCGTCGCCCACGCATCAGGTGCCTTGTTGCTAGATATGACCATCTTGATGAAAGCTGCACAGATTTTTGCTAATATACTCTTCGACTAAGATGGGGAAAATGACCCCTTAAATAAAAGACGCTGTATTGAAGTATTGTCCAAAAATAAAATTACGAAATATGTATGCCAGGTGACTAAAAAACAGACATATCAAGAAAGCATATACATTACGAACGCTGAAATCGATGTATGAATCTGTAGCGTTAACAAAACAAACAATTCGCTTAAAAAATGGCGTATAACTAAATGGGGTGATGAATCGGTATTTATACACTTAAGAGTTAATAGTTTTATGTAAGCGTGGCATTCTTCATGTGTATACTTTCTTCTCATATTTTGTTTCTACACGTAATAAAATTATCCAATTTTAATAGCTTTTGTTTGGTTAATCACTTTGAGTTTAAATGTATTCTTAAATTCGAACCAGTTTCTACAATAATTGATTAGTAAGTAACGGTATAGATTGATTGAACGAATTCGATTAAAGGGTGTAAAATTTGTTTCGATGCGTAATTGGTACAGCCGTACAGCCGTAGAAAAATCGAAAAGTGCAGTTTGGCATGTATATATTTTTTCTAACATCCACAAGAGATGAAAACCACGGTGCAGTATGCGAGAGACTTCTATTAATTATATTAGCTTTTATTAAAATAGTCATCATCCTTTCCCCGTATCATAAAATTCTTCAAACGTTTTTTTTTTTTCATTTCATTTTATTACCTTAAGGGCCTCTACGTGAGGCATTACATAAGGGGGGCACATCAAATTCACAAAAATTGGGAAAACAGGGAATGAGAACAAAAGCATCATTACACAGAGATTACTCAAACAACTTAACAAGCTCCTGCGTAAAATGGTTATGGTCACATATCGTCACCAGGCTTGAGGGCATGCTATTTCATTCAGATATGCATAGAGAGAGAGGTGAGTATTTGTAGGCGTTAGTTCTAGAGAAAATGGGTTCGACTTTACATGGATGATCTAGGCGAGATGAAATATGATGAGCCGGGAAAATAAATGCTTTTGGTGACCATGGGTTGTAGTATAGTCTGTGGATAAAAGAGAGCCGTTCGTTTTTTCTACGAGTTTCGAGTGTATGGAGAGATATGGACTGTTTTAGACAGGAAATGCTTTTTTGAGAATAATCGCGAGTAATAAAACGAGTGGCGCGATTTTGGACAGCTTCGAGTTGGTTAATGAAATACAATTGATGAGGATTCCATATGATGGACGCGTATTCCAGTTTCGTCCGAACTAACGTAGTGTATGCTAAACATTTGACATACGGGTCTGCGAGATAAAGATGTCGTCTTAAAAATCCTAATGTTCTATTTGCTTTAGAGCAGATATAGTCAACGTGGCACTTCCATGACAAGTCTGCAGAAAGGAACACTCCTAGATATTTAAATGTGGCCACACGTTCTAGTTCACAAGATGAAATAGAGTAGGTGTAAGTGAGTTTATTTTTTGATCTGGAGAACGACATAATTTTAGATTTATCCAGATTAATCGTCATGAGCCAAGATTCACACCAGATAGTTAATTTTTCTAGATCGTCTTGTAGAATTACGCAATCATTGATGGAAGAAATTTTGCGATAGAGCACAAGGTCGTCAGCATACAATCTCACGGTGGAAGAGAGGGAAGAAGCAATGTCGTTTATATAAATTAGGAAAAGAAGTGGGCCAAGAACTGAACCCTGAGGGACGCCGGAAATGACATTCAGTGGAGAGGAGGTAACATTATTGACAATCACAGATTGGGTGCGATGAGACAGGAAGGCCCGAATCCACGAGACAAGGTTACTACTGACGTTTAGATGGAGGAGCTTAAGTATTAATCTGTTATGGGGAACACGATCAAAAGCTTTTGAGAAGTCTATGAATATTGCATCAGTTTGTTTTAAAGAGTGCATGTTAGTATGAAGATCGTGGGTAAGTTCGAATAATTGGGTAACACAAGACAGTTTTTTGCGGAAGCCATGTTGATTAGAGAACAACAAATCGTTACTATCGAGATGAGACATTATGCTGCTAAAGACGATGTGCTCTAAAATCTTGCATGACACACTGGTCAGTGAGATGGGCCTGTAATTATTTAGCTCATTCGGATTACCTGATTTGAAGATGGGTACTACGTTAGCATTTAGCCAATCAGACGGCAATTGGGAGAAAGCTAGGGATTGCTCGAAAATAAGGAGCAGAAATTTGGCGGAAGTATATTTCGTTATTTTTAAGAGTCTGGAGTTAATTCCGTCACAGCCAGGTGAGGAGTTCACAGGGAGTCGATCAATAACATTCGAAATTCCGTCTATGGAGAGGTAAATATCCTGCATGACCGTTGGGCTTTCGATGCTAGATAGGCAAGGTTCTGGAAAAGTTTCGCGTGTAAATATCTCACCAAAATACGCGTTAAAATTGGAGGCAATTACCGCGGATGATAATGGGCTATCTTGTGGATCTACGGTAGGAAGTTTGGCGCCCCTGGGTGTAGGATTAATTATAGACCAAAACTTTTTGGGATTTTCAGTTAGTACCTTTTTTAGGTCAACATTAAAAAACTTATGTTTCGCTGACTGGATTACGCGTTTGCACTCTTTGGAAAACGCGTGAAAATGAAGCCAAATTTCATCAGTGCTTAACTTTACAGCCTTGCGGTATAAACGTTTTTTTCTTATTTAAAATGCGCTTTATTTTCACTGAGAACCAGGGGGGAGATGAGTCTGAGGTAAGTATCTTTTTAGGAATAAACTGGTTTGCTGAGCTAAGCAGTGTGTCCTTGAAAAAAGACCAATTGACCTCGACTGACCGGTCATTGAAGGAGTTTTCGAAGTCTACGAATGCCCGGAGGAGAGCGGAATTCAGATCCTCTATATTTGCCTTGGGGTAGTCCCAAATGATTTTCGAGGTCTTCTCTTTGTCTGGTACCTTTTGTGAAAGATTGATGGCTACGAGGGCATGATCACTAATCGGCGATAGGAAATGTATGGAAGAGATATGTTCAGGATGAGTAATAAAAAACAAGTCTAATGTTGAATCGCCACGTGTTGACTGAGCAATTTGTTGATGAAGTCCAAATGCAGAAAGCAGGTGCATAAATTCTAAACACTCTAAGGGGTTACTACATGAAGGAACAACAGAACTGTCCGCCCACTTAATGCCGGGAAAGTTGAAATCTCCTGCTAGGATGATAATGTTGTCAGGATAAGTCAAAAACACTTTGTTCAAGCTGGTGCCAAGTTCATCAACAAAATCTCTTCCAGAGTTGGGGGGGCAATAACACACTCCCAGCACAAATTTTTGAAACGATATTTTAATTTCAACCCAAAGAAGTTCAAGATTAGTAGTGACTGTCACAGCAGCAGACTCTAAACCTTTAATAGCAATCAAAACGCCTCCTCCTCTGCGATGAGTACGATCTTTACGGTATATAGAAAAATCTGAATCAAGAAGCAGTTCACTTGGAACGTCACTATTCAGCCATGTCTCTGTGCCTAAAATAATCTGAGAATTGCACATGCGCACATGATCAAGTAAAATATCTTGTTTATTAAAAATGCTGCGAAAGTTTGTGAACAAAAATGAAAGTTGGTGTGCACGGGAGGCACGATCAGGTGACCTTGCGGGAGGTAGTCAAGGGCGCGTGCCGCTGACACAGTGTTTTTCAATCACACTTTCGCTCTGAACGTCGTAAACAAACACCTTATCACCTACGTACAATTTGTCGTGCACAAGTCTGGTTCTCATCCTGTCCGCTCGAAACGTAGAGCCGTATTCCCAAAGCTTGCCACGTGCGAGGCGTATCTTCGGAGAATAGTCGTTTTCTATCCATACCTTAATGTTAAGGTTTTTTAGCTTGGGAGCGTTTCTGAATATAGCCATCTTGTCACGGAAGTCCAAGAGCTTTATGATGATAGGTCGATGGAAATCCTGACGCTTCTGCCCTAAGCGGTGAATACGTTCAAAAACGCCAGGCGTCACATTTAGATTATCTGAGAGGAACGTTCTGACAGTTGTCTCTAGCTGTTCAGGGATTTCAGTGGATGCTTCCGCGATCCCTTTGATGATAATATTGTTTCGTCGTAGCCGGTTGTTAAAGTCGTCTACGGTTGCTGTTAATTCTTCAACAAGTTTTTGTTGTTCCGCAACAGGCCCAAGTTCAGCTTTCACAAATTCAAGGTCCGATTTCAGTGAGGGAATACCTTCAGTAGCCTTGGATAGTTCAGTGACCCTACCCTCAAGCGAATCTACTCTCTGCCGAATCTGCGAAACACCTGCCTCAATCCGGTTTAATCTCAAAGTGTTATCAGTTTGGTACTCATGAGTTGATTTTGTCAGAAGATCAAGAGATTTCAGTGGATGCTTCCACTGAAATCTTGTGCTTGTAGAACATGCCATCCGTGGGAAGGGTAGTTGAATCCAGACATATCTAAGTACGACAAATTAGTCAACGATATGGCTGTTCGTTACATTTAAACACTTAGGGCGAATATTTCCTCGCAAAAATTAGGGGCTAAGGAGTTTTCTTTTCTTGTTTTTTTTTTTCTTCTGCACCCGAAATGCTACGAGAATTACAACTAGTAACTGCACAAGTGACCTAGAATTGCAGGAACATAATTTTGTCATGTATTCTATGTAGCAGCATGGTCCATTAATGTTTTCCCTAGATCAAACACATATGTGGTTTCTAGTTTTGATTGGTCGCGTACACTTGAACTTGAAGAGGCTAAAAGTTTAGACGAATTAATTATTGCCATACCTCTACAGGAATGCTCTGCGGTGCAGCTCTACGTCTACACGTTAGAGTACAGCTACCCACGGTTAAAATGGCGCTGGGTCAGACTGGGCGGGGTTTTCCTCCGGTAAACAGATATGAAGAGGTGAAGCCTCGGCTCTGCTTTCCCGCTCACCAAAGGGCCGGTCGTCGCGGAAGCCCGGTCAAGTGACTGAAGGGAATTTTGCCAATAATATTCGAGGAATATGCAACAATAACCGCAAATTTAAAAATTAAATTTTTCACAACGAGCAACGTTCGACTATATGCCCTACACATCGTAAAATGACGGAGTTCATTCTATACCGCGGATGTAGAAAGAAAAAAACACATATTTCATGTAAATTTAACTTCCATTACACCAAAGCTTCTCCAAATTCAAAAACCATTAATGTTGTTGTTTTGTTTTTTTGTGTGTGCAGGATACAACCACGCCGAAGACCGTGTGCAGAGAAATCGCGATATTTGAATGAGGAGATAACTCTCAATTTACCAGCAAAACCAACCATCAAAGAAAGAAAACTCAAAATCGGGCTCTCACTAAGATCCCGCGCAAAATTCTCCCGGTAAGTACTAAGCAAGTGAGCAAACATCTCGTAGCCGAAGCCCCGCAGAGAGAAGGTAATTGGGTTATCTGCGAGTCGCCAAGGAGGCGGAGCGGCGCAGGGGATTAAACCAGGTGCAGCGGCGGTGCGGGCAGCGCCGGCACCGCAGAAGGGCGGACTCGGCAGCGAGGGCGCACCAACGGGAAGAGATAGACGGGCCTCACCTGTTACCTCAGACCACGCAGGGCGGCATCAAAAGCAGCAGCGCGCATTCCCAACGGCTGCGGTCAGATCCGCGAGAGCAACGTCGACGCCTGGGCGGTTCCGGTCGCACGAGGCATCCAGCGCCAAGGAGGCTATAAACACAGAGGACAGACCCTCAGCGATGGACCAGGCAGGTCATCAGGCACTCGCTTCCCCCAGCAAAGAACTGACAGAGTCACGCCGGTGTCATGGTTACGGCATCGCGATCACGTGGTCGCTGTCCGACGCTCGGTTCAGACTGTCGAAAATGACGACAAGACCGTGGGTGCCATCGTCGACGGACGTTCAGCTTGAATCCAAGTAGCTCCAACGTCGACAGATAAAATTCGGCTTCGGAGTTGAAGAAAGAGCTGCTGGTAACCGGCACGAGTCCGATGCTACTCAAATTCTGCAGTAGTGCGACGTTTGCTCAGACAAGCGCTGCGGCCGACGAAACAGCGCTGCCGCGGCCGTCGGCAACAGGGCTGGTGCCTCCGCGCTTCAGCCCGGAGGAGTCCCAAACAAAAACAGGCGGCGACGCACAGACAGAGGAGCGACGCGACAGAGGGCGGCCGGCAGCAGCCGAGCCGTAGGCAGCAGCGAGAACACGGGCCCAAGCCGGGGCTGCATGCGGCCGCCCCGCGCACTTCCGGTGAATTGTGGCGCCATCCCACGGCGCCGCTCCGCACTAGGACAGGCCACGACGCGTTCGATAGCACCTTCTGCTTTCGCGCCTGCTTATTTTAACCTGCTGGTCTGAAGACGGATACTTATCGCCCGATGCATCGAGTGATGGCAACTCAAACTCGAAAAAAACTACATGTAAATAAATAAAGAGGTCTCGGCCTCGGAAGGGAAGACAGAAGAGTAAAACAACACCGATCTCCGAAATATTAGTGCTTGTGGTTGTTTTTGGTGTTCCCACTCGTCATCTTGCCTGATGAATGTCTGAACTGTAAGAAGGGAGTCAGGCCCATTGTGTGTCTGATATCTGTGCTGTGGATGAGAAATTGAGCCAGAAATAGGGACCGAATAGTTCTTCGGGAAAATACGCAGGATAATCCTCCAAAAGACCTTCTCTCCTCCCAAACGTTCCCAGCGCTTTCTCTTTCTTCCTTTGCTCTCCACTGCCCTCCTCTTCCGTCCCGACTTCCTAGTGCTCGCGCCTTCTCTCTTTGCCTGGCGTTGCCTTCGCATCCACTGCACACAACTAGTAACACGCAGTGTAGTTAGAGATGTAAGCAGTTAAACAAAAACATTGAAAATATCGAGAAAAAAAAACAGATTTCTTTTGTTTGTTTTTTCAACCAAAATAAAATTGATAAAAAAAAAACAACAGAGCTCACAAATTTTAAAACGGTGCCGCGCGCCACCCGTGGCAAGTCCACCTCTCGCTGAACGTCGGGAAACTTCTGTTTAACATCGCAAAATACACAAGTTTCAGGGGAATTCGGTCCAGAAAAGGAGTTTGGGAGGCTGCGAAGCAACGGATCCACCCACGTGGTGGCAAGGACTTTGCTTCAACCAACCCTTGAGTTCCCTCGCCTTTCGCGTACTGCAGATTCCCCCTTCTTCTACGGCATGTGAAAGAAACAGGTCCGAGTTTGGAAATGTGCACACCAAGCTACGCTACAGGCTCACAAGGGATCGCGTCCAAAAACTTGTGTATGTGCACTCCAACCTGAATGTCCGGAAGGCTTCGTCCGGTGCACAGCGGGGCGTTGACGCGTCAAGCGGAAATGAACCGCAATTATCGGACACGGATTGATAAAAATGTTAGTCTCGACGCTTTGATGTGAAATCAATGCCTTGACGTGAAATCGAGCCTTGATTTTGAAACCGTGGAAGCTTTGCTGAAGCTTGGGACTTTCGTGGCGCAGTAATGTAACAATTTAATTCTGTTCAGTGTTAACAAAATAAATGTATTGTTTTTCACAGTTCTGTGCGCAATCGTATTTTTTTTTCAATTATAAGTATTTTTGTATAAAGAAAACATGAAAAAAATGTTTTTAAAGCCCTCATAATTTCATGAAATTTCACATCTCTAAGTATAGTAGGGACGTTTTGCAATAAGCGCCACAGTCAAAGCAAGCGAACCGTCAGTTCCAGGCGTCCCAGCGCCTCCCCTACCCCTCTGCACATACCGTAAAATCCCGTATGGACGACATCCTACCTATTAAGGCCCATGAAATATCATCCATCCAATTTGATTGAAATTTTGTACACATATCTATGTAGGTGCAGAAACAACATGAAAAATGTTCATGAGAATTCATTTATTTTTTCCAGACTTATGGCATCGTACTTTATAAAGTACAATAGGTTCTTAGAGTGGCAACTCCGGTGAGCGTCACTTGTGTGCATGGAATTTCTTGAAGCAGCCATGCGTCAGGCACCGAGTAAGATTGCAGTTCTCACAGCCCCACATCGACCTCTGGTGGAAAGATTGGGAATTCAATTGCTTTGGAAGCTTGTATGGGAAGTGTCCATCCTTGTCTAGCACCACATCCAAAAGAACTGATGCAGGAGCCCTTGGATGTTCTTCTTCCGCCTCCTCTTGTGGTCTTTTCCTTGGTTTTCGGGGATTGGCCTACTTGTAGAGACATCCTCCGTTTCCCATGGGGGCGGCGGATGTGCTGCAATAGTTTTTGTCTCAAGGGTCCGTGGTCTTTTTTTATTTCTGCAAGATGACTCTAGCATGGTCCGAGCGAGACAGCCTTTTGAGCTGCCCCAGCACCATTTCGTCGGCAATTTCTCGGACCTCCTTGACTTGGGCAGCCTTCTTCAACTTGGCGATAGGAGTGATTTTGGGGAGACCCGCGATGACTCTCCTGGCGCTTCTGCTGAGTACATTGAGGGTCTCTTCTTGCACTCTATTAAGTCGGAGGTAGCTAAGGCCGTACACCGCCTTTGAAACGAGGGGGACTCTGTGTAATATCTTTAGTAGATCTGCCTCTGCTCCCCAGGCCTTTGCCGTGAGTTTTCGAAGTAGGTTCAGTGACTTCAGTCCATCCGACCATTGGGTTTTTGTTTGCTTCATCCAGGTCGCAGCTCCTCCATTTCGCTCAAAGGCGACGCCTAAGATCTTGAGGTTGGGTGCCTTTAGGTTGGGGGTTCCATCGATTTTAAGTTGAATTAGTTCGTCGAAACGTGTGGTCTTGTGTTTTGTGACGATCATAAAGGAGGTCGTTTCAGGTGAGAGATGATAGCCTCGCAAAGGCCTGATTGTCTCGCAAAGGCCTGCGTTAGGTCCAAAGCTTTTTGCATTGTTGCTTTCTGTTTTCTGGCAATCCCTTTGAAGGTCCAAAGTGTAACGTCGTCCGAGTATATAAAAAAAAGGTTATGTCTGGAATGGCATCCAACGCGTTCGCTAGGTCTGTCATATCCACGTTGAACAGTGTTCGGGATATCACAGCACCGTCGGGGACGCCGATGTTGTTGTGCCGCCAAGGGCTTCTGTTTCCACCAATAACTATTTGATACGCTCGCTCCTTGAGAAACGGCTTAATAAAGTTTAACATGCTGCCTCGGATTCCACGTCCTTGTGCTGCTTCGATGACAGTCTTGTGAGGAATGCTGTCGAATGCATTCTTGATGTCTAAGGCAACTGTGGTTCTTGGTTGTTTTTTGAACTGAGGCTTCTCGTACATGTCGCGATGTATCATTGTCAAGCTGTCCTGGGTGGACAAGCCACGTCTGATACCCATTTGCATCGGATGCGGGTCACCTCAAGACTCGAGGATCCATGAAAGTCTCGTTTGAACCATCTTTTCTAAAATTTTGCACAAGTTCGATGTTAGCGAAATGGGCCTGAGATTTTGTAGGGTGTTGAGCGGCTTTCTGGGCTTGGGGATCGGGATGACCGTTGATCTCTTCCACTCAGCTGGGATGTCTCCGCCGTCCCAGATGTCGTTGTAACTTTGGAGGAGCTCTTCAAGTTATTCTTTAGGCAAGTTTCTCAGTGCCGCGGTTGTGACTTGATCGGGTCCCGGTGCCGAGTTGGTCTTGGCTGCCGCGAGTGCCTTAAGTAGCTCGCCCATGGTGAATGGTGCGTTCTCGGGTGCGGGGTCTTCAATTTGAAGTGGCTGATACATTTCGGCCTCTAGGCGTGGATGCTGCTGCGCAAAAAAAGAGTTCCTGCCTGATCGGCAACTTTTTCTTCTGTGATTTTGAGTTTCTAGGCGATGTTGCTGCCTGCGTTTTGTGCCTTAGTCTTGCCCGTAAGGCCACGATCTCTCCGCCAGACCCTGCGTAGTCCCGTCTTCTCGTTAAACGAGTAGCATAGTGTTCTCCATTTCGTTCAACAGAGCTCGTTGGCATAGCGTCTTGCCTTAGCCGTCGCCGTGTTTAAGGAAATTTTATTGCCTAAAGTCTTGCGTTTCGTGCACTTCTTGAGAGATTCGAGTCTCGTGTCCCATTGGGTCACTAGATGTAGGTCTGGAGTCGGCGTGTCTTTTTTCACTTTGTAAACCACTTTGGCTTTCTTAACCGCCTGGAGGATTCTTTCTGCCAGGGGAGTGTTTTTGAGGTCTTGAATGTGAGTGTGAAGAGAGTCCCACTTGACAAAACATATTTTTTTTTTTACGCGCGGCACTAAGTGGAAGAGTAATTTTGATTGGTAAATGATCACTACCCATGGGATCTGGTAGCACACACCAGCTAGCTCTAAGTTGTTTCGAGGTCCACGTGAGGTCGGGCGTAATTTCCGTTTGATTGGTAGATTGTGCGAGTCTTGTTGTGATGCCTTTTTCGTTGCGGAAGACGAGCCTCTTTCTTTCACAGGCACACTTAATGACTTTGTCTCTGTTGTATCTGGAGTTGTAGCCCCATTCTGTGTGTTTGGTGTTGAAATCTTCTGCCAATATAATTGGGGTTCGAATGTTTATACGTCTTCGTATTTATGCGTCGTCTAGCTCTGTGGCGCCTGGACGAATGTAGGCATTAAAAATATCGACGGTCGTGTCTCCCCATCGAGTCTGAGTGCCAACCACCTCACGATATTCGTTGCATTCATTTTTGGTACAGATCTGAGTTTGCGGTAGGGATGTTTTAACGAGGGTGACTGTTAGTCCGTAGTTACCATTCTTTCTGCCGATTATTGGTTGGAGAAAAGCACTGGTACCTTCGAATCTTGAGGTTCTTCACGCTCGCCTCCTGGAGGAGGATAACATCGGGTGCTTTGCCTTTGAGTTTTTTGAGTCTGAGCTTCAGCTCGGAAAGTTTTTATTGGAGACCCCCGCAATTCCATTGGTTATTTTCTCTCTTTGGCGTGGCGGTTGGGTCCAGACGCCGAGGCGCTACTTGTTATGCTGTTTGCTGATGAGTACGTAGACGAGGTCGCATAGCTTGTCAACCTTGCTTTCGAGGGATCCGACTTTCCTTTCAAGCGTGTCTATTCTGCCATGGGTGGCTTGTACTTCCGCGATCCATCCCAAGGGAAACGACGCGTCCGAGCTGGTGTTGCTTCCTCCGCTTTGATGCAGAGGGTAGTTCCACGCATCGTGCATGAAGCTAAGGAACTTCATGGAGGATGTCAAAGTCGAAAATTTCTGAAATGATTGCAGAAACTCCGCCAACGGTGTTTGTTAGGACGAGGTTTTTGTTGAGTGACCACTCGCGTAGGAGCTGTTGCTCTGCAATTTCCTGTGTGAAAGTTTCACTTTCTTGGGTGGGATTGTGGGGTTGGGGTAATCAGTGCTTGTGGCAAAGTGTGCCCCTCCACAGTTGACACATTTGGGTTGCAGATTACAACACTCGGACGCGTCGTGTTCGTGTCCGCAACTGCTGCAGCGCTTGATATTTGTAGGACATACGTCGGCTTTGGGTCCAAGGAGGTGGCAGTTATAGCGCACCAAGGGCCTAGCTCTGAATGAGGTTACCCTAAAGGACTTGCAGGCGTACCGGATGTATCTTGATAGGGATTGGCCCTCAAAGGTAACGAGGACCGTTTTTCCTGACTGACCGATGATTCTGGCAGAGGAGATCTCGTGGGTTTAGCACTCGAGTTCTGTTGTTAGCAAATCAGGAGTCTCGTCCTTGTCGTATCCTCGCAGATGGATGTCTCTCTTGATTTGCGAGCTTGAGGATGCCAGGTATGGCTTCATTTCAAGCGCTTTTCCTTTGCGGTCTATTTTGCCTACTGTCATGAGCGTGTCGATGGCCTCACGGTTCTTTGCGGTAATAGCGATGGTGTTGGAACGTTCATCCGTGTGAACTGAGCATTCCTTGTCGCTTGCGCCGGTCTTGGTAATAGCGTCGCGGATGTTCTTGCTCGCAAAGTTGTGAACGTCTTCGCGGCACAGCGGCTTGAGGACGACAGTGTGCATGGGTGTCTTGGCGTGGATTTATTCGACCGGTTGCGTCGGCGACGTGTGGTGTATTGCTGCCACGTGCCATCTTGGTTGTCTTGTTTTATGGGGGCCGCAATACCATCGCCACTGGCGATATTTTGTGTGCCCTGGCTCGAAGCATCAGTGCCAGGAGTCAAATGTTGTGACTGGGTGTTGTTGCTGGAAATTTGGTTCATGTAGTTGTAGAATGCGTTTGTTGTTTTTTTTGCAAGAACATTGCTATGTCGTTTTCGTGCTCTTCATAATAGGAGTACTTTTTTTTTTGCTCAGCTCTATGCGAGTGTATTCTTCTTTTCTTTCTTTGAATCCCTGGAGCTCTGCTCACTCCTCGTCGGAAATAACGGGTTCTACCTTCTTTGAGGCGGAAGCTTCCTCCTGCGTTCTGGAATATGGGGTTGCGGGCGCAATGTTTCTTTTTGCGGGTCAAATCTTCCCGCGGCTTGAGATGTCTTGTGTAGTGGCTGGAAGGGCCTGAAGGTTCTCTTCGATGCCGTTGACTTCCAGGAATAAATGGGGGGTCGGGTCCTGGGTTTCTAACAAATCATCGGGTCCCAAAATCGGGTTCGGGCGGTGAGCTTGTTAACTGTGAACGTAAAGTTCAATGAGCCTTCTTCTTCCTCCTCTCAGTCCAATGGTCATGCTCGGAACGAGCTCACATTAATGGGCTGCTAAGATGGGCAACGTTGATTGCGACGCATGCTTGTTGCAGATGAACTGTGGAAGCTCGCTATCAGCTCGCGCTCAAGAGTCGCGCACACAGTTACGGTTGCCAGTAAATGTGACGTAGTTTTGACGTGGCCCGTCCTCTCGTCAAGCTTCAGCCTGCTTGCCGCTTGATGCGGGTCGGGGATCTACTGACGAAACCTCATGCACAGGCCTTGTCTTCTAGGCGGCATCGGCCAAAACGCTACCGCCCAGGTTACGCAGACCCGCATGCAAGGCTTGGGAAACAACGGGAGTTTATATGTTTAGATAGCGCGTCCTCCTGCAAATTTGTCTGCTTTAACATAATAACATAAAAACTCCGGAACATCGCCAGTAGTAGAAAATAGGCCTATACTGGACTACCATCCCATTCCCATAATGACCTTTTCAAAATTATCTTGGAGGACGATGACTAAGTGTTTGACCACACGGCTCCATTTCTTCGCTCCTTGCTTCAAACAACAAGATCCAGAAAACTGCTCTGGTAACTCGCCATTCGTATCGATTATACCTAACGAGAGCACTACAATTCTGCGACGACGCCTGAAACGAGGCCCCGAATCGGTCCCTTAGGGGAGAAACACCATGATCCATAAGGCCGGCAGCGCAGCGCAGTCATCAGATGTATCCAGCATGTCTGATGACTCGAGCATCATTATGAGTGATTCTGAGGACAATTCAGGCTTTACTCTGGTGCAATCGAAAAGGACCGAAAAGAGGAAACATGTCTGGAAGGGATCTGCATCCAGTGACGACATCATCATCACCACGCCAAGCCACGGCCTCACCGTCGTCGTCAAACCTGCAGATCCGAGCCAAATCATCACGAAGATTAATCCTCTAAAGCTATCTGAGAAGTTAAGCGACATTGCACAGGACGGAGTGATCCTCATCAGACCAAACTACCGACTTAATCTTCTGGTGATCGACACGAGAAACACCGAGTCCACAAAAACATTGCTCAAAATGACAACCCTGACCGGAATGAAAGTCACTGTGAATGAGGCACATCAAAGATCTTCAGGTGTTGGAATCATCCGTGGAGTTTCTCAAGAGATCATAGAAGCGGACCTTCAGGTAGGAAGTCGCGCGACTGTCCCTGTCACCCAAGTGAGAAGGCTAGCAAAATCAGATATCGTGAAGCTTGCCTTTGCCACAGAATCTACTCCAGAGTACGTCACTCTAGGCCACACTAGATTCAACATCCTACCGTACACAAACAAACCTCGACAATGTCCAAAATGCAGTCGCTTTAGCCATGTTGCAAGTGTATTCAACAAGGTGAAGCGGTGTGGTCGCTGTGGAGGCAACCACCAACGCAGTGTCTGTGAAGCAAAAGAACCTCAGAACATCAACTGCAAAAAGAACCACGAAATCGCGCCAAAGCTCCTTCAACAAGACAGAAAAGAACATATCAGCCTACTGCAGCAAAAACAACGTCAACTACACAGCTGCCCGGTCTCTGGTGAAGCCATCTGGCCCCAGACATCATGATCCTGAGCAGGGAAGTCATCTCCGCCGAAGTAAACGAATCAAGAAAGACTCGTAAGTGCTCGTGATACCCATAGCGAATGATTCAGACTTTCCACATCTGCCAAGCCATTCAACTGACGGGTGTTGAATGGCTTGGCAGCCATTCAACACCCGTCAAGTGCTGTTCAAACGTCACCTGAATCTTCACACGGCCAACACCAAGAAAGCGCAGGCCAATCGAAGAAGCCCCAGTGGGCTCCAAAGCAAGTCCACAACGAGTGTAGGGCCCCAGCGCTTTTAAGATCGAGTGAAACAACAAAATCACAGAGCCTGGGAAATGCGCTACACACGATCGCAACGCTGCTTCGTAATCTTCTTGTTTCCCTTGATTTTCCACTGGCTCACGCTATAATCACAATCATAGACATCGCTCTTCCTCTGATGAGCTCTAGCATTTCCGGAGGCCTCGAGCATTTTCAATAAAATGCTCGAGGCCTCCGGAACCGTCTTTCAGACTTTCGTCAATTAACCTTCAAATATCAATTCCTCGTAATAGCAATATCGGAATTGATTGTTCCTCAAACATGACGCTTGTCCGTTTTCTTTTTTATTTATTTATTTTTCAGTTTGTTTAGGCAATACATTTTGTCTGCAGTACCAAGGCAAAAAACCAGAGAATCTGAGGAGGCCTTGGTACCGCTACATAAATGAAACATTAAAAAGGCAATGAAACTCGTCGACAGCGGAGCACACTTAAACAAGAAGCGCTCTTAAATAAATTATAATGAATAAGGCCGATTATTTTGCAGCCCCCTGCTTACAGTGACAGCGGAAATAAAAAGTTTTGCTCGTCCACAAGTCATCTGCAAAAGGACTGTTATTCTTATGCAGCAGATATTGTCACGGGTGGTGACCAGAATAACAATAAATAAACAGGAAGAAATAAACGTTTAATGTGGCGAACTTGTGCCGAAAAATAAAAGGATACAAAAGATAATAACAGAGTGTCGCGGGCGTCGAAGTCGGCGTTACAGCAGAGTCAAACGCTGGGGCGAAACTGACTCCGCTCGCCTGGCGGAATCCCTTATGTACCCTCGTGGGTTTCTGGATCGTTCGGCGTAGAAGGTTCGGCGCGTAGAACATTCTAACCTCGAATCAGCAAGATGATTCTCGAATTTACCAGAACATTACATTACAGTGTCAACAGAAATGCGCCTCCGCGGCCAGGAATCGAACCCTGGCTTTCAGCGTGGAAAGCAAGCGCGATAACCGTTAGGCCACGCGCGCGCTGCCTACTTGGCCAGCTGCGCGCGCGGCATTACTCCCCCTTTTAAAAAGGCATCGTCTCGATGCTACGTAAAAGGCAACAAAACAGAGCGAAACAAACAAAAGAATGGGACCATACGGAGGCTCGTAGTTCAGATCCCCGAGTCGACGAAGTACTTAGTAGGGCCCGAAGTAGCGCTTTAGGAGTTTCTCACTGAGACCACGGCGGCGGGTCGGTATCCACACCCACACCCTGTCTCCGGGCTGGAAGTGGACGTCCCGACGACGAAGGTTGTAGCGGCCAGTGTCGACACATTGTTGGGCTTGAATACGGTATCTGGCGAGCTGGCGGACTTCTTCTGCCCGTTGGGCAACCACCTGGGCGTCGTCGCTTCCGTCGACAGCCGGTTCGTGGGGTAACATCGCGTCCAGCATTGTCGTTACTTTGCGACCATGAACCAGTTGGAAAGGTGTCACCCCGGTGGTCTCTTGCACGGCCGTGTTGTAGGCAAATGTGACGTACGGCAGCACCTCGTCCCATGTCTTGTGCTCCACGTCGACGTACATGGAGATCATGTCGGCGATGGTCTTGTTGAGTCTCTCCGTCAGCCCATTGGTCTGCGGGTGGTACGCCGTTGTGCGCCGATGGCTGGTGTGGCTGAGACGAAGGATTTCTTGCGTCAGCTGGGTCATGAATGATGATCCACGGTCTGAGATCAAAACTTCGGGAGCGCCGTGCCGGAGGACGATGGACTCAATAAAGAACTTGGCGACTTCCACAGCCGTCCCTGCAGGAAGGGCTTTCGTTTCGGCGTACCGTGTGAGATAATCTGTGGCGACAATAATCCATCTGTTTCCTTGCGCCGATGGTGGGAAAGGACCAAGTAGATCCATTCCGATCTGCTGGAACGGTACGGTCGGGGGAGCGATCGGATGTAGGAGACCTGCCGGCTTCGTCGGCGGTTTCTTGCGTCGCTGGCACTCGTGGCAGGACCGTGTGTAGTAGTGAACGGTCTTCGGCAGCTTGGGCCAGTAATACCTTTCACGAATTCGGGCCAGCGTACGGCTGTAACCAAGGTGTCCGGATGTCGGGTCGTCGTGGCAGGCTTGGAAGATCTCCGCTCTAAGGTCGGTAGGGATTACCAGCAGCCATGGTGTGCTGTTGTCTCCGATGTTCTCCTTGTAAAGTACACCTTGTCGGAGGACGAAAGTCGGCAGGGCTCTCAAGAAGACACGGGGGACAGTACCCCCTCGTCCTTCGAGGTGCTCGATTAACGCGCGCAACTCAGGATCGTCTCTTTGACGTCGTGCCATGTCGTCGGTGTTCACTGCACCTAGGAAGCACTCGTCGTCATCGTCGTTGCTGCTGCCAGAAGGTGTTTCGACGGGGGCTCTGGACAGGCAGTCGGCGTCGCTGTGCTTCCGGCCTGACTTATAGACCACAGTCATGTTGAACTCTTGTAGTCGTAGACTCCATCGTGCGAGGCGTCCTGACGGGTCCTTGAGGTTCGCAAGCCAGCAGAGCGAGTGGTGGTCCGTGACTACACGGAACGGGCTCCCGTACAAATACGGACGAAACTTCGTCATTGCCCAGACGACCGCAAGGCATTCTTTCTCAGTCGTGGAGTAATTTTTCTCCGCCTTGGACAGTGTCCGACTTGCGTAGGCGATAACTCGCTCGGTGCCTTCTTGCACTTGAACCAGTACCGCGCCAAGTCCAGCGTTACTTGCGTCCGTGTGAATTTCGGTTTCCGCATCTTGATCGAAATGTCCTAGAACAGGAGGAGTCTGCAGTCGTCGCTTCAGCTCGTCGAATGCCTGCTGCTGCTCCTCGGCCCATTCGAACTTCTCGGCGTCCTTTGTGAGGTTTGTGAGCGGTGCGGAAATCCTGGCAAAATTCCGGATGAAGCGCCGATAGTAGGCACATAGTCCAAGAAACCTTCGCACGGCCTTCTTGTCTGTCGGTGCTGGAAATGCTGCGACGGCGCGAGTCTTCTCTGGGTCGGGGCGAACGCCTTCGTTACTAACCACATGACCTAGGAACTTCAGTTCGTCATAGGCGAACCGACACTTTGACGGCTTCAGGGTGAGTCCGGCGGTCCGTATGGCTTGGAGAACTGCTCGGAGTCGTCGCAAATGCTCGTCGAAGTCGCCGGAAAACACTACGACGTCATCGAGGTAGACGAGACAGCTCTGCCACTTCAGTCCTGCCAGTACAGTGTCCATGACACGCTGGAAAGTTGCTGGAGCCGTGCACAGTCCGAAGGGCATCACCTTGAACTCGTACAGCCCATCTGGCGTGACAAAAGCTGTCTTCTCTCGGTCCCGATCGTCGACTTCGATCTGCCAGTAGCCGCTCTTCAGGTCCATGGATGAAAAGTATCGGGAGTGGCGCAGCCGGTCTAACGTGTCGTCGATGCGGGGGAGTGGATAGACGTCTTTCTTCGTCACTGCGTTCAGCTGCCGGTAGTCCACGCAGAACCTAAGCGTTCCGTCCTTCTTCTTAACCAGTGCAACTGGAGAGGCCCACGGACTGCTTGAAGGTTGGATTATGTCGTCGTTCAGCATATCTTGCACTTGCTCCTGGATCACCTCCCTTTCTTTAACGGAGACTCTGTACGGCGATCGATGCACAGGGCGCGCGTCGACCTCGGTAACGATGCGGTGTTTCGCAACGGCGGTTTTGCGCACCCTCGACGACGTCGCGAAGCAGTCACTGTATTCGGCGAGGAGGTCACTTAGCTGCCGTCGTTTCGGGCTCGGAAGCTTAGGGTCAATGTCGAGCTGCGCTGGCGACGTACTGTCTTGCTGAGGTGGCGAGGTTTCGTCAGTAATCGTGGCGATTTCGGCGGCGTTTCGAAGTTCCTCGACGTGGCCCACGGCTGCACGTTTCGTGAGGTGTTGCGTTTCATTTCGGAAGTTCGTCACGAGGACCACAGTCCGCCCATCCTGAAGTTCAGCTACTCCTCTTGCGACGCCTATTCCTTTTCCCAGGAGCAATTGAAGGTTGCCTTCTAGGACAACTTCGCCGCAGGTAGCTGTATCGGCCACGACGGGTACGACAACACTTGATCGCGGCGGCAGGTTCACGTGGTCGGTTTCGACTCGGACGGCGGCTGACCCTGTTTGGGGTTTCTCTGAAGGCGGAACAGGCTTCCGCAGCGTCAGTCTGTTCTCACCCAGGTCGATGACGGCGCCGTCTTCACACAGAAAGTTCATGCCAAGAATGACATCTCTGGAACAGTCTTGTAGAACGATGAACTTTACCGGACACGTCTCGCCATGAATCTCGACGCGAGCAGTGCACCTTCCGACGGGCGTGATGAGATGTCTGTGGAGGCTGTGGAGGCCATGCCGGGCCAGAAGAAGGTTCATGCCAACTCTCTCGTGCCAGAACAAGTGACTTTTATTCCGTCGAAAATAACACACGAAGCCGCCCCCGCGGTGGCACAGGGTTGCCTGCGGCAATCACGTACGCGAGGGTTGCGCCCTCTACATCTCCCCCCGCAGAATCACACTAAAGGTCCAACTTCCTGGGACGCACCACCCGTCGGCCACACCTGGTTCTTTGTACAGGTGAGGTATCCAAGCCATGTTCGTTGCACCGGAGGTTGTGGCTCGTAGGCGAAGGTGGCTGCTGAGGTTGAGCCGATCCTTGAGCTGCAGGTGCCACCAACTCTTGAAGAGGAACCGGTCCTTGAGGAAGAGCCAGTCCTTGAGATGCAGGTGCAGGTGGTTGCGGAGGGGAAGCCCGTGCCTGCGCTGCAGGTGCCGCCAGTTCTTGAGAAGGAGCCAGACCTTGAGCCTCTTCTCTCGCAGTTGGGTCTTCACTGCCTGTCCTAAAAGGCACCAAGTTTCTCCGGTTGCGCTGCCAGATTGCTCCCTCATCTGTTTCCACCACGTACGACCTGGGACGTTGCGCTGGACTGAGGACAGTAGCCTTTACCCGTTCCGGACGAACCCAGACGCGGGTACCGTCTTCCAGCGGCGAGAGGCTTCTAGCCCGATGGCGGCGATCAAAGTCGGTTACTTGCCGACGTTTGAGCTTCGCGGCCTTGGTGGCCACCTCCTCCTGTGGCTTGCTACTTGGTACCAACAGTCTCCCCTCCCTGGGAAGTCTGGTGCGGAGTCGGCGCCCCATCAACAATTGTGCCGGACTGAAACCTGAGGGTCCGGGGGTATCTCGGTAGTTGAGCAAAGCCAGGCACGGATCGTGCGCCTTGCGTAGCAGGTTCTTCACCGTGCGCACCATGCGCTCTGCCTCCCCATTGGACTGTGGAAAGTTGGGGCTGCTTGTCTGGTGTACGATTCCGTACGATGCCATGAACCGAGCGAACTCGTGGGACTGGAAGGGTGGTCCGTTGTCTGAACGCAGAGTGGAGGGGATGCCGTGACGAGCGAAAATGCTCTTGAGCACTTGGATGACATGCCCAGCTGTTGCAGAGTTGAGCGAGACCACTTCCGGATAACTGGAATAGTAGTCAACCACGAGGAGGTAAGTCTGTCGGTTCAGGTGAAACAAGTCAGCGCCCAGAAAGTCCCAAGGTAGACTTGGAAGCTGCGTGCTCCGAAGTGGCTCTGCTGGATTGTCTCGGTACGACGTGCACTGTTCACATTGTGCCACGAGTGCTGCTATATCAGCGTTGATACTTGGCCACCATACTGATTCCCGGGCTCGAGCCTTGCATCTGTTAATGCCTTGGTGACCTTCGTGAATCAAAGTCAGCGCTGTCGCACGTTGCACCGCTGGTACCACAATGCGAGTGCCTTTCAGGAGTAAACCATCACAAACCGAAAGTTCGTCCAACACGCTAGCATACTTCGTCAGGTGAAGCGGTAACTTTGACTTCGGAGGGAACCCGTTGTGGCACATCGACGCGAGTGCGCGACACTCTCCGTCGCTTGCTTGAGCAGTTCGAAGGTCCTCCAGCTGTAGAGATGCTGCTTCTGATGAGGTCTGAAGGACTTCCGCAGCAAACACTTCGATTGTGTCTACAGGACGAGACGAATCGGCAGGTTCCGTTGGCATACGAGACAACGTGTCCGCTGCTGCGAGAAGCTTCCCAGGGACATACGACATTGTGAACTGGTACAGCATCACCTTCAGTCGAAGGCGCTGGATACGTGGAGGTACCACGTCCAGGTCCATCTTGCCAAACAGTGAGACCAGAGGCAGGTGATCTGTCTCTACGTCGAAGACCAACCCACGGAGGAACTCGTCGAACCGTTGAATAGCCCATACAGCTGCCAGGGCTTCCTTCTCCGTTTGGCTATAACGTAATTCAGTCGCTGTAAGGGACCTCGACGCAAAAGCAACCGGTCTTCTTTCGCCGGAAGGCTGAATTTGTAGAAGGACTGCCCCCAAGCCAAATGAACTGGCATCCGCTGAGACGACTGTTGGGTACGCCGGATGATACTTCGCCATACAGCGGTCCGAGACGAGCATCAGCTTGAGCTTGGTGAATGCTGTTTCTTGTTCGTGGGACCAGTTCCACGCAGCATTCTTGCTGAGGAGCGCTCGGATAGGAGCTGCAACGTCCGAAACGTGCGGAAGGAAACGTCCGAGGTGGTTCACCATGCCAAGGAGGCGTCTTGCACCTGCTGTCTGCTACTGTCCTCAGTCCAGCGCAACGTCCCAGGTCGTACGTGGTGGAAACAGATGAGGGAGCAATCTGGCCGCGCAACCGCAGAAACTTGGTGCCTTTTAGGACAGGCAGTGAAGACCCAACTGCGAGAGAAGAGGCTCAAGGTCTGGCTCCTTCTCATGAACTGGCGGCACCTGCAATGTCAGTTGGCGCACTCATCTCCTTGATCGCTTGGAGCTTGCTTGGGTCAGGACGGATGCCCCTTGCAGATACCATCACCCCCAGGAAGGAAACCTCGCTCTGGCGGAAGCAGCACTTCTTCTCGTTCAAAGTGATGCCTGCGCGGGATAGTCGCATCAGGACTTGCTGCAGGCGGGAGTCGTGTTCTTCGAGAGTGCGTCCGAAGACAAGTATGTCGTCTATCATGCACACAGTGCCTTCCAGGCCTTCCAAAATCCTGGACATCTGCTTCTGGAAAAATTCCGGCGCAGAGGTGATGCCGAAGGGCATCCGACGGAAGCAGTAGCGTCCGAAAGGTGTGATAAATGTGGTGAGTTCTTGAGATTCTTCCGCCAACTTCACCTGGTAGAAGCCTGATTTAGCGTCCAACTTGGAGAACACCGTTGCGTCTCCCAGCAGGCCCAGGACCTGGTCGACCGTGGGAAGGATGTGGCGTTCTCGCAGGACCACCCGGTTCAACTTCGTAAGGTCCACGCACAGCCTGTGGCCCCCGGTGGCTTTGGGGACGACCACCAGTCCGGCGCACCATGGTGTTGGCGTGTCAACTCGGCGAATGACGCCTTCTTGTTCCATCTTCTGCAGTTCCTTGCGGACGACTTCCCGCAACGGAATGGGGATGCGCCTTGCCACGCTAAGAGAAAATGGAACAGCGTCTGGCTGGAGGCGGATCTTGTATTCTTCAGAGAGAGATCCGAGGCCATTAAACAGCTTGTCACAAGTCTGAGAAGAGACTTTGACGGTAGGAGGGTCCTTTTCTTTCGATGAGACGCCGTCGACGAATTTGACGACTTGAAGTGCCTGAATGGCTGGAAAGCCCAAAAGAGGCACGGAGAGGGATTTTACCACATATAGTCTTTGCTGGGTTGACTTGCCTCTCCACAGCAAAGTGGCCATGAAGGACCCAAGAACGTTGAGTGGCTGCTGCCCTGGCCCGAAGAGAGTGTCGTCCACCTTGTCGAGGGACGGCGGCAGGTTGGGGAAGGTGTTCGAGACGGCTGAAACTTCGGCTCCCGAGTCAACCTTGAACACTTCCGTGTAGTCGTTGACAGTTACTTCCACGAACTTGCCTTGGTCGGAGTTGCGAACGGCGTACAAACCCAGCTCTGCCACCTGGGTCGACCGTTTCTTCCGGGAACGGCAGACGTCCGCGAAATGGCCTTTTTTCTTGCAGTGGTTGCACAGCGAGTTGCGGGCGGGGCATTCCGAGCGAGCGTGTGAAGCGCGGCCGCAGTAGCCGCACGAGCTTGAGGTGCGCTTGTCGCGTGCTGAGCTGTACTTGACGCGTCCCGCTTGTGGCTGCCGAGACTTGGCAGCGTCGAGGCTCACCGGTCGAGACTGCGTGTCGTGGCCTGCGAGCTGGTCTCTCTGCTTTTGGGCGTCTTCTGCTTGTCTCGCCTGCACCCATGCTTCTTTGAGGGTTAACTTGGGGTTGCGGCAGAGCTGGTCGGCGAGGCGAGCGTCGCGTAAGCCTACGATGAAGCGGTCGCGGACAAGGCGTTCCACGACCTCGGGTGACGGGTAGTTGCATCTCTTGCAGAGCTTGCAGAGTTCCGCATAGTAGCTGTCCACCGTTTCCCCCGGCTGCTGGACTCGCCGGGGAAACTGCGCCGACTCGTACACCTCGTTGAGGGGGTGAACGAAATGGGCCGTAAACTTCTCTACGACCACGTTGTAGTCCGTAGGAGCGTCGCCGAGGCCGAACGTCGCAAGAAGAGGACGAGCTTCCGGCCCCATGCAATAAAGAAGTGTGCGGACCTGAACTTCTCCCGACGCCTGTCGAAGACCGGAAGCGAAGGCGTAGTCCTCGAAAAGGCTTAGCCACGTCGGCCAGGAACCGGCGTTCTCGAAGTCGAAGCGGTCGGGCTGATGCAGTGAAAGACCTTGCCATGAAGGCTTGGCGCCGTTTCCTTCGTCGTCAGGCATGGCAGCGAGCAGGACGGCAGCGAGCAGGAACACGGCGGTCGAAAGCCGGGCGACGGGCGAGCGAGCTACGCAGTTACGGCGGAGACGATTCATGCGGAGGCGAGGCCTACGTCGTTAGGCATAACGTTTGGCACTTCTGACACCATGTGGAGGCTGTGGAGGCCATGCCGGGCCAGAAGAAGGTTCATGCCAACTCTCTCGTGCCAGAACAACAAGTGACTTTTATTCCGTCGAAAATAACACACGAAGCCGCCCCCGCGGTGGCACAGGGTTGCCTGCGGCAATCACGTACGCGAGGGTTGCGCCCTCTACAATGTCCTCCTGCGGTTCGTATTTGGGCTCCATCCCACGGCGTCATGACCTTGCGAAGGCGGCGGGAGAGCCTCCCACTCAAGACTGAGTAGTCTGCTCCGGTGTCCACAAGTGCTGATGCGTTGTGGCCGTCGATGACGACGTTTAGGTTATTGGGCACCGTTGCAGGGGCGTCGTTTTGGTCTCTGGTAGCGCTCGAGTGGGGGCCCTCCGACGTTTGTGGAGGATCTTGGCGTCGGTCGTCTTCGGCAACTCCACCTCCAGGGGTTGCCGCGCCTAGTTTTCCCGGCGAGGAGCGAGGGGTGACAGGCTTTCACGTCGGGGTCGGTGCATCGGCGAAGCTGGACGTCGTGGCGACGGCGACCGGAATTCTCGGCGGGACGCGGGCTCGGGGGACTGAGGTCGTCGCAGGTACTCGTCGATCTCCCGAGGTCGTTCACCATAACGAGGGCGCGGGTCGTTCGGGTGGAACCCGCGCAGCCCGAGTCGTCGGTATGGGCATCGGCGGTAGGTGTGGTCTGCTTCCCCGCAGTGGAAGCACAGAAGACGTCGGTCGGGCGTTCGCCACACGTCGGTCTTCCGGGGTACGCGGGGCTCCGTGCAGGCGTACTGGACTTGATCGTCGTGGCGTCGGTTGTGCTGCGACGTAGGAGAGTGACGTCGGGGCGGCGCGACATAGGCTCGAGTAGGAGGTGGTGGCCGTCGGGCCACTGCGGCGTAAGTTAGCGTGGGTTCTTCGGGGACTGCCCCGCTGATGGGAGCCTCTGGTTGGATGGCTCTCTGCACTTCTTCCCGCACGACCTCGGCGATGGAGATCGAGGCGGGGCGATCAGTGTCGGGTAGAATTTTCCGGAGCTCTTCCCGGACGATGTCCCGGACAATTTCACGAAGGTTGTCAGCGCGGATGAGGTCCTCGTCGATTCGGGAAGATGCCAGCGTCGAAGCAACAGGCGTGTCGGGGAGTTGGTTGTAGTGGCTGGCTCGGGCTTGCAGGGCACGCTCGATGTTCGTTGCCTCAGCGACAAAAACTTCGACAGTTGTCGGAGGGCTGCGGACAAGGCCACCAAAGATGTTTTCTCTCACGCCCCGCGTGAGGAATCGTAGCTTCTTCTCTTCTGTAGCCCGAGGGTCGGCGCGGGCGCTCAGGCGCAGGACGTCCTCTACGAAGCCGGTGACACTCTCGTTGGGGCCCTGGGTTCTGGTTCGCAGTAGGTCCTCGGCTCTCTCTCGGCGGTGGTGGTTTATGAAGGTAGCCTTGAGGTCGGTCTTGAAAATGTCCCGCGACGTCAGGGAGGACTCATGATTCTCGTACCAGTGCTTCGCGGTCCCTTCGAGCAAAAAATAGACATTGTGCAGGCGCTGCTCGTCGGTCCAGCAATTGTGGCGGGCGACGCGTTCATACTGGTCAATCCAGTCTTCGACGTCTTCGTACTGCTCGCCGTGGAATGGAGCCGGTGTCCGAGGAGCGACGGGTAGGTAGACGACGCCAGGAGCGGCGGGGGTCTGCGACTGGTTGGCCATCGTCGGATGCCTGGTCCTGGGTGGTAAAGGTCCGTATTCCGGGTGTAGCCCTTGGGTGCGACGACTTGATCGAGTCTCGATCTGGTCTTCGTTGGGTCCTCGGGAGCTTGGGTTCGGACTTGTACTGCGGGAACTCGGAGGGCTGCGCTGCTCGGACATGCGGTACCCCGCACCTCCACCAAAATGTCACGGGTGGTGACCAGAATAACAATAAATAAACAGGAAGAAATAAACGTTTAATGTGGCGAACTTGTGCCGAAAAATAAAAGGATACAAAAGATAATAACAGAGCGTCGCGGGCGTCGAAGTCGGCGTTACAGCAGAGTCAAACGCTGGGGCGAAACTGACTCCGCTCGCCTGGCGGAATCCCTTATGTACCCTCGTGGGTTTCTGGATCGTTCGGCGTAGAAGGTTCGGCGCGTAGAACATTCTAACCTCGAATCAGCAGGATGATTCTCGAATTTACCAGAACATTACATTACATTGCAGTGTCAACAAAAATGCGCCTCCGCGGCCAGGAATCGAACCCTGGCTTTCAGCGTGGAAAGCAAGCGCGATAACCGTTAGGCCACGCGCGCGCTGCCTACTTGGCCAGCTGCGCGCGCGGCATTATTGCATTATTATTTTTAGCTGTGTTAGAGGTACGTTAGATGTCCCAGCAGAGTGTTTTAGATAGTCGATCACAGCCACTGGTGTATTTAGAGCAGTCCAACAGCGCTCCATGCTCCTGGCTTGTTGTGAATGCATTTACTGTTCAGTGACTGTTGCAGTGAAATAACAGGGGAAAGGCTTCAGCGGTGGGCACTGGTGGCCACTTGACCTGGCCGCCGTGTGCATGTGCGCGACGCTGCATCACTACACTAGGCTACACTTGGCGTGTGTCCTTCTTTTGTGTTGCAGCGCATGTAGTGCATGCCATGAAAATAAAAGTTTTGGGCGAGTTTGCAGCACTTAGCGAACTGGGCAAGCTGCTCTAAAACAATACAACTAAGAGAGGCGGGTACATTCTTATGCGTGCAACTGTCAGACCATCAAAGCAGATCAGCAGGAGGGGCCGCCACTACCACTACCCACATTCACAGCTCCCCGTCCTTGCTACGTCTACACGGTTCAAACTTCAAGTGCTGATAAGTTGTCACCGAGTTTCATAACTGAGTACTCGTAGCAGCTGAGCAACTTTGACATGCTTGGAGAGCGAGCACCGACTATAGTGTGAAAGGCCCCGGTGCTTACGAGGCAACAATAATCATTTAATGTTAACATAAAGCTTGATAGCCCGAGTACGAATTTTCATCACTGCACTACAAAAATTGACCGGGTACATCAGCCGTGCCTTTAGACCCTGTGTTCTGGTTCGTACAACCTATCTTCAGACATAGTGATCATTTTCAGGGGCCTTGTATGTGCAGCTAAGATAACAGTCCAATGACAGTGTTCACATGTTAATTGCAGCTCGTTGAGGACGCTCTAAAGGCGACGCCCTCAGGACTTGAGCCCACATCACCAGAGAATGGCAAGCCATCAACATCCTGTGGTCCAACAGCAGACGAAGGAGTGGAACTTCGAGATCACAGACGTTGTTTCACGCCACTTGATTCAACCCAGGCAAGTATACGGATTTCTTCCAATACCTGCAACGGCTCAATGCTCTGAGGTAAAACTACAGCGTTTACATGTGAATTGCAGCCTCTTGAAGACGCTCTAAGGGTGACACCCTCAGGACTTGAGCCCAGATCACCAGAGAATGACCATCAACCAATAGCCTGTGATCCGACAGCAGGAGTGGAACTTCGAGATAACAGACGTTGTTCCACGCCACTTCATTCAACCCAGGCAAGTATACGGAGTTATTTGAATGCCTGCAACAGGAAATAAGGTTCAGTGTTTTGAGGTAGAACTACAGTGGTCTTTCTCGTCCTTGAGGGTAGGTGTAAACGCGAGATGATTTGCGGGGCATGACCCTAGCGTTGTCCGGAACTCAAGCACTCGATATCTGATCCGAGCTTCCATGGAGTATTAGCCGTTCAACTGGAATGCATCCAACCTTTCTCATTCTGTCCTGAATGCAATGTTGTTTGCATCCTAAAACGCATCACCCCAATGGACAGAGAGAAATCTATCCCCGTCACGTAATGGCTCCCAGGTCGGTTTCTCTCTCTCCCCTGCACCGCTTCCTTCCCATCGTGCTAACTCAGGTTCAATAACTGGCAGGGGCAAATTACATTTCCTTTACATCCCCCCCCCCCAATTTGTAAGATTTCAAAGAGGGTTTCGGGTAGGTCTGGCTAGAAGGGGAGCTAAAAGCATTACATGCTTAATATGTCTTCAAAATTCTGAATAATAGGGGACAGCCTTTCTTGGCATATCAGAAGTGAGGTGACATGTGTAGCTTTGGTTGGCACTTTGACTGCATTGCCAAGGAAAGCTTCCCCAGGTACAAAGCTGATCATTCCGCAACCCCCAGCTGATTAAAAGAGAAGCAAGAAATATTAAAGGGGTGCTGAACCGAAATTTAGATTTCAGAAAATAAGATCGCAGGAGTGTTCAACGAGAAGCTACGAGCCCTAGAAATTATTCGTACAGCGACACCCCCACCGGTTGGCCGTATTTTTGGAAAAGAAGGGCGAAGGGTGCGGCTGAGCGAAGAGTATGACGTAGCCATTCTCCTGGAGCAGTTGAGAATGAGGGAAAGCGGCCTTTTCTCGCTTTGGTTCACCTCCTCGAGGGAACGAAGCGAAGAGGAGAGGGAATGAAAATCGCAGCACGACGTGTCTCGACGGCTTCATTTAGTCAAATCCTTCTTTTCGAGAAATACCCCCATTCGTTTGCAATATTGTTGTATGAGTGATGTTATGTTCTTTTGTAGCGCCTATCACTCCTGCCGTGCTTTGTGAGATCCAAATTTCGATTCAGAATCCCTTTAAACAATATTTTAGCAGCATGTTTTGTGAAATAAAAATAAAAATGCAACCATTACAGTGTTTACATTTTAGTTGCAGCCCATTCAGGATGCTCCAAGGGTGGCATCTTCAGGATTCGAGCCCGCATCTTCAGAGAGCGGCCATCTGTTAACGGCCTGTGATCTGAGAGCAGATGAACAAGCAGAACTTCGAAATCACACAACCAGCTCCATGCCACTTGATTCACCAACGGTCAGTCTATGATTTTATTCAAATGACTAGAATAGGAAATAAAGCATGACCAAGCTCAATGTTTCGAGGCATTCCTTACGAATGCTTTATTGGTTATCATTCTGCAGCCCCCAAATAACTCCAACCAATACCACCTAGAACACAAGGCCTGCGCCTTTCCTCCTCTAATCACCGGCAACAGTAGATCACTGCAGCGCCACCTACCTTGTGTTGTGTCGCCGCGAGCGCGTTGAGGGCGTCTCACAACAAAAACAATGCTGGAGCGCGGCGACACCAAGACGCTGGCACCTGCCACGTATCCTTGTCGAGCTTCGGCATGTTTGCCGCTTTGAGCGGGTCGGGGATCTACTAACGATGACATAATGCACAGGCCCTGTGTTCTATGTGGTATTGCTCTGACAGATGGAGAAGTTTTCCTTTTCCACAAGTCGTCTACAGAAGGAATTGCCTAATTTATGCTGACATTATACCTTCAGAATAACTTCTAGAAGCTTGTATGTGCAATTAAGATAAGAGTGCAACCATAATAGTGTTCACATGTCAATTGAAGCCCATTGAGGAGGCTCTAAGTGTGGCACCTTCAGGAATTGAGCCTGCAGCTTCGGAGAGTGGCCATCCATCAACAGTCGGTTATCTTAGAACAGATCAACAAGTGGAACTTCGGAATCCCACATACTGTTCTACGCCACTTTATTCAACCCAGGTTAGTGTATGGAGTTCTTCCAGTACCTACATAGGAAATGAGACATAGCCATGCTCAGTGTTTTGAAATATAGTAGTAATTGCTTGCAAATGTCTTAAAGCTGAACATTCTGCAGTCTCGAGCTAACAAGGAAAGTTTGTGGACTCACTGCTGTTGCTATACACAAACAGGGATCTCTATTCATATTGAAGCTGGAAGTAATATACAAGTAAACCTAATAGTAATTTCCACAGTTGTTTTGGCATGTACAAGGGTCACATTTTTCAATTAGCGCAGGATTAGTCCCGATCTGCCACTGGTCAGTCAGGATCAACATGGCTGTCTTCCACTTTTTGTTTTGGAACAGTGCCGATTCCAGGTCTTGATTCTGCAAAATTGCCCATGAATTTAGGGAGCTATGGCTCTCCAGGGTACATGCATTGTTTTACACACTTATACTCCGACTGGTAGCGCCACCGCGGGTGCGGCGGGCGCTTGGCCGCGTTAGCGGCCATGGTAATAAAGGCGGTGGCCATGGGGTTCGAGTTCAGTTATGTTGCGGGCCAAGGCGGCCCGCTGGTTATCTGTAACCTAACATGTAATAAATGTTGTGTTCAACGAACATAACAATTGGCGACGAGGACGAGAACCCACTAAAATGAGTTAGCCCAATTCGTATATTATTTTTTTTCTGACTCGTGAGCAACCGCCAAGCACCGCCCCCAGGATGCCGAAGTTGGAGCCGTTCGCCGGGGACGGCGGGGACGACTGGAACGAATACGTGGAGATCCTGGAGCAGTACTTTATTGCAAGCCAAGTCAAGCAGGCAAGGCGGCGAGCGGTCTTCCTGAGTCACTGTGGGCGAGCAGCGTACTCACTGCTCCGAAGGCTGCTGGCCCCCCGGAAGCCTAGCGAGGTTCCTCTCGGCGAATGTTTGGCAGTACTGACCGACCACTACGCGCCGAGACCATCGGTTATTGTTCAGCGCTACCTGTTCTACTCCTGAAGACAGCAGGAAGGTGAGCCAGTCAAGGACTTTTTGGCAGGACTTCGTCAGTTGGCGGCGCCCTGCGATTTTGGCGGTGAGCTGGACAATAACTTGCGGGACAGGATGGTCCACGGCACCGGCGACGACGCAATGAGGAAGCGGTTGCTAGAAGAGCCTGAACTAACACTGGATAAAGCAGTAAAGATCAGGACCAGCATGGAGGCGGCGGCAAAGGGGGCTAAACAGCTAACGCAGCGCTCTGGAGGCTCAGAGGTGAACCGGGTCACGGGGCCCAGGGAGGCAGTTTCCCGCTGTCGTTGCTGCGGAGGACGACACAGTGACGCTACGTGCAGGGCTCGAGACCTACGGTGTTTCAAGTGTCAAGAACGCGGTCATTTAGCACATGTGTGAAACCAGCCAACGGGGGCTCAAACGAAGGGCAAGGAACGCCGTGTTGAAGATATCGCCGGGAAACGGTTTGGGGAAGAGCAGCGGAACTCCGGCAAGGTACGCGCAGTGAACGTAGCTTCTAGCGACGGCGATTCGGACACTGCGGAGGTCGAGAACTTGTGGTCGCTTCATCCTGAGACATCTCCATTGTCCAGCGTCGGGGTCATCCGGTCTGTGGAACAACGGGTACCACCCATCTATGCCGAGGTCAAGGTTCAAGGCAAATCGGTCAGAATTGAACTGGACACAGGGGCCGTGGTTTCAGTGATGGGGGCAGCTGAGTTCAAGAGGCGTTTTCCTGATATCACCGTAGAGGCGTCTGATGTCCGTTTGAGAAGCTATTTTGGACATACCGCCTCGGTCGTTGGAAAGGCGGTGGTAGATGCGGAATTCAGCGGAAGGCACGCACGGCTGCTACTTTTTGTAGTTCAAGGGGACACTCAAGCCCTGCTAGGGCGAAATTGGGTCAAAGCATTTGGCATGCCACTGGAGGAGTTGCTGAACGTCAACCAAGTGGGCGGCGTGGATGAACTGGTGAGCAGGTTCCTAGCTCTGTTTTCGGCGGGTCTGGGGAAGCTACAGGGAGTGACAGCAAAGAGATGTGTTCCAGAGGGAGTGAGGGCGAGATTCTTCAAGCCGCGTCCAGTGCCTTTTGCACTACAAGACCTGGTGGCAAAGGAACTTCAGCGGCTACAGAGAGAAGGCGTACTGGTGCTCGTTCGGGTTTCCGAGTGGGCTGCACCCATTGTACCCGTACTTAAAAAGGACGGCCGGGTAAGAGTGTGTGAAGACTTCAAAGTCACAGTCAATCAGGCCGCAGAAACCGAGACATACCCTGTTCCGAGGGTTGATGAGTTGTGGGCTAAGCTGCCGGGGGGCATGAAGTTTTCGAAGCCAGAATTGAGCGACGCTTATCAGCAGGTTGAGTTGGACACCACCTCGCGGGCATATGTGACAATTAACACGCAAAAAGGGTTGTTTCAGTACACCCGGTTGCCGTTTGGGGTGTCCTCGGCACCTGCGATTTTTCAAAGAGTGATGGACAGTCTGCTACAAGACTGCCAAGGGACAGTGGTGTATTTTGATGATATCCTAGTGACTGGCAAGAACGACAGGGAACACTACAGGAACCTGGAGACAGTGCTGGAGAGGCTACACAGTGCCGGGTTAAAGTTGAAACTCAAAAAATTCACTTTACTCGCAGGCAGTGTCGAGTATTTGGGCCATGTCGTTGATGCATCGGGTCTTCATCCAGCGCCTGGGAAGGTTGAAGCTGTCATCGGGGCTCCTGAGCCAACAGGCGTGAAAGAGTTGCAGAGCTACCTGGGCTTGCTGAACTTCTACCGGCGATTCATGCCAAACTTGTCATCGGTGCTCCAACCACTCTACGTGCTGCTCAAGAAGGGAGAGGCATGGCATTGGGGCCACGAGCAACGTCAAGCATTTGAGACAAGTAAGCAGTTACTGGTATCAGCATCGGTGCTGGAATATTATGACCCGAGCCGGCCACTGGTTCTGTGCTGCGATGGATCCCCGTACGGGGTAGGAGCGGTGTTGTCACATAGGCTACCAACGGGAGAAGAAAAGCCGATTGCTTTCGTCTCGAGGCGGTTGACGGTGGCCGAGAAGAATTACAGTCAGCTCGACAAAGAGGCCCTTGCTATTGTTTTCGGAGTATCCAAGTTTAACCAGTTTGTGTGGGGGCGGCAGTTCAAGATCTTTTCGGATCACAAGCCGCTACTCGGTCTCCTGGGTCACGACCGGGGCATTCCTCAGCAGTGCTCGAAAAGGGTATTGCGATGGGCTCTGAAACTCAGCTGTTACAGGCTGAAGTATAGGCCAGGATGCAACTTGGGGAACGCGGACGCCTTGAGCCGTCTTCCATTGGCAGCGACTTCTATGGAAGAGCAGGTGGTGGGCGACGTTTTTTTCTTGGAGAAGGTTTATCCCGACTTGATGTCTGCAGCAGCGATGGCGATGGCTACAAGCCGAGATCCTGTCCTGGCGGTCCTGCGAGAGAGTTTGACGACAGGGCAACACCTGCCGGCTGCAGAGGAGTGGCGGCCATTTGCGACAAGATGCGAGGAATGCAGAGTTCAGGATGGCTGCGTGCTTTGGGGGAGCCGGGTTGTGGTGCCGGCATCTCTTTGGGTGGGCGTGTTGGACCTGCTGCATGAGACGCATCCTGGAATAGAAAAAAATGAAGATGGTGGCCAGAAGCCACGTCTGGTGGCCACGGATGGATGACGACATTGCACAGAAAGTGAACACTTGCCGTACGTGCCAGGCATATCAACGAGCTCCGAGGTCTGTGCCGCTCGTGCCCTGGCCATTTCCTGAGCGCTCATGATCAAGATTGCATGTGGATTTTGGGGGGCCGTTCCAGGGAGTGTACTTTTTAGTGCTGGTGGATGCCTACTCGAAATGGGTGGAGGTGGTGAGGGTGCCGTCTCCATCGGCTGAAGCCACTGTGAGGTGTCTGCGTACTATTTTTGCAGCCCATGGGCTACCAGACGTGGTGGTTAGTGACAATGGGCCGGCGTTCGTCAGCTCGGAAGTACAGGACCTTCTTGGAGCGCAACGGCGTCAGGGCTGTGTTCATACCTCCTTACCATCCAGCGTCGAACGGTGCTGCGGAAAGAGTGGTGCAGACCATAATAAACAAGCTCAAGAAGGCTGAGCCAGGCCTGTTTGAGACCAAGATCGCCAGGGTGTTGCTGAGGGCACCATGACAGAACAGCACACGACAAAACAGCACGCGACAAAACAGCACGGTCAAAACAGCACGCGTCAAAACAGCACAGCGTCAAAACAGCACAGCGACAAAACAGCACGCGTCATAATAGCACACGACGAAACAGCACAGCGTCAAAACGGCAGAACGACAGCAGAGCACGTGCCAAAACAGCACGACGTCAAAACAGCGCAGCGTCAAGACAGCACAGCGACAAAACAGCACAGTGTCAAAACAGGACATTGATAATATGACACACAGCACAGAAGTCTGCAGTCTTCCCTCGGTTTCCAGCATCCAGATCCATACCGACTCATCGAGGCACTCAAAACCGAGCAGAGCCTCAGCCAGCAGAATCTGGTAGACAGCCAAAGGGGATGCAGACCGTCGGGCTCAAAGCCCTATGCAAAGATCTCGCAAAAGCTACGAAATATCTTATCCCAGTATGGCGCTCAGCCCCTCATTGATACCCTTTTGGGCTGCCGCTTTTCCTACACTATGTAAATTGAATGCTAAAGGAGAGAGCGAGTCGAATAAAATCTATTCTTTAGGACGTCATTTTTACTCTTGCCTCTGTCTCCAAGTTTGTTTTTCCTACTATCGTAGATGTTAATCGGTATACCCAGAAGACGTTTCGCAGTATAAATATGCTGCTAAAGTAACCTCTGGGAATTTACGTGCCAAACCAAAGAAGGACATATCGCGCACTTTAGCGAAGGACTGATGGTGAATTCGCCAAATGAGGATCTTTGGAATTCTTCTGATATTCTGCGGAAATAACTAAACTCTCGATTACAGGGTGCATTATTTGCAGGACCTTCATGTCAGCATCATAACTACAAAAAGGTTAACAGCGTAAGATTAATCTCTAACTTTAAGGAGCTGTCAAAAATATGGCTTCATTCACTTTGCAGACTCCGCTATAAATGAAATCGTCCATGAGGTTCACAGTTAATTGCGGCTGTAAAACTAAGCGGTTGCCAAATAAGACACTCATCCCTACTACATCTGAATTAAGATACAAACTTGATTTAAACTCATCCTTGCTGACATGTTTGGCCAGCGAAGCTGATGAACACAATGGCAATTGGTGTTATGAGTACATTTGACATTTGACCCTTTTTCTTTTCTGACTATTAACGACACAAAAAGTCCGAAAAACGTACAAACAGCAGCTTCACTGCAAAAGGAGGTTCGAACAATTCCATTTAATTGTTTAAAGCTTTCCGCCTGTCATTTATACGGGAATGCTTTACGCTGGATGCCGATCGGTAACTCCTGTTGTGCCAGAAATTGTGGTTCACTACCAACTTCCGTGCCTTCCAGACTGGCTCCGACAGATCCAGTGGGGGGTCGCGAAGCAATTGCTGCCCTCAGTATTTTTTTTTATGGATTTCAGCTGAGCTAGTTTTAGTATACATTTTATTATGTTGACTGACACTAGTAATCATCAATGAATCATTAAAACTGCCTCTTGTAGACTTGTGAAAAACGTGGAGGTGTCTCCGGGTTGCGGAGTTTGGTAAGCACTGAAATAGGAAATAAATTCCTTTATAACCTAGCGACATTAAATGAAGGGGTCAAGGAGGTTCGAAATTATTCGCGCAGAGAGAGGTAAAAAGCGCGCTCGAAGTTGCTATATACGTGCTGTTTTGTCGCTGTGCTGTTTTGACGCCGTGCTGTTTTGGCACGTGCTCTTCTGTCGCTGTGCCGTTTTGACGCTGTGCTGTTTTGTCGCGTGCTATTTTGACGCGTGCTGTTTTGTCGCCGTGCTGTTTTGACGCTGTGCTGTTTTGACGCGTGCTGTTTTGACCGTGCTGTTTTGTCGCGTGCTGTTTTGTCGTGTGCTGTTCTGTCGCGTTCCCGTTGCTGAGCTACCGGACCTCTCCGCACTATCTCACGGGACGGACACCTGCACAGTTGCTAATGGGGCGTCGCCTGCGGACGGCTCTGGACCATCTGCATCCTGACCTCCGGACACGGGTCGGTTTTCAGCAACTGCAGCAGAAGCAGCGTCACGCTCACAAGGACCCCCTGCCCCCCTATGGAGCCAGAGTGTGGGCTCGTAACTTCAGGCCTGGAACACCATGGGTGCCTGGAGTGGTGGGTGAAGCCACTAGTGCATCATCAGCAGACGTAACGCTACCTGATGGCACTGTTTGGAACCGCCATGGGGACCACCTGCGACACCGAGCGGCACCTGACACGACCACCGGCACAAATGAAGACGAAATGGATGCGGCGCCACATGAGCCATCCCCAGCTGAACGAGGGACTGTCGTGAGCGAGACCAGTTGGCCGGCCGAGGTTGTGACCAGTGCACCACCCCCGGGGGCCCTGCAGGACGTGACTAGGCCATCTACCCCAGTACTCAGACGGTCAACCTGGGACAGAAGACCTGTGTCGCGTTATTCACCGTAGCTCGCGTTGAACTTTGCCGTGTTCCGGGTATTGGTTTTCTTGAGGGTAAGGAATGTTATAGTCCGACTGGTAGCGCCGCCGCGGGTGCGGCGGGCGCTTGGCGGCGTTAGCGGCCATGGTAATGAAGGCGGTGACCATGGGGTTCGAACTCAGTTATGTTGCGGGCCAAGGCGGCCCGCTGGTTATCTGTAACCTAACATGTAATAAATGCTGTGTTGAACGAACATAACAGGCCACTGCTTCAAAAATGTCAGTAGAATCATCTGCGTGTGTCCCTATGAGGATAGCAGCTTGTTCTTTGTTTTCAAAATCTGACGTTTCTGAACTTTAAGCTCACTGGCACCAACAATGGACTGATCAATCACTGGCCAGAACCAATGGACATGAGCTCCGATTTGGATGGCGGGGCAGACTGCTCCCCGCTGGAGGAAACAATACAGGTGGGTAGAATTACTAGTTCGACTTTTAGTACATACTCATTATGCATTTTCAAGTGCAATCAGGTATGAAGAAGAGGACACGAACAAATTACTTACTATGTTCATGACACACAGCTTTACTTGCCTATATTCCTTTTTTCTAGGCTACATACCACTTCCATGGTACATCGGACGTAGCAACAACAGCTTAGACCATGCCAATTATGCCTGCCAAGCAAACATTCATATTGGCATATGCAAGAGGACTCAAACGGCTGTCAAAACCAGCAGCATTCGTAAATAAATGGTGGCGTCCTTTAGTTGTTGTTTGATTGGCACAGCATTTAGTAGTGTCTTCATAACATTGAATGCTTCTTAGCTACACAGACAGAAATGACAGTCCAAAACATGGAAGTCCAGGACATGAAAGTCCAGACAGAGGAGGCACCCGGTAATCTAATGGTAGCATTTCTTAGTTGTTTCTTTATTGGCACAGCCTTTAGTAGTGTCCTCATAACAAATGCTTCTTAGCTACACAGATGGAACTGATGGTTCAGGACATGGGAGTCAAGACAGAGGAAGCATCTGTCAATGGAAGTTGTCCACTTCAAGCCCCACACACACTGAGCACCACCATAAACTGGTATGTCACGCACTGGTGAACCTTCGACGTTTGCAACCCCCTACTTTCCGCAGATTTGACATTTTGAAAAAAATTGGAGCGAACTAAGGGTGCAAGGACTGCAGGCTCTAGAATGCGGAAAATTTAGTGGCTGTGGATATGTTCCCCGCGTCCGACTGACACAAATTAGTGCCGTGAAAATAAAGAGATTAACAGTGGTTCTACTGAACATAGGTCATTTAAGGCAGTTTTAGCTATCTGGCATGACAAGCCCTTTGTTATCTGTTCCCAGTATGGTTGACTCGGAATCATCCTCAGAGGCCAGTGAGGGCACGTAAGTAGCTTTTGAAACTTGTGCATAGTAACTCTTGCATTTCTGAAATCTAAATATGCCATGTCTACTCATAGTATCCAAGAAGACCTTGACTCTTCCTTTGTCCGAGAGGGGGAAGATGAGGAGGAAGAGGAGGACGATGACGCTGAAGGTGGTTTTGAAAAGATATATGTCTTATCTGTATTAAATATCGCTGCTCATTTGAGGCACTGCATATAAACCTTTCATCTTTACTGGATGCTTTGTAGAAATTCAAATGAAATGCCATTTCTGTATTTCGTTTCATCCAGAAGATAGTATAGCCAGCAACAGTTGTACAAGTCTGCATAAAGCCACTTACAGTCACCGACCAATTTTTCGGACTCCGATATCTCGGACACGTCCGATTATTCGGACGTTTTTGCCGAACCATCACTTACCCCATAGAGTTAATGTATAACACTGACCGAAGTTTTGGACGCCATAAAGCTTACTGCTCGATATTTCGGACATAATTTCCGTGATTTCCTAAGTTTACAGCCAGAAAACAGCCGCCGCGATAACGCCGCGAGCTTAGTCGCCGCCATTTTGGTTGTTTTGATTTTGTTTTTCAGCCTCGATACAAGCCCTACGCCATAAACAAGCTGGGTTGGATAGACTGGTGGACTTGGTTGGATACACTGGCTGGGCTGGATACACTGGTGGACTTTAGTGTGCTGCCCCCAGGCTTCCTGCTAGTTATACCGAATCTTAAAGCTGTTCGCACTCTCAAACTATCATATGTTGTTGACTGGAAACTTTTTCATATCTGATGTTTCTTCAGAAGGCATAGTTCATAACTGCATAGCATTAAATCATTTGCTTGTATTTTAGGAAGTTCGTTCTGCCGGATGATGATGTCATGGATCACAAGCAGAAGTGCATTGTTTTTCACAACTCCCTAATGAGGCTCCTCCAACGATGCTTACGATGTGGTACCGCCAACTGTAAGGTCCGCTTGTCGTTTGCGGGAAGTTTCATGAGAGCGACCATCATTGGCCCCAAGCAGAACAAAGAGGTGTGGTGCAGTCAGCCCCTTGTCGAAGGCAAAGTGTTGGGAAACATCCTGTTCTGCTCAGTCATCTTGTTCTTTGGCAGCAGCCCTACAAAAGTTATCAGGCTGCTATCGCTGATGGGCGTGAAAACACTGCAAAAGACGCAGTTCCTTAAGTTCCAGCGATGCTACCTCTTACCGGCAGTTCAAGAGGTTTGTGCCTGCAATGTTTCAAAAAGAAGTTCCTATTAAAGTAGGTCACTTTTTTTAGGTCTGGGAATCTGAGCAGAACCTTATGGTTCAGGCTTCACGAGGCCAAAAGCTCTGTCTTTCCGGGGACGGTAGAGCAGATTCCCCTGGCCACTTTGCCGACTTTGGGACATACACCCTTATGGATGTCAACCGCAACAGAGTCTTCCACATCGAGCTGGTCAAGGTACAACCTGCGCCTGAATTCATTCCTGCACACTTTTTAGGAAATGACAAAAGAGACCTCTGCAAGCTGATGCCTGCAAGTTTTGTCAGTGGTGGGTCAGGTTAACACAAATATATAAGGTAGGGGAAGACGCCATTCAACTTCGTTCAATCTCTCCCATCACCATTGACAGGTGTCGTCATTTGCATGATTGGGTGCATGTTGCTTTGTTGTCGGGATACTTTGTTCAGTAGTTTACAGTTCTCTCTTTAGCCCGTGGGGACTGGCACAAATGAAGTGCATGTGCCAATATAGTTCTGATACCAGTTGGTTCTCAGGTAATGCTGGCGTGTAATCGTTCTTCTGGCAAAAATCATGCATTTAAAACTTGAGTACTGCTGGGAGTATAAAACGTGGTTGCACCTCTCTTTAAAATAAAATTGTAGGTCAAATAAAATTAGACCTGCAGCCCGGTGGAATAATGATAGAACTGATACAAAGTCCTTGTTTTGGTATATTTTTGTGTATTTCAGTCAACAGAGGTGTCATCCAGTAACCGTATGGAGAAAGAGGGGCTGGCCAGGGCATTAGCCCCTTTGAGAGCAAAAACGTCAAAGTTGACATGCTGGTCACAGCCCGCCACCGTGAGTTGAACGCATATGTGCGAGACAACGACCCTGGTGTGCTTCACCACTTCGATGCCTGGCACTTCACAAAAGGTATGCGCTTGTTTAACCTTTATTTTTATGTTGACTCTAGTTTTAAGTAACACAATAGTTGCATTTTCATGTCTTAATTGAAGTTCTAGTTTGTTAAAATAGAAGTTCGGGCGAGTTGGTAGTTCATGACGCACGAGGACACAGCGCACCCGTAACAAACACTAGGACAACGTTCACAGTCACACCAAAAGTCACACACAGCGCTGTGTAAGTGTCCCTTTCTTTTGGTGTGACTGTGAACGTTGTCCTAGTGTTTGTTACGGGTGCGCTGTGTCCTCGTGTGAAGTTCTAGTTAATAAATCTTCAACTTAGAAACTCTAACCAAGCTTTATTAAAAAGCAAAAATCCCGACGTTTCGGAACCAACTCGGTCCCTTGATCACGGGTGACTGTTTTTGTCCCGCGGAACGGCCTGCCCACGAACCCGAACACCCCCGGGGGTTTTCCGGATTATCCCTCTTAACCCCGAAACGTAGCTGCTGGGAAGGGTCCCCGTCGACCGGTTTATGTTGCCACGTGTGCATTGAATGTGCCACGACTCCAACAGGAGGCGCCTCCGCCAGTTTTTCTCCGTTCCGAGGATGGAGCTGTTGTCAAGGTCGATGGAGTGGTTCGTCTTCTCGACGTGTTCGGCCAGCGCGCTTCCCTCCACATTTTTCTTCGCGATGTCGTAGCGGTGGCGCCGCAGGCGCTCTGGATAGTTTTTCGTTTCCCCAACGTACGACGCGGGGCAGTCACCGCAGGGAATTTTATAAACCAGTCCCTGTGCCCTCTCCCTCGGGGGGCGATCCTTTGGCAGGGGGAGAAGGCCGCCGATGGTCGAGACCGGCTTGTGTGATACCGCTATGCCGTACTGTCGCAGTACTCGGGCGAGAACCTCGCTTGTGCCCTTGATGTAGGGTACACACACGCCGGTGGAGGGAGGGGGGGCGTCTTGGGTTGAAGGGGTGCGTCGAATTTTTCTGATCGTGCTTTTTACAATCATTCCTAACCAGACGGATGTCCGTCGAAAATGTTTACATTTAAGTTCTAGTTTCAGTAACACACTGATGATGTATGCAACATAATCTGCTTTAGAAATCAAGAAGAAGATTGATTCTGTGTCAGGAACGAAGGCGCACAACGTTCTCCGAAAATGGAAGCGCACAATCATTCGTCACCTGAACTGGTGTGCCCGCACCAGCAACGGCGATGGTGAATTGGTGCTAGTAAAATGGAGGTCCATCATGCGGCACGTGATCGACTTACATGTTCACACCGACCCCCTCCATCCAGCCTTCGCGCATGGTGAAATCAAGGACGCGAAACTGAACTGGCTGCTGGCTGCAGGAAGGTAAGTATCTGAATTGTGTAGTCCTGTGCGGATAGTGAATTTGGAGTTCGAAGCGAATAGTGGTTTCGGCCGAATATTTTCAATTCAAATATCGAATAGTTTTCCCACGCCTTTCACTATCATTGCATCATGTTTAGACGAAAGCTCAGCTAAACTCGTGAAGGTTGTTTCACTCGTTCATTTATAAGCTAATTTTTATCTATCTATATTTATGAACTGTGACCTCAGAAAGTCTGATGTCTTGGGATGGCAAGTAAACGACGGATATGACATAAAATTAATCCTATAGTGATGGCCGACTATACCCAATTAAGTGAATTTACAAATCTTGCTGTATAAAATATTCATGCTTTAATGTCGAGTTAAAAAAGAAAGATTCGCGCATGATGAACGCAGGTTGTAAGGGTATCTCTGCCTAGCATATACTCTTGCGTAACAGTCAGTTTACTTTTGGAACTCTTGTGGATATACACATTCACAAAGTTCCTATTTATTTTCAAATAAAGTGGGATGGGCACGCGCGCACCATTCCGCTTTAAATGTATGCTTTTCTTCCAAGCCCGCATTTGGGATATTCATTATTTTGCAAGTGTTTATCGCGGCGGGTTACCCCGTTGAGTGCACTTCTTGCCGAGCACCGATGTATTGCAGAGAAGCAACACCCGTAGAGCTCGGTTCCGCGAGTATAATAATAATAATAATAATAATAATAATAATAATAACTTTATTTTCCAAATGAATTGGAGAGGCAGAAGGGAAAAAGCCTCCAAAGGAGGCTTGACGAGCCCGAAGCCCCATACGGTGACAGGCGCAGCAGCACAAGAAAAAGAAGAAAAAAAAAAAGAAGCGCACACACGCATATACATAAGAAAGACAAAAAAAACTTCATCAGAAATATTATAAACACTACAGAGTAGACACTGTTGTAGCCCTAAGAATAATATTATACAGTTCAAACACACAAGTAGGTAATAGGTAACATAGTAGGCATAGATGAAGAATCACAAGCGCAAATAGAATGAACGCAAATCTTTAGTTGACACGGAGTCTAAACAAATTTCGTTGCTGGCGAGGTAGTTGAGCAATTTAGGTATAGTGTAACGTAGAGTTTGTGTACCATAGTTTGTCTTACAGCCGGTAACCTTCCAATATTCCATGTGTCGGGTTAAATAGACGTGATCGTTTGGCACTAACTCGGATAAGTCTGACAAGAAACGCGCATTTTTTTTGTTCTCGAGTTTTAAGCTGATGCATAATCTATAGTCATAGAGGTTAAATATATTTAGAATTCTGAACTTTTGAAACAAACCCTCACTATGGTAATCATAAGGCACATTACAAATAATTCTCAATATTCGTTTTTGCAATAAATATAGTTTCTGCAAGTTTGTGAACGTCGTGTTACTCCAAACAAGGCTACAGTAATTTAAATGGGACTGAAACAGGGCATTGTATATTAATAGTTTCACGTTAACGGGCAGGGAAGAACCGTGACGGTATATTAGTCCTATAACACGTGACAGTTTTGTGGCTAAGTGTTCAATGTGGTTTTTCCATGACATTCGTTCTGAAAAGAATACTCCGAGAGTTTTAAAAGTGCTGACGATTTCTATGGGGACGGAGTTCAATACGATGTCTCGCATTATTATTACACGCTTGTTTTTTTGGCCGAAAAATTATGGCTTTTGTTTTCTCGGTATTAATGTTCAGACCATTATCTCGTGACCAGGCGTACAATTTAGACAATGTTAAATTGGCGACATCGATAAGTTCATCGCTGCTTGTGCCGGAAAAAAATATGCTGCTGTCGTCAGCATATATTACAAATTTTGCCGATGGATTTATATTGACAATATCATTTATATAGATGTTAAAAAGAAATGGGCCAAGTATACTCCCTTGTGGGACGCCAGACTTAACTGGTTTGATATCAGATAAATATTTACCAATGGAAACGTACTGTTTACGATGGTGTTAATAGGACCTCAAAAGCGATAAAGGCAAACCGCGAATACCATATAAATCAAGTTTACGAAGTAATATATTGTGATTTATGTAGTCAAATGCTTTTGTAAAGTCGATAAATACACCCAGAACCAGCTTTCTTTTATCGAAGTTTTTCAGGGTGAATTCTTTTTGCTCCAGCAGTGCCAACTCAGTTGATAGATTTTTTCTAAACCCAAACTGTGCGGAGGTTAGCAAATTGTGTTCATCGGAAAACTGTACTAAGCGAGCCTGTATAATTTTTTCTAGTGATTTTGAAAATACGGGAAGAATAGAAATAGGTCGATAGTTACTGAGTATGTTCTTATCTCCCTTCTTATGCAAAACAGATACTTTCGCTCTCTGCATTCCGGCAGGAAAAACTGCAGTTGTTAGAGATAAATTAAAAATGTAACACAGACATGGTGTTAATATGTCGACAACATACTTTATCGGTCGAATTTGTAAATCATCGCAGTTACAACAACTGCTATTTTTTAACTGCATAAAAACAGAATACACCCCAGAATCTGTGACCGGTTCTAAAAAAATTGAATGGTTATTTCGAAAGTCTATGTATTTACAAGATTCATTGGCATTGCTGCTATCACTAACCAAGTTTCCAAAGTAGTCGCTGAAAGTATTGGCTAGGGAGCATCCAGTCAAGGACACTCCTTTGTGAACGATCTTTTCAACATGCTGTTGTGTTGAACCGCTAGCCGTTAGAGAGTTTAACGTCCGCAAGACTTGATCCACATGAGCAGAGTGTTTCTGGAAAACGTTAGTGTAATAAAGAGCCTTAGCATTTCTTAGTAGCTTTGTTAATTGGTTCCGGTATGATATGAACCTTGAAAGCTGTAATGGATCTCTCGTTTTGATAAATTTCTGATATAGCAAGTTTTTTATGCGTATTTTATGAAGCAAGTCAGAAGTTATCCATGGCTTCCTGATTCTTTTTTTCGACGTTTTTATTGATTTGTAAGGAAAGTGTCGTTTATAAATAGTTTTAACTGTATTTAGAAAGCTATCATAGGCAATGTTGGCATCATCGGCAATAAAAATTTAATCCCAATTTGTTTCATAAATGTCCCTTCTGAAGGCATCCAGACTGTCTGGTGTTATTCTCTGAACCAAAAATGATTCACTGCTATTAGCTTCATTGTATAAGCGCGTATTTATGCACATAAATATTGGAAGGTGATCGCTTATATTGCATGTTAGCGTTCCAGCTTTAATTTTATCTGTTTCAAAATTTGTAATAAACAGGTCAATTAGTGTTTCAGAGTGCACCGTCACCCTCGTTGGCGACTTAATGACATTGAGGCATCCATTTGTGTTGATCAGTATATCCATTTGTTGCCTAGGACCGTTATCTTTCAACATATCAATATTAAAATCTCCTCCCAGAACGAGATCATATTTATTCTCATTATTGAAAAGCAGGAATCTCTCCAAAAATTGAAAAAAGTCACCAGTTCTGCCTTCCGGCGGGCGATATAACACACTTATGACAGTATTTCCTGCTTTCAAAGAAAGCACCTCATAGTCTTCAGTGACACAGCAGTAGTCCTTTAAAAGTTCAGATTTCATTGCCTCTCTTACAAGTAAACAAACACCACCCCCCCGACGAGTTGTGCGGCTCATGAAATAACTGGAGTACGACGACAGCTTCAACACGTCAACATCACTTGTATACCATGTTTCAGTGATCATGATTACATCAAAGGAAAATTTGAACTGTGCAAAAAATATTTCCAGACTCAAAGTTTTATTTCTAGCGGACTGTGCGTTGACGTGAAAACATTTTAGCAAACCTTTACCTTTACAATCTATATACGTTTCTAGATCATTCGGAAGCAAACAATCATGATAAGCCATCGTTAGGAATTAGCGACACGTTATCGTCATGATGAAAAGGCTTACTCCTGTTTCTGCAATTCATCTATTGATCTAATCAACACCGCTCGATCCCCGACTTTCCGCCTCAAGAGAATTTTTCCATTCACATGCCATACGAACTGATACGATTTTTCCTTTGCCAACTCCTTTGTCGTCCAGAGTAGCTCCTTGTTTCGCTTAGTCATGTTTTTTAGCAAGTAGACGCCGTCATTATCTCGTTTGAACTTTTTTTTATTGCTCAGCCATTAATCGCGAGTAGCTTGCTGCGATAACCTTAAGATTATTCCAGGTACTTTGTCTGGTTTCGAGGGTAATCTGTGGATAGCCACAATATCATCTGTCTCCAGTGGGCGTACATCTAGCATCTTGGCTACGCTGTTGACTTTGGCAAGTAAGTTCTCATTTTCTGCAAATGGAACGCCATGGATCTCAAGATTCGAACGTCTGCTACGCCATTCAAGTTCGTTTACGTCATTCCTCAGCGTTTTTACATCCTCAATAGAGCCAGCCTCTGTTTCCTCGATCTTCTGCATGCGCATTTTTGGTTCCTTCATGTCACTGTCCTGACTCTTCACGCGTGCGAGCAGCTCTTCGTACTGTGCAGACATCATTTAAATAGAGCTTTCGATGCCAATTACTGTTTCTCTGAGGACCAGAAGGCTGTCGAGTTTCTGATTTATTGCTGCTAGCATTAATGGAACATTGCGTTCCTGTTCTATTGTTTCCCTTCCCTTTTGATTGCCACACGCAATCACTGTAATGCAGGTTTGACAGCGCCAAGTTTTGCGGAGATACCTTTTTGCTCTGTATTCAGTCTTCGAAACGCCCTAACATGCCCTTAGATGTTAATGGTAATTGCAGTCTATACATTAAACAAAACAGTCATCATCATCAAACGCTTCGTTCCACACTAGGCAGATATTCGCGTCCTCGTTCATTGGATTAAAACGAAATCAGATATTGCAACATACGCGAACTCTAACACAATATGATACCATATGGCAGCAGCAGCAGCATCGGTAAAGTGCACGGAACGCACCAAAATAAACTGAAACCAACCTGTGTAGCCGCCGCTGCCAAGAAACACAGCCGTCTTCCGGACGTCCTTTTCTTCGATGCTTGTGGTGACGTCGTAGGCGTGTACCCAATCAGGATGCAGAGGATCTTGAACTTGATAGTAGTACCAAACAGTCGGCTACTGGGATGACCCAGCAACGATGTTAGCAGCGAGACCCTTGGGGCCGGCCCGTTGAAAATCTGTGTAGTACGAAGAACGGTTAGATGCGGTGTACACCCCGTGCTGCCGCCGCTGCCAAGAAACACAGCCGTCTTCCGGACGTCCATTTTCTTCGATGCTTGTGGTGACGTCGTAGGCGTGTACCAGACTTGTACGTAACGCGTTACAAGTAATTGATTACTTGTAATCAATTACAGTTAAGTGTAATTTTGTAACGCTTCAATTACATTTGTCAAGCTGTAACGCTCGGAGTAATTCAATTACTTTTTTCTGGAATCAATTACAAAATCAATTACACAATTACCAATTACATTTTTCATCCCACAATTTTTTTTCTCACAAAAATCAGCATAGTCACTCAGCCATGGAGCAAAAATGATTGACATTTTTTTAACATCTAAAAAAAATAAAACTAGGATTAGTAGGCAAATCTTTTTTTCTTTTACGCCACGCTCTTCTACAAGCGCGCCACCAGCCTTGGCTGGGGAGTTCCGGATCTCGTTGCAGATTGCTGATAAAGTCGACGGGAAGCGGGAACTCGCTATTGACTTTTTAGTGGGCTTTGTTCCTTAGGTCGACGCGTCAGCTACACGACAAGGTCCGGGTCTGAAAACAAAAAAGGAAACAATAACCAAACAAAATTGTGTACGCAATATTTTACTGTGTACTTGTGTATTTCTGTCATCGCAATAAAAAGTAACGTGAAAGTAACGTAAAAAGTAATAAATTACTTTGCAGTAATTGTTCAATTACTTCTGGGAGGCAGTAATCAGTAACGGTAATCGGTTACTTTTTTGACTGTAGTAATTGTAATTGGTTACTTTTTTTCAGTAACGTGTACAAGTCTGGCGTGTACCCAATCAGGATGCAGAGGATCTTGAACTTGATAGTAGTACCAAACAGTCGGCTACTGGGATGACCCAGCAACGATGTTAGCAGCGAGACCCTTGGGGCCGGCCCGTTGAAAATCTGTGTAGTACGAAGAACGGTTAGATGCGGTGTACACCCCGTGCTGCCGCCGCTGCCAAGCACCGGTGCACTGCATCGCAGTGCACCGGTGCTCGGTAAGTAAGCGCACTGAGCGGGGCTAACCCACCGCAATCAACACTTCGAAAAATTCGAATAGTGCGGTTCTTCTCGACGCGAATATCAAATAGCGTAATATTCGAAACTACTATTCGAAATTTCTTATATTTTCACAACCATAGAGGTGTGCTTCCAGCTAGCATCTGTGGCTAAAACACTATGATTCTCCACAGGCACAGAGACCTTCAGGCGACTGGAGTCTGTGCTTGTGCCAGCCCACCTGCTAAAAGACATCCCTCGGATATCTGACAAGCAGCAGACGTACGCACTGGAATCGTTCTATGGCCTGCTGATCCATTAAGCACCAGAGTCCACCAAGTTCACGTATGCAGGAATGCTGGCACGGTAAACAAATGTACTCATTAGGGAGGTTTAGCATAGCATGCCCAGTTAGCACATATTACGGACTTAGGCACATGAATATAACTTCAGACAGTTTCAGAACGGCACTTGGCAGCAACTGAGAACATATGTGTTGTGCTTCCACCTCTACATGTAAGTAGAGACAGACTGGCAGGACCGCTAAGCAAGAATATGAGCCGCCAGCTTCGATGGCACATGTTGTCACTTGGGGCTGCAATGATTCGCCAGCAGCATATGATGCTAAACACAGTATACTCTGTTTCACCTTACGTCCGGGCGCAGCGGATGCTACGAGCATTCGGAGCCAATCCAAGGCCGTGTGAGTGTCACTTGACTTCAAAGAGGGGACACAGCGGCGCGCAAAAAGCGTATCATGGACTATGTCCATGATCGGGATTGGCTAGGATAGCTTCATCCGGACATAAAGTGAAACGGAGTATAGGCGAAGACGGCACATTAGGCCGCAGTCCGCACACCTGAGGCCCATCGTGTAGTTTCGTATGTTTGCACTAGTGACAGATCTCTCTTCCCTAGCGTTCTAAGACCCTTACTAGCATTCTTGGGCACTACTAACATATTGTCAAACTTGCTGTTTATAAAAAAAGCTTATTTGCCCACACTGCAACTTGTTTTGGGAAAGGTGAAGCATCTGCACGTACGCTGTGCGGTAGGCAGTAATTGTTTGTGTACATTTTTTTTTTCATTTAGTTCCCCCAGGCAGACATGAGCAGTTGCAAAATCTGCTTTGCCACTTATCCATGGCACCTTTCAGACAGGAAGCACGAGTTCACACAACATTTTCAATTTAATTACAAGTTCATACAAAGATGGAACTCTCTAATGTGGAGGCTATTAGATTGTGAGACAGTTTTAATACTTAATAAGATTATTTAGGAAAACCGCATGAGGACGCTGACTTTTACTTTTTCTAGGACCCGGGTCGCAGCCCTCCACTACAACTTTAGTGCAGACAGGGCTACTCTAAAAACTGCGGATTGCCACCCACAATTTTCTAAGCGTTGCTCGAAGGGGGACAGGCAGTGGACTGTCATTCCTGTGAAAGAAGCTGCAGCATATGGTGAGGATGCTTGAAGCAAGATTACAGAAGCTACAAAGTACAAAAAGAGAATCAAATGTGTGCCATTATAGTGCAGATACGTGTGATATGACCAGTCTGATTTTCAGGATAATTGGTATACGTCCTAAAGCATCGATATAACAACTCTCTTGTGACATATTTGTTTCAGGCTATGTTGGCAAGCTCATCGACGCCGTCTTGACATGCGTGGCACGCTGGCCAACATACGAGTTGGCAGAACAAGCCGTGCCACATGTCGTGCACGAGACCCTGAGAGCCAGGTGCGGACCACGGCCAGACAAGGAGGAAGCAGTGCGACGCCACCGATCAAGGTTTGCTCTGTAACTGATTCTGGCCTTCAGTTGCCCCTCCCAACTGGGAATAAACTTTGCATGGTAGGAAGATCAAACTCCGCTTATAGTCTGGGACATGTTGACAATTAAGTAGAAGCTCTGCCTTCATCGGGCTTTCTAGCCTGCCAAAGCATGGCAAAAGGCAATGAGTGTGTGCTGGAGGTGTAGCTTCTATCGGATTCTTAGCCTGTCACCGACCATAGATATTAGCGTAGCGGTGAGAAAAACTTCAAATAGTGTAAAAAGTGTAAAATAGAATACTCAGCTGCACTGTTTTCAGACATTGTGGTATTATCTTATGTACTTTTTGCTTGTGCCTGTGTTATCGTCTTATTTAGATGTTCAACTTTTGATCAGGTGTTTCTGTTACTTGCATGCAGGTTCCCTATTGGCCACTTTAAGGGACAGTTCATACCGATCTAACTTGTACTGATTTGATGCAGTGTCATGACTTTGCTGTAGCTTGTATCGATTACTTACTTTTTCTTTGGTGTTCTTTAGCTGAGGTTCAATCGCTTGTATTGGTGTGCTGAAAAATTCTCTTGCAATTTGTAGAATATCCTGTGCATTGCGCAAACACTCTTAATGTGCAGTATTGTCACTTTTTCCTGTTGTATGTGCTATTGGGAAAGGTAAATGAATGAGCTTTGTTTATCAAAATCTTTTACTAATATTATATGTTGTACTGTAATCAAACATTGAAAAAATATCAGATAAAAGTAACCTTATTCATTATGGTTGCAGCATTTAAAGGGATACTACAACGAAATTTCGGCGCTTTTTTTTTGGTCTATACGTGTTCAAAGGAACAGCATCACATCGGAAACACCAACAACTTGTTAAAAAAGACACAAAAAGGAATTTTTAAACGAATCAAACGATTAGCAAGAAGCACCTGGTTGATGTTGCTAAAGCCTTTTTTTGTAATGCCCTTCTAGGAACGTTGACAGGTAGTGACGATGGCTGTCTCTCCAGAACTATACATGCTTTGAACCTGACGTCATCCCGACAGCTCTACGGCCAGCACAAGAGAAGAGGGGAGGGACGAACTCCCCTCTCACCTGAACTCTCTTTTGTGTGTCCCAGGCGTCGCTATTCTCCCTCTACGAGATTACAGAAGATTAACCCGTCACCCAAAATTCGTACAAGAGCAGCTTTGGGGTTAGGGCCCGATCGCTAGCGTGCTTCGACCGCTTTGGTGGCTGGAATGGCTAGGGCATCCTGACGACGTCAGCCTCGCCGCAGCTTTGCTCGTCTCGAGACAATCGACGTCGCGATTACGCCGGATGTGACGTGCTCTCCGAGCGCTTGCCAGAGTAGGCCGTTTATAACTAAATATTCAGCCATAAGGCTTAAAACAGAAATCTGTGATTGTCATTTCCGGATATTGTGAATCATATTCAGCCTATTTCTGAACACGACGGGTATATTTAAAATTCTGTTGAAGTATCCCTTTAAAAGACGACGAAGGAAGAGGACCAGACGAATGCTGAGTAACGACTGAATGTTTTATTTGGAAAACACAACACATCACTATGGGCGGTTGTGCACAGGCCTTCACAGATAGCGACACTGTTAGCGTGGATACGCAATCGGCAGTTTTTGCTGTTTTTTTGTTTGTTTTTTTTAATCGGAAGGTTACTGGTGTTATGGGAGGTGCTCATTTGGGGCACTAACCTAAGCATTAAAATTTGGTGTCCACTAAAAACAGTAATAGTGAAACCCTCTGATAGTAGGCTTTAATTTTTTAATATCACTGATACACTCTGGGCGGTTATGCCTGCGCAAAACCGCCCAAAGTGAGGTGTTGTATTTTGTTTTCCAAATAAAACAGTTAATCAACGGTCGACTTGTCATCTTCGACCTCATCTTTTCTTGCTGTAACCATAATGACCCCCTACCAACTTGCCTAACTTTCCAGTTTGTTTTGTAGTCTTACTTTTCAGTAAATAAACATGTAAACCCTTATTTGTTGTAATTTTCTTTTACCACACAACAGTGTGAATCAGAGGCACCCTTCATTTCCCCTCTGCTCTGACAGCATTGAGGCGCTCTACCTACTACCTTTTGGGGTCTCTTGACTCCATATGCATACTCACAGTGAACGTGATGCCACATTTAGTAATAGTAATATTTACTTTGTCCCGGGAGAGCCGCGGCACTGCAGAAAGGGAAGTAGCCCGTACCAAAGAAGCCCACGATGATGCGTCCAGTGATGATGTAATGATAATTTACAAATGGCGGTGACTAAGAAATGAGGGGAAATTAATGACGATGGTGACGACGGTCTTCTTGAGCTGTCAGCCTCCCTGTTTTTTGGTACGGCCCTGCCGGTGTGAGTAGTCAATATACTACTAAATGTAGCAGGCCCTTGCATCCACCAAGATGCCTTATAGCCCTTCCCTGAACTAGTTATTAGGACAGCAATTCTAGGTTCTAGGAGGGCTTTAATTTTCATTTCAATGAACTCAATAGTATGCTTGGCAGTAGGCTCACAACAAACAAGTTTAAAAAGAAAGTTGACATACTCGCCTTATGCCCATGAAAATAGCTGGTAGCTAGATGATGGGAACTTTTCTCGAATCCTCCGCAGGACGCAACCTGGTAAACGGTGTCTTCGCGACTTTCCACAGTAGGCCCACACCCAGCTTACGAAGATCCGGTATGCCGTATACCTCAGTTTTCTGAAAGGGAATAAGTAACACTAGCACGGAAATTTCTGGGTCAGCAAATGTAAACTTCATAAATACTTCGGTTGCTAGGAGCCTCCCAAAGTGCTCACATAACCACCAAAGTCATATCATCTACACGCATAGCAGTTTCCATCGTACGTCTCTATTTCTGTCGGAGTGAAGTGCTCCATGATCCGCGCGTGAACCTCCATCTGGGCCCGTTTGCTCGAAGCACTAACCGCGGCTAAAGTTAGCCGCAGTACCTAGGAGAGGGATTTTGAAATCACGTGACTGGCTCGGTAGGGATGCGGGGAAACATGGCGGTGCCCCGGTGAGTGAGCGCCGCTCGCTTTGGAACTATTATGTCGTTGTAGCTGCGATATCGGGCGCTTTCGTCAGACACGAATGGTGCAGGAGGCTTTCGCTTTGCCTTACCTCACTTAACTTGCAAAGCATGAGCAATGACCTCGCCTTATTTTTTAGATAGTCTTTCGATTCTGGCCATTTCTAAGCCTAAATGAACGCGATAATTGTCGGCATGGCAACGTCTTTGGAAAGTGTATTGCCTTGACTCAATCGGCCGGGTATTGATAGCAGACAAAAGCAGACAGCGTCCCCCAAACACCGAGGTACATGCTACGAGTGTAGTTACACGCGTTGCACGTGCTGGCGTCTGCAGTACTAATTGTTCTAAAGCAAAAAGTCTAAAACAAATTTTGTCTTGCACGCGCGTTCGCCAAAGCCTTATTATGATTATTTACTTGGAATATTTTATAAGAGGAAGGCTAGCGAGCGCGAGCCGTAGAATTACACTTCCAGCGTCCTCCTCGATGGTTGGGTATTTCATAGAAAGGTTTATTGGGACTTGATTGGGACGCTGACTGCTTTTGTGTGCTATCAATACCCGGCCGATTGAGTCAAGGCAATCCGCTTTCCGAAGACGTTGCCATGCCAACAATTATCGCGTTCTTTTAGGCTTAGGAATGGCCAGAATCGAAAAACAATCTAAAGAAATGCGGCGAGGTCATTGCTCATGCTTTGCGAGCAGTGAGGTAAGGCAAAGCGAAGGCCTCCTGTACCATTCGTTGCTGACTAACGCGCCCGATATTGCAGCTACAACGACATATTAGTTCCAAAGCGAGCGGCGCTCACTCACAGGGGCACCGCCAGGTTTCCCCGCATCCCTATCGAACCAGCCCAGCACGTGATTAAAAAATCCCTCTCCTAGGTACTGCGGCTAACTTTAGCCGCGGTTAGCGCTTCGAGCAAACGGGCCCTGGTCTCTTTGAAGGCGTAACCGGTCGAATAAGACGTTGCTCGTCACGCACCCGTCCCGTAGTAGTGGGGACATTCTCGCAATCTCCCCACAGCACAGGTCTTCATCCGGCAGCATTGGCCTACAAGGGCCACAAGGGCACCTTGTGGGCACCCTGGCGGCTCCCCAGCCAAGTTGCCCGACTGCGAGGCAAAGGTGCCGAAGTTTTCCCGCGTGGCGGCGACGTCACGCCAGCCACGCGCACATCGGATGCGCCTCCTTGATAAGGCAGATCAGAGGCGGCGCACGGAGAGTCGCTGCCTGGACTCCGGCAGCGCCGGTAGCAATGTTAATCGTCTTGTCCATGTCCAATTAAATGTAGTTTCTTGTTGTTGAAACCGTTGGCTCCGTGTTATTCCTCCGGGTCGGGTATGCAGCAAGGCAAACCGACCACAGTGGCGCCCAACCATGGTATGCTACCCACTCGCAGGAATTTCACGGGGCTTGGTTTCTTCTTTCGGTAAACCTTTTTCATATTCCCCGTGTTTCCTATCGTTGTTTCGTGCTTCTGTCACGTCCACGTTTGTTGTATTGGCGTGTTTCTGACTGTTTGTTTTGTGACCGCGGCAATTGTTTTGCGCGCTCGTGTTGGGTTTTTGGGGGGCGTTTCTTTTTTTGTGCTTGCAGGAATGCTCACGCGGGAGCAGGAAGCCGCGATGGCCGCAGCAGCACATATGAACCTGCTCACAAAGGTCACGGAGATGTGCGACTCCGTGATGCAGCGCCTGGCCCACACGCCTGGCCAGCAGGAGACCCCCCCGCGAGAGCCCCGACCACACTTGACTGTTCCGGTCTACATGGGCTACAACGACGTCAAGTCCGTGGCAGACTTCCTGGGCGAGCTGCAGACGTACCACCTTGGCTCCGGTGCCTCGGAGGCCTTCATCGTGGACCGGATTGTCCCGCTGGCGTTACAAGCCAGCGCCAGGTGCTGGTTGGGGTCGCAGGCCCCCTTCACCAGCCTGGCGGACCTCCAGACAAGGCTTCGCGAAGAGTTCCTGCCTGCAGGCTACGCGACGCAGATTCTCCGAGAGCTCGAGGCAAGGACGCAGCACCCGGATGAAAGTCTGGTCCAGTACGTTCGGGTCATGCAAGAGCTCTTCAAGAGGGCGGACCCGAAGTCACCGGAGTCGGACAGAGTAGCTCGGGTCAGAAGACAGTGTCACCCAAGGTACCACGTCTACCTGATCAACCGCACCTTTGAGACCCTTGAAGCGCTAGCCCGGGGCGCCCGCCCCCCCCCAGGAAGCTCATCATGCCGAGCGGGACTACGTGCCGCCGCCACCAGCCAAGCACGCGCTCGAACCGGCATGCGCATGGCAGGGCCCCGAGGCCTCCACGCAAGTGGACTGTCCGAACGAGACCTCCCTTCCCCACCACGTCAACCAGGAGAGTTGGCGTGGCATGCATGGTGATCTCCAGTGCGGGATAAGGGTATGTTCGCCTAACTCTCCCCGAGAGGTCCCCGGAGGTCACAGCGAGGCCCGTGAGGGTTTCGGGCGGGGGTCGCCACGACAGGTGGGAGGTCGTTGGCCGTGCCCTATCGTAAGCTGGGGCCCAACGGAGATCTCCACCCAAGCGAACCTTCTTCATCAGTCTGCTCCTGCAAGTGCTGGTGAAAACTGGCACGGTGCGGTCGCAAACCCGCAGCCCAGCAGCATTGACCCCCGCCGCAACGGAACAAGCCCTCCCCACAACAGCCAGTCGCAAGCCTGGTGGAGGCCCTCCCATAGTGGTTCCTTATCCGATCACTGGAGGCGGTCCGACGGGCACCTCGGTGCGGGTGGCCTAAGCAGGCAACTGTCGTCAGACTGCTGCAACCACTGCGAGCAGCCCGGCCATCACCGAAAGCAGTGCCCAAGGCTTCTGGACACTACAAACAAGAGGTGGCACGAGACGGCGGCAAAAGGCCGGAACCAGAACCAGGGAAACTACTACGGCCGGCGACACTGAAACCAGACAGCCACTCGCCGACGGCCGTTGTAGTCCCTGGGAGCAGTGAGGCCGTGGCACAGATTCCATCGGCATGTCGAATCCAGCCCGAGCCTAAAATCATTGAACAGCGCATGACAATATCACTGCTCGATTTTCCCATCGCCGCACTTTTGGATTCCGGGGCCGCTATCTCGCTCATAGGGGATTTCGTTTTCGAACTCTGCAAAGCAAAAAAGATGAGCCTCCGGGAGTGCGAAACCCGTTTGCAGCTAGCTTCTGGTACAGCGATAACAGCTGGAGGAGCCGTGAGGCTGCAGATTCGGTTTAATGGAAAGAAGCGGCGTCAGCAATTTCTTTATATGCCAGGACTTGTGGTACCCGTGATCTTGGGCCGAGATTTCATTACAGGCGAAAGCATGACACTCAACTTTTCTGGTGGTGGATACCGGCTGAGACAACAACCGGAGCTGACTCCGTTTGCCAAAGGGGAGGACTGCATCCCTAACTCGACCACTGCAGCCCACTTCACCGCGGTGCCAGACGTCTTGCCTGCCGGCGTTCGAGAGTCGTTGCGGAAGTGCCCCGCAAGCAGCCAGCAGAAGCAGGAGCTGCAAGCCGTCCTGGAGTCTTTCTCACCGATGTTCACGGAAACACCTGGAAAGACTGACATTCTGCTGCACCGCATTGAAACCGGTGACGCGCCGCCTCGGAGGTGCAACCCTCGACCGATCAGCGTCTACAAAAGGGCACTCCTTGATGCGGCGCTCGAGGAAATGATCGACACCGGTTCAGTACGTGAGTCGAAGAGCCCCTGGGCATTCCCCGTTGTTCTCGCCCCGAAAAAAGACGAAACAGCCAGACTCTGTGTGGATTACAGGCGGCTTAACGATGTGTCCGTACGAGACAGCTACCCTTTCCCCAGCATTTCCTCTGTGATGTACGCGCTCGGTAACGCGACCGTGTTTAGAACGCTGGATTGCAGTCGCGGGTTCCTTCAGATCGAGATTAACCCATCAGACGTTCCAAAAACGGCTTTCATCTGCCACAGAGGGTTGTTCGAGTTCACCCGACTGCCGTTTGGCTTGTCTAACCCTCCAGCCAGTTTTCAACACCTGATGGATGTTGTACTTGGGAACTCGAAGTACGAATTTGTCATGGTATACATGGATGACGTGGTTGTTTTCTCGAGAACTATCGAAGAGCATGTCGAGCACCTTCGCATTGTACTTGAGCGAATGCGTAATGCTGGGCTCACGATTCATCCCGGAAAGGTTCAGTTAGCCGCGCCCAAGATTAACCTCCTTGGATTCGTTGTGGATAACGGCACGCTCCGCCCCAACGAAGATAAGTTGCGCGCGCTAACGGAATACCCAAGCCCACATGACGTAAAGAGCCTACAAAGATACCTCGGAATGATTGCGTTCTACAGGGATTTCATTCCACACTGTTCCGAGATATCGCAACCGCTCAATCACCTTCTAAGAAAAGGCGTCAAGTGGTGTTGGGCCGAACAACAACAATGCGCATTCGCAGCCCTTTCAAAAGCCGTGACTGACAACGCTTGTTTACAGCTCCCAGACTTGAACAAGCCGTTCGTTCTGCAGACAGCTGCAAGCGACTGTGGCCTGGGTGCTGTCTTGCTGCAGGAGTATGGCGGTGTGCTTCGGCCAGTTGCTTTCACGAGCCACACGCTAACTCCAGCCGAGCGCAACTACAGTGTCGCAGAACGTGAATGTCTCGCCATTATTCATGCTTTGAAGCGCTTCGATATGTACCTAGATGGCGCAACGTTCCAGATTCAATCTGATCACTTAGCGCTATCATGGCTAAGGGGACTTAGGAATCCAGCTGGACGTCTTGCTCGTTAGGCGCTTAGGCTACAACAGTACGACTACTCCATTGTGTACCGCCCGGGGTCAAGTAACAAAGTTGCTGATGCGCTCTCTCGTGCTCCACGTCCCGAGGAACACTCGCAGGATACCCATGGCTTGGTGACCATCGCGGCCACGACACGAGGATCCCCAGATTCACGGTGGGGTACATTGGTGAGCCGCGAGGAGCTTCGCGAGGCGCAGCTGGATGACGGACTCTGCCAACGCGTGTCCGCTTGGCTGGCAGCAAGAGGTCCAGTCGACCGCCCAAGTGACGAGGAGTTCGACTCCTACCTGATGAGCGACGACGGCCTCCTGCTGCGCTACATCCCCCAGGCCGACGACGATCCGGATGGCTCGGCATTCCGGACCGTTATACCCCGCAAGCTACGTAAGCTTTTCATCCGATACATGCATGACTCTGCCTTGGCAGGACACAGCAGTGGGAGCAAGACTTACGAAAAGTTATCCCAAATTGCTACCTGGCCAGGCATGAGGCAGGATGTGCTCCGATACGCTCGTAGCTGCTCGGTGTGCCAGAAGGCAAAACCACGTGGTGGTCAGCCCCCCGGTCTCATGCAACCAATCGTGAGTCAGAGCCCTTGGCAGATTTGTTGCTATGGCGTCATGGGCCCCTTCCCACGTAGTACCCGTGGCAATCAGTACCTATTCGTGGTAACCGACCACTTCACGAAGTGGGTCGAGTTATTCCCTTTGCGGAAGCTAGATTCGCAAACAATCTGGGAGTGTCTACTCGAAATATTCGCTAGGTTTGGCTTTCCTGCACAGCTTGTAAGCGATAATGCCTCCTATCTCACGATTAAGGTGTTTGTGGATGCATGCGCGGTGCTGGTAATTAAGCACAAAAGAACTTCCCTATACCACCCTCAAGCAAACATCACGGAAAGGGTAAATCGGAACCTTAAGATGATGCTAGTGGCCTACACCGAGCGCCACAAGGACTGGGACGCGAAACTGCCCGAGCTGGCATTCGCAACCCGTACGACCACTAATCGGTCAACGGGACTCACTCCTGCTCAAATGAATTTCGGCAAGGAGCTTGCGTTTCCGATTTTAACAGTCTCCTTTCTACAGAGTCTGGGGGAAGGCTTCGCCCCTACGTGCAGTTCGCAGAGGACCTGCGAAAGCGCTTCTCCAATAACCTTCGAGAGGCCCGAGAATATCTCGACGTCGCCCGAGTACAGCAGGCAGAACAGTACAACCAGGGGCGACGTGACTTGCAGTTCCAGGTGAGAGATATTGTGCTCCGGCGTACTCACCCACTGAGTGACGCCGCTCGAGGCTTCGCAGCCTCCCTCACCAACAGGTGGGAAGGTCCGTTTCGCGTGCGTGAAAAGTGCTCGCCACTCACTTACAAACTAGTTAACTGTGAGTCTAGCGAGGAAACCGGACCTGTTCATGTCACCGACCTTAAACGATTTTTTCAAGCAGAAGACGAAGATTCCTCGCAGGACCGGAACGACACTGACGGCAGTCCCGTTCCGGAAACCCCCTTGTCTCCACCGAGGCGGCGGTATAAACTGCGACGTCGGTGACACCAAAGAGAGAGGAACCTTTTTTTTGTCTCCTTGGCCTCTCTCGCATTTTGGGGGTAGTTGTCTACTTCCAAAGATCTGCCCCCTTTTCAAGAGAGGGGGGAGAAAATTGTGTGCCCACCTCAGATCCGTTATTTCAAACTTTCTGGAAGGGGTGCGAAGATAACGTCAGGCTCAACCCTCAACTGAGCTCTATGTCGTCTGCTTCCTTTTTTTTCTGTGGAGCTGGCTCATGGACACCACCGTCACCACCGCCACCATCGGAATGACACGGCGGCCGGTCTCATGGTGGACCGGGCCACCAAGGACGTCGGCGGCCAGGGGCAGCCCAGAGAACCATGGACCGCCGCCACCCTCTACAGGATGGAGCGGCAGCTGGCTCGGATCAAGGACAACGTGCAGAGCAGCCACCTGCTGGAGGCGGTCCAGAGCAACAAGGTGGAGGCCTGGTCCAGAACACGCTCAGGTGACAAGCTGGAGCTGACCGAGCCGCCGCGCTCGTCAGCAGCCGCCGCGCTCGTCCAGCAGGCGCCGGCCGGACTTACGTCAGTCCGCCCAACAACACCATCCACCCCCTGACGCCCACAACGTCTCCCGTCATCGACATGCCGGACGAAGCTTGAGGGGGGGGAAGTGCGGGCACGCTGGCGGCTCCCCAACCAAGTTGCCCGACTGCGAGGCAAAGGTGCCGAAGTTTTCCCGCGTGGCGGCGACGTCACGCCAGCCACGCGCGCATCGGATGCGCCTCCTTGATAAGGCAGATCAGAGGCGGCGCACGGAGGGTCGCTGCCTGGACTCCGGCAGCGCCGGTAGCAATGTTAATCGTCTTGTCTATGTCCAATTAAATGTAGTTTCTTGTTGTTGAAACCGTTGGCTCCGTGTTATTCCTCCGGGTCGGGTATGCAGCAAGGCAAACCGACCACAACCTGTGGAAATAAGCATGTAATCAGCCCAAGCCACAAGCGCTCGGACGAGTGCAGCACACGCGAGTGCGCGCGTGATGAAATGCACGTTCACGAAGCCGAAGCTACATACGCGAATGATGTCTCAAACGACGCTTTTTCAGCGCGAGAATGGAAATTGAGGTTACAAGGCTTTAACGATCTTCCGTCCCTGCGCTCGTGCCTTCTGTCCATAGAAAGTTTTAGCAGATAGTTTTCAGAGGTTCGCTACCACTCCGGGCGCGCGCGAAAGCATGCTTGGAAGTGGCGCCACGATCTCGCGCTACGGAAGCGTCGCTTCAAAAACACAGCCTACTAAAACCGTCTATTGTCAGACCCCAAGATATAACAAAACGTGCCTTCAATTAAAAGAAATAGCGTCGATCAGTTTTTTTTTTTTTTTTTTTTTTTTGGCGTGCTGGCAACAAAAGCTGCCTTACCATTCCGCTTCGCAAGCGGCATCTGGGTCCACATGGCGGCGGATCACGAATACTGCCACCGCTGGCGGTTCCCTCGGAAGCGATGCCGGCAAATCGTATGAAAACGGGTTATCGTCATCCTCCTCAAAATCTAGCATCATATCCTCATCGTTGCTCGATTCAGACGAGCCTGATGAGTCCATCATTATCCGCGGCACAAACACAAAACAGTGACCTGCTGCCGGCTGGCCAGGCTCAAACTGCACACGTGCGAGTGTTTATACACTATGTGACGTCACGTCAAAATGGCAGACCAGGCGAGTGGCAAGTTAGTTCCGGTACCGGTTTCAGTGTATTTTAACGATTATAAATTATGTAAACAGTTTTTAACGATTTAACCGCTGCTATAGGCTAAATTTTTAGTACCCTTTCCGAAAATATGTTTCGATAAAAACGCTCAAATTGACGGCGGAGGTGCCCTTTAATACTACTTAGTGGGTCAAAGCAGTCTAGCACACGAGGAGCCATAAACATGATTTCTGCTTGGAGGTCCCATAAAGGTTCCTTTAGCTAAGATATATTTATGATCTGCGATGAATCAGTTCACGATCCCTCGCGCATGGAATGTGCTCGCGACCGAAGAGCGCTGGCTGATTCGCCTTCCAGCGAGAAGTAGATGTTCTGGAGGCGTTGCTCATCAGTATATCCGTTGTGGCGGGCCACCCGGTCGTAATGCTCGAGCCAGTCTTCTACGTCCTCATAAATTTCACCGCGGAATGGCGTCGGCACACGGGAACCACAGGCAAGAACACGTAAAACGCCTCTGCTGGAGTCTTTTCCGTCTGCTGGGCCCCGGATCTCATCGTCGACTTCATTGGCTTCTTTGTCCTGTCCGGCAGCGGTCCAAACTCAGGGCGTTGTCCTCGGAGACGCTGGCTTGCCCGGGGCCCTCTCTTTTCTACGATGGCCGACTTGGAGTGGGGCTTGCCGAACGGGTCCTCGGAAGGGTACAATTAAGAAACATTGGGTACGTACCCCGCACACACCTCCCCCGGAATGTCACGGGTGGTGACAAAAAGAACAATAGACAGAAATATATAAGTATTTAATCGGGCGAACTTCTGACCGAAACAAAATGAGAATAATATCAGGCGTGGTAGGCGAGAGTCAATGCCGGCGTAGTGGCAGGATCGAGCGCTGGCGAAGAACTAACTTCTTAGAGCCACGTGGAGTGCCCTTTGTAAATGCACGAGTTTCGCGAACATTTGAACTAGAAAGTTCGGCCTTCGAGCATTTTAAACGAGAAGCTAATCATACGTTGTAGAAAATGTGACTAAAACCCAATATTAAAGTTGCGCGGCCCTCAGAAATCAAACCTGTGGCCTCTGTGTGCGAATCGGGTGCGTTGCCACTCGGCCACTCATGTGGCAATATAAATTTAAAAAGTCGCAATTTTCGCCCCCAATGTGCGAAGAAACGAAAGATATAGCTGTAGCAAGATCGCGCCATGCGGGTGGATTGGTGCCATCAGGTACACGAGGACGGAGGTGCTACGTGGTTAATTCTCATAGCCAACGTGGTTGGCGTCGTGGATACTACGGACGACCTTTACCAAAGCTTGGTGATCCGTGAAGTGGGTAAGTCCGTGGAAGTTCTTAAAATTCATCCAGCATTACGCGTAGCAACTGGATACTGGCAAATTGGGATTCCGCATAACGCGAGTAATGCTTGGAAACAAATTTCAAGCAGACGACACAGAAGACTTTCGTCTCGTCGCGTCGATACTGGCGAGATGCCAGGGCGGCCGACGGGATAACCAGACTTCTTTGGACTCGCGCCAAGAGCGGAGAAAAGGGTCTTTCCGTATCGGTGACGACAGGAGACGAGGTCGAAATCTCTGCGATGTATCGCCCGTAAATCTATCGTTTTAAAACACCTTTTAACATCCGAAACAAATATCTAATTACTTAAAGGGGCCCTGCAACGACTTTTCTACAGGTTTTTAATTTGCACTCAACCTGAGCGCACTGAACGTAGTAACTTAGTGAGCCTTTTCTCAGAATTCGCCTTATTTTAAAAGTTGTAGGCACATTAAAATTACAAAAACAAGCAAAAATAACCTCCCTCATGACGTTCCTGGTCTTGGCTTGGGTGGCCAATGGTAGAAGCGAAGCGACTGGCCAATCGGCTGCGGCTTACGTTGATGGCCGCTTCCCCTGCAGCCGCGTGCGCGACGCTGCGCGTCAACGGCTCTATGTTTCCTCTAGCCCTCCATCGCGCTCGCCGGCATGAATTTACCGGGTCTGTCGGAGTCTGAGCTCCAAATCCTCGATAGAAGTGCGGATCGAGCTTGGAGTAGTGCCGTACGAGGACATACGGTGATCATATCACACCACGCACACGCGCGACTGCCCGACGGGCCTGGCATTGCCACCGGATCTGTCCCCCCTGTTCCCGCGCCGGAGGATTGCCCTTGACCGCGGTGATTGAGGAATGTAGGGAGCGGAGGGGAAGACAGGGAAAAGAGATGAGGCCGAGGAGATACAGCTGCCAGGGAGCGGGTCAGCTCTCTCTCCTCGGCCAGGTGCTTGTTTTCGAGAGGGTTACAGGCCCCACGGATTATCTCCGAGAACCAAAATGGCTGCTGGTTTGTCGGCGAGTGGTATTACTAAGGGTGGCATCACCCTAGCAAAGCGCACATGAAGGCTCCCTAGGTTTCACCTGCTTGTTACTGACTAGGAAATAAAAATGAGTTGAGTTTGGGACGCTCACATGCCTTCTTTGCCTACACTACGTCCCAACAGACACGCCTCGTAAGCGTCTGGAGCGCGCTAGTGAAGCCTCTCGGTCTTAACTCGACGACGCTCAAGTTCCAGGCAAGTCCGGGTGGGTCTCCTGTGCTCTCGCAAGGAGACGCCGGCGGCACATTTTGCTTCCTGCAAAATGTGCCGCCGGCGTCGTGCGTCGTCGTCTCGGATCCGCGAAGCATGGCTTCCGAGATTTCGAAGCGAGGGCGGGGAGGGAGGGGGTGGGGGGTGCTGCGCTAAGGTTCCTATTAGCCCCGAGAGCGAACACAAGCGTCGCTGCGGTCACCGCGCCCTAATTGGGTGAGATCTACCGTTACGTCAGGGGAAGGACTCCGCTTCGCGATCTCGCATCCTGCTCGCTTCTTTGCCACGGTTTCCTGGTTTGGCCGTTGTGTGCCGCAAGTACTTCGGGGAGCGGGACCTGGTTTACCCGGTGTACAATGCGCTGGGTTAGGCCGATACCGACGTGTTTTAGCCTCGTCCCACTAGAGCGACAAACACCGGTTTTTGTCCGTCGACACCACAAAGTTCCGTGTCGCCGATGCTGTCCCACTGCAACGACCGACACCCGCGACAATCGCCGACAAGCGCCGACAAACGATCGACGACGGACGAGTTCTTGTCTGTCGTTGGACTTGAAGCGCAGCAAGCAGTCCCACTGAGAAACATCTCTCGGAGACAAACTTATCCTCCTCGTCCGTTTATGCCTTCTGTTGCCTCCCTTCCCACCCTTCTACAATTCCTCCCGGAACGAGAAGTCCTTGGCGGCCACTCCTCGTTCCCGGCCCCGCAGTTCCGGTCCCTTGATTGCACGTAGTGGTCGCGGGCGCGACTTCCTGGCTGGCGCCGGGCGGTCGTGTTGGTTGCGAAAGGGAATTTGCTGTGGCTGGTTTTGGCGCGAAAACTTGGTGCGCAAGGTGGTGCTTCAAGACGCCGAAGTCTACGCCCTTGCATCAGGATGGATACACCCATGTGCGAGGACCGACCAAAGTACGACCGCTCACCACGAAGTAGGACACGACGTTCCGCCGCAAGCCATTCCGGCAGACGAGAGACTTGTCATCACGTTCTGTGGTAATCGGGATGCCGTATTGTCCACCAAAGAGCGCCTGCCATCGATCACTCGAATATGAAGTTATAAACATCCACAAAATCAGCGTAAAATTCCGTGCCGCTCACCTAGAATTCCTCGAACGGCACAAAAAGGGAACGATTCGGGTATTTCTAGTTCGGAAAAAGTTTGGTGTCGATTGTCACGACTGTTTACGGAAAGTCGCCAACGGCAAAACAAGGGAAGCGAGAGCTTCTCTTCATTTGCCGCAAGAGCAAGAGCCAAACACGAAAACGGCGTCGCCAGACCCTGTTTGTCTGTGTATTTTGAAGTGTTTTGTTGACAACTCCAGTCCCACTAGGAAACAAGTTTCCTTGCCCCCGTGTTCTGTGTCGTGTCCGCCAGGAGGGACTGCGGACTCCGGCAAACAGCCTGTCTGTCGGTGTCGTCTGTCGCTCGTTGTCGTGTACCGCTGTTGTTTGTTGGTGTCTGTCGCTCTAGTGTGACGCGGCTATTTCCATGCCTTTTATAAGCGTGCTTGTCGCTTTCATCTTTATAATTGGGTTACAAATCCCGAAAGCTATCAGCGAAGGCAATTCCGCTGATGAACCTCACTGTCGGTTTATACAGCACGACTTAATCGTACAAGGAGTCGGTGAAGCGGCGGCGTTAGTGTTTCAGACGCTGGAGTTCTGTGCCTTTGCAAACATCTGAAATGGAATTTATATCAAGGGCCTTCCAGCGGTTGGAAAATTAGCTCTCGACCCCAACTTTGCGCGCGCGCCGCTCTGCATGCGCTGGTTCGAAGATGCTTTAAGGGCCCTGAGTCTGCAGACTTTTGAAGTACTCGTGGAACAGGTTGTTTCACATACAATAGCTTTTTAGCGAATTAATTATATAGTGCGTACACGTATGCAGACATGTTTTATTTATTAGACGATGTACAATTACGGGAAATTAGTTTCTATGGTAGGAGGAAAAACAGTCGAATTGCCCCCAGTTGCCTGTATCAGATGTTTTGAACTGCTTAAAATATGCACAGCAATAGTACCATAATTTAGAATGTTCATACTTTTTTCTGACATTCTTTCTTTATTCAAGCATTGTGTATTCGGAAAATACACTGTTTAGTTTGAATTGTCATTTCCAATTAAAAGAGACTGCTGCAGGTCCCCAATAGCTTCCTCGGCCTCCAAACTCCCTACAGCTGCACTCTGGCAACACAGGAAAACAGGAGTAAAAGCAAGCATTCGAACGTCTGTCCAGCGGTAGATGCAGCACTAGTAGCAGAAAATCTGGAACCTGTGAAGGGTGACAGTTTGCGTGAGAAAGCTTCTGGTAATTTAGCTTCAGGACAATTTGATTTAAATAAAATCCAAATTTTAGAGCAGAAGGGACTAATAACGGGCTAGAAAGCCCTCGCTTACGTTTGTTGTACATTACTTGAGGGATGATATAAACAAGTCCACAGACACCATCAGTGGTGTCCATTGAAATACTATCCGAATCCAGCAAAGGTCAAATGCTAGCAATGTATATAAATAAATGTTCCTTCTTTCTTCACTTTGCCCCTGTACTTGGGTTGTCTCACTTGTGATTCTCACTTTATAGCCCAGACTATATTTAACATGTTGCTCGAGCAGCATGCAGCTTTTCTGCTTCGGCGTTTTTGTTTGAAAACAGAAATACAAAAAAGCACGAAATAACTGCTTGCCAATTTATTCACGCCATCAGCAGCATTGATTGTGTGAGATGGAAATCTATATATAGTAATGTTCCTGCAATTGTGGAAAACATTTCTTCATTTTCATACGCCAGCAGTGATTCATGCGTTGCCTGTCCAGTCAACCATGCCTGAAATGTTGGTTGAAGCTTCGCCTGCAGCTACAGGCCGTGCCTCGATAAAGCCACATACCGAACTTCACACTTCCTACGAAAAACATGCACAAAAAAATTAAATAGAAACGAGCGCGCCGACAGCTCGTCACAGCCTCCACAGGGCGAACGGGGTGAGTCAGAGAAAAATTCTGTCCTCACCGTGACGTCACCCCGGTTCGCCGTAAGGGGGCGGCACGCAAACTTCTCGGGGCTAGTACACCTTTCCAAGAAACACTCAACACCAGGGGCTACAAGCCGTTTTCAAGCCCAGTCACTGGGTTTAAGGCTACACTCTCACCGGAGTCCCTGCTAACCCTAACCGAGTAATTAGGGTTAGCCAGCAGTGTTTAAAACTGCGTCTACGCAGGCAGAGCCTGCGTAGGCGCAGTTTTAAACACTGCTGGCGGCTAAATTCTCGTCTTTTTCCGCTATATTTTTTGTGCTTCACGGTGCATGCGTTTTCCTGAGGACATTAAGAAAGCATTGTACCACATTTGAAAAAAAACAAAAAAGCAAAAAAAGACCTCCAAACCATTTTTGTTGGGTACGCGCGCGACAGAACGAATGCGACTAGAATGTTAGTTGTATGTTTTTTTTTTTTATTTTTTTACGATAAGTTCTGACGGCGCCACCCAATTAGCCGCGTGTCAAACGGCAAAGCGCTTAGCTGTCCAAAAAAATTAATTACAACAGAAGATAGCCGAAAGGCATGCATTTTTCACGCTCACAAATAACGTGTTTACTGATGGACAGGACACGGACATGCAATTTAGAAATTTTTAACACTCGAACAATATATTGTACGTACCACACGATGTTGCGTTATCTGAAAATAATTTATTTGAGTAAGATCTGAAATGACTTAGTCAACAGTCAACGACAGTCACATCTTGACGATCGGACGGAATCCAAGCTGACTTCTTTGGGGGCACTTTTCGGGGAGAGCTTCCTTTTTTCAGAACAGCACTAATGCAAAAAACCAAAGACGATTGACTCGTCTCCTACCCCAACCCGGACAACTATTTTTGTAGAGGACTCTGCGGGGATTATCCCTGGGAAAGGGAAAAATAATTGTCTTTGTTCGCAAAATCGCGTCGAAATCCATTCGACGTCCTTCCTTTCCTTCGTTTCCCGTGAATGTTGAGCAAAAAAGCTTGAATGGCAGGCACTTACCAGCTCTATTTTTCACAGTGGAAGATAACACACAAAGGGTAGGCAGCATGCATAAAGATAATTGAGTGGAAACTTTCAAGAAAAGCCAAAAAAACGCCCAATGCAAAACGGCAAAACATAGGTAGAGAATTGCGCTGAGCGGGTTTTTACAGTCCAAGAGATTGGCAGACAATTTTTAGCTGATAGAGGGCGCGAGATTCGTACCAGCCGCCTCAGCATCAGCAATAAGGCGGCGGCCTAGGAGAGCTTTTTTTTTTTTTTTTTTTTGAAAGGTGTATAGGGCCCTTATACCCTATTCACACGGTAACCTAAACGCACCTATAACATAAGTCGGGAGATGGAGGTCGTGTTCACACGGAGCGTAAAGGTCCATTTCGGTAAAGGTACCTTTGGAATAAACGGAGCTCCCTGTCCTCCGTTTGGAGCTACAGGGAGTAGTCTCGGACCCCTAAATTCCAAAGAAAAATCTATCGTTTATGTATTCCTGTCGTTTAGTGCGTCGTTGGTACTGGAATCTTAGAAACTCTAACATTTAAAATAGATGGGATCGCAAACGTGATACAATAAAACAAACTTATACTACCGGTAGCAAGTAACGGCGGCGGCAAGGGTGGCGGGAAACTATGGCGGGGACGAAAGACGCAATGGCTGCTATCCCTGCTCCCGCATGCAACGACGACGAGTCGCGCTTTTCTGCTCTAGAGATTTTCGTGACGATGGTTTCGTCAGTTCTTGAGCCAGTGAACTGGGGTGCCAGCTGTAGCGGCACCAGCGAAAAAAAAAAGACGAACAAGTGCACTGGTCCGAGCCGGAGGCGTGGGCGCTCATTCGCCTATGGCAGGATAATTTAGCGGAACTCCGGCGGCACACAAGAGCCTTTGGTGTTTATGAGACCATCCGTGTCGGCCTAGAGAGGCTGTTTGTCTCGAAGTCGCGCAAGCAAGTCAGCGACAAAATAGACAACCTGAACCAGACGTACAGGTGAGTCTGTCAGAATGATGCACATGTTCTGGGGCGCGCTCGCAGAACTTGGCCAAACACGTTCGTTGTTGTAGCTAAGACGACTTTTTTTTCTCCCAGTTTATGTCGTAACCAGACATGGTAAGCTTGTTCTTGACGCAATACGTTTAATGTTTTGATTGGAACTAACTCATTTAGCGGTGTTGTTCTCGGTGTGCCGCCTTGGTGGCTCTGAGGCAAAATGAATTGTAATCTTCGGTTGGTTAGAGCCCAGAAGGGAGTTGACAATGAAAAAAACTGAATTCCCAATGCCCTTCAGCTATTCATCTGCATTGTAAAAGGAAAATGCAGACGACAGATTGTATCTAGGTGGCATCAAGCCCAATTGGTAAATAAATAACATCACCAATACATTATTACATTCTTTTCCTCCATGGGCAAAACAGAAAAGCCTGACCACTGGGTCAGGAAAGATTTCCTGACCCTTCTACTTTGACCTCCACAGTTTCCTGGGGAGCCTGGCCGTCAATGATCCAAGCCTGGTGGACGACTCGCTCCTTGCGGATGTTGTCGAGGTATTTACCGATTTTGTATGCTTTGAATTATGAAGAAGGCGATTTAACCTTTTAGTAAGCTTGTAGAGAGTGGTTAACGAAACTCCTGAAATGTTAAGGTGAACATAACGAGTTACGGATTCGTCCTTATAAGCTGAAATCAAAGCAACTGTTGAGTGTGCTGAAGCAGGTGTGACATTCGCAATCACCGAAAAAATTTCATCTGTTTCCCTCGGCACGTAAAGACACGCTTGCGCTATTTGTTTCATGTGCACGGTGAAATCAATCATAAAAAAACTAGATTTTCTGTAGCTTAATAATGCAAACTAAGCAAACATCAAGAGAACTCATTTGGATGGAGCAATTGTGCCCCGCGCATGTGATATTCATGTGCTGCCACCTCTTTCAGAGGTGCTTGTCAGGGTCTGTTCTTCGTGGAAAGCCAGTGGGGCACGCAGAATACATGTAAAGCAGCTCTGCATCCGTCTCGGCAGCGTAAACTGCATAACTTCAATAACAATGTGGTCATTTCCAGCTCAGAAGAGCGTCGACAAAACTTAGATGTCAACTCCGGTTTCTTTTCGGTGTTGAGAAAATAATGCAGAGGAACAAAACCGAGCGGAGCACTACACCTTCTTCGGGATGTAGTCAACAAATAAGGTGACGACAGCTGTAACGGCAACGCTAATGAAACTGCTGTCAGTGCCACTTTTGTTTGTTTCAGTTTCATACCTGGATCTAAAATGCAGGTTTTAGTTCGATTATTTCAGCGTCTCCTGGTCATACACTGAAAGTTCGTATGCACCTTATGTTATATCTGTTAGTATATTGCGGTACGCATACATCATCAAGTGATAAACCTTTCTCATAAGCACCCATTGGTTTTTATCAGGAACCTGGAGACAGCCCTCACGAAGGCCCAGACGACGACAACGAGGTGGTGGCCCTAAATAAAAAAAAAAAAACACCTCGAGGGACGGCCAAAAAAAGAGTAAGCCCTCCATGAAACAGGGGGATATTCTCATGTTCTTCATTTAGGAGCAGAGGAAACAAAGGAAAGAGCTTTCCGAAGCTAGGGAGAAGGCCCACAGAGACCGGCAGCGGCAGTTTTTGATCATGGAAGAATCAAACCAGCGCCAGCGGGAGTTCCCGGATTTCATGAGGTCAAGGAAGGAAAACTAAAAACAGAAACACTGAGAAATAACCTTCGTTTTACTCCAGTTTGGATATGAAGAATTCACGTACCCCAGAGTGAAGGGCTGCATGCTTCTGTCCTGTGAACCTCGATTACAGCCATTTTGCTCAGGATGGGACAAACGTCATGCCACTAGTATAAATCTGCAAGTTAGTTGGCAGTGAAATGCAGGTGCAAAGAAGGTAAGTGCAAACATTAATGATATAGCAAGGACAATTAACCGGCCTGCGATTTTAACTGTGCAGCTGCATACTACAAGTGCGGTGCATGATTATTGGAACCTATGTATAGTACCTACACCTATATGGACAGTAAGCATGGAACGAACAGCGGATGTACGGTTTCCGTCCGATGCTGTGTGACTTAAAAGAGGAACGCCGAAGTTTGAGATGCACCGGGCGTGCGACTAACACATCGAAACAAAAGTCGCACTCGCAGCCTCTGTATGAAGCAAAGGGTGCAGCGTCTAGTGAAGACCATGCAGCCCCTGGTCGTGTTTTATTTCTAACCGACTGTAATGAAATCCCAATTTTACAGGCTTTCATGTTTATTCTAGCACACTAGCAAATGACCTGTATTTAAGCAGGCAAAGCATGCTTTGCTGAAAAGAAATGAAAACTGCTGTGTTACGGGACTGGTTGAAGGGGTGTCCAAAAAGGGTACTATATATATACAAACATCGCCAGGCGACACGGCTCCGACAAATCGTGCGGCGCCTCGCTTCCGCCCGCTCTCTTTTTTTTTTTTTTTTTGCTGGGGGTAAAGTTTTTTTTTGTCATATCTCGTCCGTGTCCTCAACGCGAGCCTTGATCTGCTCATCACGTGGGTCCGGAGGGCCACTCACATTCTCTGTTGACTGTGGGTCAATCGCTCAAGGCCTTCGCCGCTTTGCGAGTCCCGAAAACGGGAAAGGGAAGACTCGAAGGCAAGCCAGACAAGCGTGCGTCGTGTCCAAGGTTGGTAGCAAGGACGGAGACTACGTGAGTAGCGGGACATAGGCATCAGGCACACCATTGGCAGGTGGCGTGCGACGTCAAGTCTGACGAGCACCGACGTCAAAAAAAAGTGGAGGAAGCGAGAAGGAAAGTCGTGAATTTGGCTTGGCCGGTGATCAAACAGACATACGACCAACGACTACTGGACCCTTCGATTTTGACGATTTTTGCAGGAGTCGTGTGGCCTGACGATTTTTGTAGTAGCCGGTTTGGAAAGGCCTTAAGGGACGAACGTTTCTCCCTTTCTGAAGGAACATATGTGTCAAGAGCGTTCCTCCCTTTAGGGAGGACTATATCTGACCCTTTTTCCCAAGAGTGTGGGCGCCCGGGTGTCCATGCAAAATCAGACACGCCGGGAGTCTCACGACGAAGAGTGTTATGAGCTAGCCGCCCGGGTGTCTGTGCGAAAGCAGACACGCCGGGAGTCTCAAGACCGCGAACGGTGTGAGCTGGGCGCCCGGGTGTCGGTGTGAAAGCCGACACGCCGGGAGTCTCATGACGGATAGTGTTGTGAGCTGGCCGCCCGGGTGTCACTGCAACAGCAGGCACACCGGGAGTCTCAAGACCGCGAACGGTGTGAGCTGGGCGCCCGGGTGTCGGTGTGAAAGCCGACACGCCTGGAGTCTCACGAGGAAGTGTGAAAGTGTTATGAGCTGGCAGCCCGGTTGTCAATGCGAGAGCAGACACGCCGGGAGTCTCAAGACCGCGAACGGTGTGAGCTGGGCGCCCGGGTGTCGGTGTGAAAGCCGACACGCCGGGAGTCTCACGAGGAAGTGTGAAAGCGTTATGAGCTGGCCGCCCGGTTGTCGATGCGAGAGCAGACACGCCGGGAGTCTCAAGACCGCGAACGGTGTGAGCTGGGCGCCCGGGTGTCGGTGTGAAAGCCGACACGCCGGGAGTCTCACGAGGAAGTGTGAAAGTGTTATGAGCTGGCCGCCCGGTTGTCGATGCGAGAGCAGACACGCCGGGAGTCTCAAGACCGCGAACGGTGTGAGCTGGGCGCCCGGGTGTCGGTGTGAAAGCCGACACGCCGGGAGTCTCACGAGGAAGTGTGAAAGCGTTATGAGCTGGCCGCCCGGTTGTCGATGCGAGAGCAGACACGCCGGGAGTCTCAAGACCGCGAACGGTGTGAGCTGGGCGCCCGGGTGTCGGTGTGAAAGCCGACACGCCGGGAGTCTCACGAGGAAGTGTGAAAGTGTTATGAGCTGGCCGCCCGGTTGTCGATGCGAGAGCAGACACGCCGGGAGTCTCAAGACCGCGAACGGTGTGAGCTGGGCGCCCGGGTGTCAAAGCGAACGCCGACACACCGGGTGTCTCATGACGGAAAGTGTTGTGAGCTGGCCGCCCGGTTGTCGATGCGAGAGCAGACACGCCGGGAGTCTCAACACCGCGAACGGTGCGAGCTGGGCGCCCGGGTGTCAAAGCGAACGCCGACACACCGGGTGTCTCATGACGGAAAGTGTTGTGAGCTGGCCGCCCGGTTGTCGATGCGAGAGCAGACACGCCGGGAGTCTCAAGACCGCGAACGGTGCGAGCTGGGCGCCCGGGTGTCAAAGCGAACGCCGACACACCGGGTGTCTCATGACGGAAAGTGTTGTGAGCTGGCCGCCCGGTTGTCGATGCGAGAGCAGACACGCCGGGAGTCTCAACACCGCGAACGGTGCGAGCTGGGCGCCCGGGTGTCAAAGCGAACGCCGACACACCGGGTGTCTCATGACGGAAAGTGTTGTGAGCTGGCCGCCCGGTTGTCGATGCGAGAGCAGACACGCCGGGAGTCTCAACACCGCGAACGGTGCGAGCTGGGCGCCCGGGTGTCAAAGCGAACGCCGACACACCGGGTGTCTCATGACGGAAAGTGTTGTGAGCTGGCCGCCCGGTTGTCGATGCGAGAGCAGACACGCCGGGAGTCTCAACACCGCGAACGGTGCGAGCTGGGCGCCCGGGTGTCAAAGCGAACGCCGACACACCGGGTGTCTCATGACGGAAAGTGTTGTGAGCTGGCCGCCCGGTTGTCGATGCGAGAGCAGACACGCCGGGAGTCTCAAGACCGCGAACGGTGTGAGCTGGGCGCCCGGGTGTCAAAGCGAACGCCGACACACCGGGTGTCTCATGACGGAAAGTGTTGTGAGCTGGCCGCCCGGTTGTCGATGCGAGAGCAGACACGCCGGGAGTCTCAACACCGCGAACGGTGCGAGCTGGGCGCCCGGGTGTCAAAGCGAACGCCGACACACCGGGTGTCTCATGACGGAAAGTGTTGTGAGCTGGCCGCCCGGTTGTCGATGCGAGAGCAGACACGCCGGGAGTCTCAACACCGCGAACGGTGCGAGCTGGGCGCCCGGGTGTCAAAGCGAACGCCGACACACCGGGTGTCTCATGACGGAAAGTGTTGTGAGCTGGCCGCCCGGTTGTCGATGCGAGAGCAGACACGCCGGGAGTCTCAACACCGCGAACGGTGCGAGCTGGGCGCCCGGGTGTCAAAGCGAACGCCGACACACCGGGTGTCTCATGACGGAAAGTGTTGTGAGCTGGCCGCCCGGTTGTCGATGCGAGAGCAGACACGCCGGGAGTCTCAAGACCGCGAACGGTGTGAGCTGGGCGCCCGGGTGTCAAAGCGAACGCCGACACACCGGGTGTCTCATGACGGAAAGTGTTGTGAGCTGGCCGCCCGGTTGTCGATGCGAGAGCAGACACGCCGGGAGTCTCAACACCGCGAACGGTGCGAGCTGGGCGCCCGGGTGTCAAAGCGAACGCCGACACACCGGGTGTCTCATGACGGAAAGTGTTGTGAGCTGGCCGCCCGGTTGTCGATGCGAGAGCAGACACGCCGGGAGTCTCAACACCGCGAACGGTGCGAGCTGGGCGCCCGGGTGTCAAAGCGAACGCCGACACACCGGGTGTCTCATGACGGAAAGTGTTGTGAGCTGGCCGCCCGGTTGTCGATGCGAGAGCAGACACGCCGGGAGTCTCAAGACCGCGAACGGTGTGAGCTGGGCGCCCGGGTGTCAAAGCGAACGCCGACACACCGGGTGTCTCATGACGGAAAGTGTTGTGAGCTGGCCGCCCGGTTGTCGATGCGAGAGCAGACACGCCGGGAGTCTCAACACCGCGAACGGTGCGAGCTGGGCGCCCGGGTGTCAAAGCGAACGCCGACACACCGGGTGTCTCATGACGGAAAGTGTTGTGAGCTGGCCGCCCGGTTGTCGATGCGAGAGCAGACACGCCGGGAGTCTCAAGACCGCGAACGGTGTGAGCTGGGCGCCCGGGTGTCAAAGCGAACGCCGACACACCGAGTGTCTCATGACGGAAAGTGTTGTGAGCTGGCCGCCCGGTTGTCGATGCGAGAGCAGACACGCCGGGAGTCTCAACACCGCGAACGGTGCGAGCTGGGCGCCCGGGTGTCAAAGCGAACGCCGACACACCGGGTGTCTCATGACGGAAAGTGTTGTGAGCTGGCCGCCCGGTTGTCGATGCGAGAGCAGACACGCCGGGAGTCTCAACACCGCGAACGGTGCGAGCTGGGCGCCCGGGTGTCAAAGCGAACGCCGACACACCGGGTGTCTCATGACGGAAAGTGTTGTGAGCTGGCCGCCCGGTTGTCGATGCGAGAGCAGACACGCCGGGAGTCTCAACACCGCGAACGGTGCGAGCTGGGCGCCCGGGTGTCAAAGCGAACGCCGACACACCGGGTGTCTCATGACGGAAAGTGTTGTGAGCTGGCCGCCCGGTTGTCGATGCGAGAGCAGACACGCCGGGAGTCTCAAGACCGCGAACGGTGTGAGCTGGGCGCCCGGGTGTCAAAGCGAACGCCGACACACCGGGTGTCTCATGACGGAAAGTGTTGTGAGCTGGCCGCCCGGTTGTCGATGCGAGAGCAGACACGCCGGGAGTCTCAACACCGCGAACGGTGCGAGCTGGGCGCCCGGGTGTCAAAGCGAACGCCGACACACCGGGTGTCTCATGACGGAAAGTGTTGTGAGCTGGCCGCCCGGTTGTCGATGCGAGAGCAGACACGCCGGGAGTCTCAACACCGCGAACGGTGCGAGCTGGGCGCCCGGGTGTCAAAGCGAACGCCGACACACCGGGTGTCTCATGACGGAAAGTGTTGTGAGCTGGCCGCCCGGTTGTCGATGCGAGAGCAGACACGCCGGGAGTCTCAACACCGCGAACGGTGCGAGCTGGGCGCCCGGGTGTCAAAGCGAACGCCGACACACCGGGTGTCTCATGACGGAAAGTGTTGTGAGCTGGCCGCCCGGTTGTCGATGCGAGAGCAGACACGCCGGGAGTCTCAAGACCGCGAACGGTGTGAGCTGGGCGCCCGGGTGTCAAAGCGAACGCCGACACACCGGGTGTCTCATGACGGAAAGTGTTGTGAGCTGGCCGCCCGGTTGTCGATGCGAGAGCAGACACGCCGGGAGTCTCAACACCGCGAACGGTGCGAGCTGGGCGCCCGGGTGTCAAAGCGAACGCCGACACACCGGGTGTCTCATGACGGAAAGTGTTGTGAGCTGGCCGCCCGGTTGTCGATGCGAGAGCAGACACGCCGGGAGTCTCAACACCGCGAACGGTGCGAGCTGGGCGCCCGGGTGTCAAAGCGAACGCCGACACACCGGGTGTCTCATGACGGAAAGTGTTGTGAGCTGGCCGCCCGGTTGTCGATGCGAGAGCAGACACGCCGGGAGTCTCAACACCGCGAACGGTGCGAGCTGGGCGCCCGGGTGTCCTTGCGGAATCAGACACGCCGGGAGTCTCACAACGGAGAGTGTTATCAGGAAGAAAAAGTGGTGGAGGGCCACCGAGGGTCGATAGAAAAGAGTCTGTCACCGGAGCCCGTGCGAGCCTCCGGGAGGCCCGAAGGCGGCTGCGGCGGCTCGATCTCGTGGATTGTCTTTTCGACGCGGCCGGCGGAGAGTAGAAATTTCTTACCACCGTCGGCCGTAGCCGTTTCCCTGTGTCTGAGGCGGCTGCTGCCGTTCGCTGCAGTCCCGGTGTATGTGTCCTAACTGATCGCATCGAAAACAACGGGGCGTGACCCGCCCGTCGGCTTCGTGCGGTGTCCCGCTCTCTTTTGCCTCTCCCAAGCTCCGCGTTACCGGTCAAGAGGACAAGAACTCATCTTGACCAATGGAGGGGCTGTAGCGTTGTGAATGCGTGCCTTCGCAACCGCTGCACCTCCGTGATTCGTATACACGAGGATCTAGGGCTCGTGATTCGTATGCACGAGGATCTAGGGTTCGGGGGACGGGCACCTGATTGGAATCGTCCTGTTCTCTCTCGACTCTATGTGCACGTGCGTTTCCAGACCACGCAAATGATGGTTCCAGAGTCATGTTCTGCGGTGGAGGGGGTCGGTATCTTAGTTCCGCGAGGATGTCGGCCTGGATGGTGATCGCCTCCCGTGCCATCTCGTCTAAATTCGTAAAGGTACGTCCCCTGAGTTGGGGATGGAAACGCGGGTGGCTTTGGCGGATGGCGCGTTGCACTTTCTCCGCGTCCGGTGCCGCGGCGTCGGCGATATCGTACAGGCCCTGGAGAGCCCTTACAAACCCAATAAGTGACTCTTCCGGGTGCTGTGTGCGCGCGCGCAGCTCGTCCTTAATCCGCACGCTGAAATCCGGAGGCAGGAACTCCGTCCTAAATCATGCCTCAAAATCTGACATACTTGTGAATTTAGTTTGTCTTTGCCTCCACAGTGCTGCACTGCCTGTCAGTGCAACCGGCAAAAGGCGGGTGAGGATGGTTTCGTCGTCAATTCCCGACGCAGCTTGGTAGTCCCGCAGTTCCGAGACGAACATCGCGACTGACTTTCCATCTGCGTACCCCGAAAAAACCGGAACGCTAAGCGAGAGCCTTAGGAAGTCCCTGGGGGGCGTACTTCCAGCAGGAGTGGGTCTTGAGCGCATCATCTGCTCTCGTTGTATGTTAAGAAGCATGGTCATGGCCACTCTTAGTTCTGCTAGACCACCCTCTAATGATGCGCCCACCGGGACTGAGACTGCAGGCTTAGCGTCTGGTTTTATGTCGCTGACGGCGTTATCCGCGAGTGCACCGAGCGTCAAAAGGTCGTCCTCACTCACGTTTCTGTCGGCGTCCTCTGTAGACGGCATCGTGTTGTAGTGGAGACTTCCGCAGGTCGATGAACTTAGGCTTGCGAAGAAACGCCCCCTCAACTGTGGGCAAACTCAGGAACGCAAAATGGACTATGTAAAACGTAAGAACGAACCCAGTTTGCTGCCATCCTCCCAGACGAGCAGCATATCACGTCTGGGCGCCAGTGTGGGATTTCCCTTGCTGCTACCCGTCTCGGAGAATGACACAGCACACTGGTTCAACAACACGTAAACATTTAATGAGCGCTATCGCCTGCGCCGCGATCCCAACAGCCCCCGCGCATCCGCTGCGACGGCCTTTTATCAGCGGCGGAGCGCCGCTCACGTGGCCAGTTGCCCTTGGCCCCCTCGTGGTCAAGATGACCACTTATGATTGTCGGAGGGGCAACCTGGGCCAACCGCTTGGAATCGCCAGGTTGCCCACAGAGTAGAGGAAGTTTGGAAGGTGGAACGAGAGAAGCGCATGTGTTTACATTTGTTAACGTTGAGGGACATTTGCGAATTACTACACCAGTTATTAATAGAGTTAAGGTCATCTTGTAGCGCTGCAGAATCAGAGGGAGATGCTATTTTACGATAAACGACACAGTCATCTGCAAACAAACACATTGATGAGGACACCTGGAGTGAAAGGTCGTTGATGTAAATAAGGAAGAGTAGGGGACCAAGGACTGTTCCTTGGGGCACACCGGATGTTACAGGGGCCAAGGCAGATGAAGAGTCGTTAGCATAAACAAACTGGTTTAGTTGCGAGAGGAAAGATTTAATCCATGATAGTACGTTGGTGTCGAGGTTTAACGATGAAACTTTTAGTAGCAGTTGGTTATGTGGTACTTTGTCAAAAGCTTTAGCAAAATCAAGAAATACAGCATCGGTTGGTAAACCGGAGTCGAGGTTAGAAAAAAGGTCATGGGTTAAGCAAAGAAGCTGTGTTTCACAAGAGAAATTTATACGGAAGCCGTGCTGTGCCTTGTTAAAAAAGGAAATGGAATCGAGGTGAATGAATAGATTCTTATGGATTATGTGCTCCAGTATTTTTGAAGATACAGAAGTAAGAGAGATAGGCCTATAGTTTAAGGGAGATGATTTATTACCGCTCTTGTGGACCGGAATGACCTTTCCGATCCTCCAATCGTCAGGAACTGCCGCTGTATTCAAGGACTGCTGGAAAATTTTGGTTAAAAAAAAGACTCGACGAACACACTGTGCCCTGCAGTATTTTAGAGTTGATGTTGTCGACGCCACAGGATGAAGACACTTTCATAGATTTAATAATTTTTACAATACCGTCAAAATCAACATGTATTGGATCCATATAAGGGACGTTGTTAGCAATGGTTGGTAACAATGCTAAAGGACGTGGGATGGTGAACTGAGCAGAGAATATGTCATTTAAAACTGAGGCACATTGACTCGCCTCTATTTTGTTTTTAAATTCATCTTCCAGGTTAAGTGGCGAGCGTGGGGTATGATTAACAACTTGCCAGAATTGGCGAGGGTTATTGAGGAGCAGGGATGGGAAGGTTTCCTGGTCGAAAATACGTTTCTGTTCCGCAAGCATGCGCTTGTACTCATTTGCGCATTCATTATACCTGTCCCGAGACTCAGTGGTATTATTATTTTTGGCTGTCCGAAAACGGTGTTCCTTTTTATTGTTGAGTGTTTTCAGCGAGCGCGAGTACCAGGGGTTAGAAGATCGGGAACTTATGGTGGTGCTTGAAACATGTATTTCAAAAAGTTCTAATAATTTGCTCTTAAATTTACACCAGTTTTCGTTCACATCCCTACTATCAAATTTATCTAAGAAGACTGAGAAGTAATTTGCGAGGTCCATGTTAAACTGCTCATAATTTCCTTTGTTGTATAGCCTTATCGTTTTAACAATTCTTATACGTTCAGGCGCTTGAAATGCTAGGTCACAATGTACTGCCTTGTGATCACTTATGCCTTCGAATCCAGACAGCGACGAGACACACTCAGGTTGATTCGTTAATACCAAGTCTAATATATTTGAGCACACGTCATTTACACGCGTTGGAAAAGAAACCATCTGGGACAGATTGAAATCTAAACAAAATTTAACAAACTCACGACAGTCACTGGTAACACAATCTTGATCAGGAGAATTCCATTTAATATTGGGGAAATTAAAATCCCCAAATAAAAGAACAGGATGGTCAGGAAGTTGCACACATAAAGTGGACAGCTCGTCATGCAAAGAAGGCACAAAATTAGATGACGCATCGGGTGGCCTGCAACAGGCGCCAAGCAGGATTGATTTAAAACCGCATTTCATTGATACCCAGATTGCTTCGATAGTGCTCGAGATAAAGAGAAGGGAACTTTGAATACTTTCATGCACGCATATTACAACGCCACCACCACGACTGCCGCATCGATCTCGCCTATAAATGATAAACTCAGGGTGACTCGGCAATATTTCATTGCTGTCTATACCGGAATGAAGCCAAGTCTCGGAGATGAGTACAATTTTAGCATCACAAGAGGAAATAAGCTAGAACAAAGCTCCTCTCGTTTTGGCATTAGGCTACGCGCGTTTAAGTATAAAACACTAATTTGGGAGCTAACAGCGGCAACAATTGGGGATGTAACAGCGGCAACACCACCAATGGGGGAGCTAATAGCGGCAACATTTATGCTCCTACTCCCTGCCCGGTCCTATGGGAGAGTTTCAATTACGGAATCCGAAAGTGCGTCGCAGCTGAAAGTCTTAGGGCCCATGTGCAATTTGTCAAACCGAAGTTTAAATGGGAGACCCTGCGGTTTTGCGAACGAGTAAAGTTTCTTTCGTGCGATGCGGATGTTCACAAAGAAATCCTCAGAGAGAGTGATGGGTGTACCTCGCAATTTAGGCCCACAAAGAAGTAGTTGATTTTTCGTCTTGTAAGAGGAAAAGCATACAATAACCGGCCTGTTTTTTTCTTGTGAGTGCGCTCCCAGTCTGTGCGCACGCTCAATTTGGGAGCTAGCAAGCGTAACACCTAGATTATTTTTGGCCAAATCTATTACTTTTTGTTCAGTGGATGACCAAGATTCACCTACGCTATCGGGTATTCCATGAATTATCAAATTACATCGGCGGGAACGATTTTCCATATCTTCGAGCCGGGACGTCATTTCTTTAGTTACAGCTGTTTGTACAGTGGCCAAATGCTGAAGGGCACAAACATCCGTTTTCGCCTGCGCGATGGTTGCCATTTCTCTCTCAAGAGAATTGAGCTTGGTGGTAAGGGCAAAGACCGAGTTCTCGAGTTGCGTCTGGTCATGAAGTACCCTCTCAACATCGGTTTTTAGAGCAGCCTGGCCCGTCGTCAGGCTCGTTACATTGGCGTCTAGGCTTAGTAGCAATACATGCATATCCTCAATGTGCTTTGGATCAACCTTTGGAGGGCCGGGGTTGGTTTCGACGTCACCAGAGAGTAATAGTAGCTTAGCAAAAACATGAAAACAATCACAAGCAAAACAAAACAGCACTTTGGGGCACGGGAACCATAAGATGAATACGTAGCTTGAATTTTTTTGTATGTAGCGAGAAACGTTTACAGACCTGCACAAAGGGAAGCATGTCGTGCGTGAGCGTCGGTGTCGTTACGGCGCTCCCGTGCCCACTGAAGGGGGCAGCGCTGGGTCGGTCCTTATGTAGGCCGGCGGCCGGGGATTCTGGGGGCGTTTTCGGCCAGGTTGACGTCACTGTGCCTGGACGGAAGTTTTGGCGGGGCTCGATGGATGACACGGCTGGAAGCGTTGGCGATAGTGGCCCATGGGAACAGCTGATGACAGAGGCAGAGCCCAGTGACAGCGCTAGGACGATGACTTTCTTAACGGCAGCTGCACGAAAAGTGTAAGCGGGTTTTTCAGCGACATAGCTCTGACGGAGTCGCCGCGCCCGCTGTCGTTGAACCACCTTGATTGCGGCTTTATAGCTGGTTGAGCCCAGGAAGTGACCGTTGATGTTTCCGGTCGCGTATGCCCGAAGTGTAGAATCGGAGCGTGCTCGATAGTTGCCCGGTAATCGCTGGATGATGCAGGAATATCCCAGAAAGTGATGACTGGAAGCTTCGCCGCTGAGTCAGATGTTGCTGTTCCTCGTGCACTCGCTGGTGCATGAATGGCCGAATAAACCGCCAGGGTCTGCACGAAAAGTGTAAGCGGGTTTTTCAGCGACATAGCTCTGACGGAGTCGCCGCGCCCACTCGTTGCTATCTATGGGGCGTTCTTTTCTAATAGCGAGTTCGTTTCACACGCACTGGCACCGTTCGAGTTCCCTCCCAGAATGCATCGCACTCACAGAGTGTTGCACGGAAAACTGGACTCAAACGAACTCGCCAAATGCACCGAGTGCAAAAGACTGATGCTGCCGCCATCTATGTTGTAGAAAAAGTACCGACTTCAAACCGAAACTAGCGCCCTTCTGTTCCGTGTGATGCGTGGGAATGCGAGAATGCAGTCGCTACCAACGTTTATCTACAAACGCTGGCAACTGCAACCCGTAGTTTGTAATTGCGATGTCTTCAAGCAGCTCGGCTGCCGTAGAGATAGTTACAAACGGCGTAAATTTCCGCAACCAGCTGTCTACAAAGCAGCTGGTTGCGATCTTTCAATTCTTATAACCGTTTACACTGAAGAAAACTGATGATGCTGTCCGAGCAGAAGCTTGATCCGTTTGAGCATGGTATTATGCGTGAACCACTGAAAGGGCACGGCTTAAAACTAGCCTGTTGGAATATCCAGCAAAACTAGGACTTTCGATTTGGATCGTCATTATAGGTGGATTAGATATTAGCCTTGGTGAGGGCGTCGATAACGAGAGCTTTCTCGAACAAAATACGACGGGGCAAGTTAGCTGCGTAGGTAAATGTTAAATATGATGATGTTGCCCAATCCTCGGGTAAAGTCACCATCTTTAGCTTTATCTGATGCTTATTGGGCAGTCAGAGGTTTCTGCTGGGGGAGTTTTATCGACAAATGTTAAATTTTTCACCCGCACACGGATGGTGATAGACATCTCGGGGGCCGCTGTTGCGTTTGTTCTGAGTAATTTAAAACCTGCAAATAAATCACGGGTTGTCAATGGATTCTTTCGTGAAATAGCAGACGCTCACAATTCAGGCTCGCGTTTGATTTCGTTGCCCGCGGGACGCGATTTCTATCGGAAAATCTACTTTTTTTTTTTTTTTTTTTTTTTCCGTTCGGTCCCGCGACACATCGTAGCAGACGAACCCTCGTCGTCTGCTCCCGCTCCTCGCCGGCCCCGCCGGTGCGAGGCATGACGGGATTGCATTTTGGCGCACTCCCGATTTTCTCGGAGCAGCGATTGTATGCACGCGTGGGGTGTCAGCGCTGAAACGAACTGTAGAGTGCAACCACTCGTGGAGCGCCGGCCGAAACGAACCCGTTCCACGCTGCGAGTGGGCACGCGTGGGCACGAGTGCCGTGAAACGAATTCGCTATAACCTTCTAACTTTTAAACCGAAACTACAAGTAAACCTTAAAGGAATGCTAAAACAAACAAATCCTTAAAAGACACATGCAAAGGAAAAATACATTTTTTTTTAAGCAGCCTGGTTGGGAAAAGGAAGTTATAAAACGAATTTACAACGAAAAATAATTTTTTTTAGAGCTATATCTGCAGTAGGCGCTCGGGTGCGCCGCGGAAAAGTGGCCGCTACTTCTCACGCGGTACTTGCGCTCTTTCGGAAGCTTTCTGTAATCTCTAAAAGCTGCTTATTCATCTTTGGTTCAAGTGCAACAAAAAAAAAGAAGAATAAGTAACTACTAGACCCAAAGGAAGCTTCTGAAAAAGCGCAAGCACCACGTGATAGACCTGTGCGCCAGTCAGATGACGGCAGCGGCGCCGCGGAGCAGACGAACTTGCGCGGCGGCAGCGTGGAGAAACGCGTTGAAACGGCGGATAACCTAGGGTGCCTTCGTGTGCGCTTCGCATAGAGTGATGCCAACTGCCTATTTCCCTTTCCCACACCATCTTCCACCGCCATTTTGTTCCTCATTGTTTCCCCGTGCGCTGGAAAGTGGCCTTTGTGTCCATCAGTCCTCCAATCCGAGGGGGAAAATGCTACTCTTCCCTCCGCGGGTTCCACAACGCTGCTCCGAACTTGTGAGATAAGGTGCTTGTTTCCGGGAGGGTTATAAACCCCACAGATTATCGCCGAGACCAAAATGGCTGCTGGTTTGTCGGCGAGTGGTATTACAAAGGGTGGCATCACCCTGGCAAAGCGCACATGAAGGCTCCCTAGGATAACCAAGCTCAGCGTGCGGCGGTGGCGTGACTTTGAGGCGGCGGCGGCGCCGCGCGACGGCGCACAGGTGTACCACGTGACCCGCGGCGGCTCCCGTTGGCGCAAACTACAAATTCGTTTTGTGCGTAAATATGGCTTCTTTTTTTTTTTTTTCGATGTAAATTCATTTTATAACATTCTTTTTCCATCTAGGCTGTTTAAAAAAAAAACTTTTCCTTTGCATGTGTTCTTTAACATTCACAGCGATACAGTATATTACATATAAAGAAATAGCACAGAGAAAGGAGAAAAAAACGGATACGGGGCTGCATCAAATGTGTTGAGGTGCTTGAACCGCAAAAATGCGAAGCTGTTAAGCGGTTCAACGCATAACAGCGCATAACTGTGAAGCTGTTATGCGCTAGTATCTGGAAAAAAATGTGTCTGCGGATTTTGACTCCCCATTGGTCGCGGCAAGTATGAATAACTAAAAATCAAGAGGGAGCAACCAGCGTGAGTCAGCTTTCCTTGGTATTATTAGATAATGAGGTCCTGATCCCTTGTTATCATGTCTAGGCATCGTCCTCAAGGTCGCCCTAGGCGTCGTCCTCGGTGTCAGGTCGTCCTAGAAGTTGTCCTCGAGGTCGTTCTTGAAGTCGTCCTTTAGGCATCGTCCTAGACGTCGTTAAAATAACAGCATTCTCTTGTCCTCCATCTTCACGTGAAGAGGAAGGGCTCTACAATTTAATCGACGTTCTTGCACCTTGAAAAAATTTCCGCATTTTATTAGTTTATTTTGATTAAGAGTTGTAAGCTTACAATCTTTTACTGCCAAGTTATTCTCGTTCATTCAACTCAATGTTTCCTTATTTTTTCATTCCTTGAAAAATGCAGGCATTGCCATATCTTTCTTGTTTGGTTCTCCAAGTTTTAGTTTCGGGTACTTCAATTTCTGAAAAGCCCATTTCAAGTGGTTCGAGATAAACGTGACTACCAAATTGGGTCATTATACACTGTATATCAGATTTTTTTTCTCTCTTCTTTTATGGTGTTGAATTCGTAGGCTCCAGACCTTAGGCAGTTTTTCAAAGAACGTAGTAGCGATATGTGGATCTTATCTGCCATGCACACCCTGTAAAACATATTGTAAATAAGCGTTGCAATTAAAAAAGGGGACCCCTTTTGTACCACAGAGGTACGCTATCAGCCTCCGAGAGCAAAAAGTAGGGTTTGAACTCTGGGCGGTCTCTCCTCATAGGAGTCTCTGGGGCGTCGCTCATAGACTCAGTTTCAGTGATGTGATTGGCCCAAGCTGTTTTCGAGCACCTTTTGAAGCAGCCAAAACAGTGTTTTGGAGTAGCAAAAGTGGCTTTTGGAGCTGCCAAAACAGTATTTCAGACCAGCAAAGAGCGGCTTTCGAAGTAGATATTCTTAGAAAAATAAAAATGTTTGTTTTAAGTGCTAGACAAATAAAGGAACTTCGCTCACTGCAATAAACAAATTATGGCGAAGTTAGACACCTGGGAGTCTTTCAACATGCTAACTGAAATGCCAATGACATGACACATTTTGCAATGCTTCAGTTAAATTAGACATGTATAAGTACCCGCTACAGATAAATAAAAACCAAACTGCACATATTAAATTTATATGAAAATGACCAGCTTAGTAGTAAATATCAAAGCATAAAGTTGACTAGTTATATAATATGATAAATTAAAGCCGTCTCCAACATAACTACCCTAATACTTTATTACTTTTTGTCAATCCTTCCTATGCCTAATTTGTCAGTGAATATTTCTAGAACTGTAGCCAGAACAGTTTTTTGGGGGAAGCCGCCTTAAATGTCAACATCGCGCGATACGCAAAACGCGCACGTGACTAAAGTGTGCTAGCAATTTTTTTTTTTTTTTTTGCAAAGACAAACTTTTTTTTTTTTGAAAACCAATATTGGTTTTATTTTTTTGGACATAAAGCCAGCAAAATGTTTTTTTTTTTCATCAAAATTTAAAATAGTCACTGGACATGGTTGTTCGATTTTACCTGAAAACGCCCTGTAGGCGTTGCCAGTGATGTGATTGCCCTAAGCCATTTTGGAGCACCTTTCGGAGCAGCCAAAATAGTGTTTTGGAGCAGCAAAAGTGTATTTTGGAACAGCCAAGACAATGTTTCGGAGCACCAAAAGTGGCTTTTGGAGCAGATATTCTTAGAAAAATAAGAAAAAATAAATTTGTTTTCATTGTTGTACAAAGAGCACTTTATGTTGCGTTGTGATGTGACTTGTTGTGACGGAACTCGCTGCTTGTGGTTTTACTGCTGAGACATCCCACAAGTGTACAGTGCTGTAGGCATTGCCGAGCAATTCCGAGAAACCGCTTGCCACCGTTTTACTGGTTCCTGACGTGCCAGATTTTAAGCAAACGTCAAACAATGGATTGCAAGCGTCCCGGCTGGTGCCTCTGTGCACGTAAGGACAACTTCGGAACCGCTTGCCACCGTTTTACTGGTTCCTGACGTGCCAGATTTTAAGCAAACGTCAAACAATGGATTGCAAGCGTCCCGGCTGGTGCCTCTGTGCACGTGAGGACAACTTCGGTAGGCTTGCAGTTGCGCGTGCTACGTCGCGCGATCGGAAACAACGGCTGTTTGATCAAAACCGGAGCCATGCCACTCCGCTCCGTCGCTAACTGATTCCCAAAATTCTATGCAAAATGTAACTGTCGAGTATACAACCAGGCCCGGCCTTACATCATCAAGCGCCCTGGGCGAACTCCAGCCGTCGCGCCCCCCACCCTCTTTTTTTTCTTATAGGTAAATAAATAAAAAAGCTAAAATAATTCCAAAAGGGGGGCGCCAGGGCGCCCCCCTATTGATGGCGCTCTGGGCGACCGCCCAGGTCACTCACCTCTAAAGCCGGCCCTGCATTCGACAATGAACAGTCCAGTGGTGCGTGCCTGCCAGGCCAGCAAGCCAAATACAAGCTAAACACACACACACACACACAACAAAAAAAAACGTGAGGGCATCGATGCCAGACTTTGCGAGCCAGGGTCAAAAAGTTCTTGCCGCCGTACAGTTCGCGCTTTCCACTTTTTCTGCGTTTCCTCCTCTCCTGCCCTCCTTTCCTTCCTTCACCGCCCTCCCCCACCTGTTTACCGCCCTCCCCCGAGGGGACAACATGGAGAATGGATTAGGAGACGCCTCCGTTAATCCGGCTTAACCCGCCGAAGAGGGGGCCTGCTGCTTGACTAAAAATTATTTCGCTGCTCGAAAAAAAAAAAAAAAAAAAAAACGCCGCGGGCAGCGACCGTATGCGCTTTGCCGGATGCGCAACGCTCCGTCCGCCTTGAACAAGCTCGTATGCATTGGACTAACATTTTTTGAAGTGCGGCAGGTTTAGTGTAGGTCCTATCATATGGTCCTGCAAGACTTCCCTGTCCGCCACAACCTAGCCAATAATTCAAGAACATAACGACGGCAGCGTGGTCAAACAGTGTAAAATAAAATGTATATAATATTTCTAAGAACACCGTTGTCTTCGCTGCTTGGCTTTCAAATTCTTAGCGCTGCCAATAATCGTAATCAAACTATTTTTATGATTGAAGACAACTCGTCGTGCATCGACCCCAAGATTACGCTTACGTGAAACATGATTCGGCGCGGGAGCGGCTCGAGTCACCGTAAACATTTTTTTTTTTTTTCAACGTGGATTTTGTTTTTTTAATTTAGCTGAGGCACCACTGGCAGAACACGAATCGCATACTTGGAAGGTTCAGTGAATGCAATACTATCGCATTCGTTGAAGCTTGATTTGTTGATTCGAACTTCAACAAATCACACGCACCCATTCTCCCTATTCCTGTTTACCCAGTCATAGTCGTTCCCTCACGTTGCAATACGAGTACAAGTAACTGCAGTTTATGCATTGTTGGCGTTAATTGGACAGCCGTGATCACACGGTTTTTAGAAGCGCTATAGCACGAGCACAAGCGTCGAATTCCGGTACACTGATTCATTTCTGTCTCACCGCCGTGACGCCACACAAGAAAAGCGATTTCGTTCTGTCTGTGAAATTAGGAACACAGAAATCAAGCTATAATCCCGGTAATAAAACAAAGCGAAATGGATCTCTGCAGCCAATACCCAACCGTTTGCGAGGTGACTAGGCGAAAGCATATATTACCTCCGTGCCTTTACCCTCTGCACACTGCCAGAGAGAGTCATATACAAACTCCTTGGAGCTATTGTCAACACGATTGCGTTTGCAAGCCTCTAGTTTGACTCGGCTGGGATTCGTCCCTTTCATAGCTCTCTATGAAACGAGAAAGGTAGATACTTTTCTACATTGGGTGGGTTTGCCCGGGGCCTCCAGTTATTTACGGCCAAAATCACACTGGAGGCGCTTCAGCAATGTTCACTCTAGAGTTCCTGTATAGCTACCTACGGTAGCAGAGTTGCGCATTCAGTCTCGGCGCGTGGCCGTAGCGCCGGCTTTCCCGCACGAGCTGGATGCTTTGCTCCTCACGTGACTAAATTTGGCGAATAGCGGCGCCGCGCCCGCCGCCGCGCCCGCCGCCGCGCATGGAAAACAGGAGAGGAGGAAAAGGAGGCGGAAAGCAGGGAAACATACGCCGGGGCAAGAGAAACGTCGGCGGAGCGACCGTAAAGGTGCCTTTCTTGCACGCCAACGGATGCTTTGCTCCTCACGTGATGGATCTCGGCAAATAGCGGCGTGGCGGCGCGGGGAAAACAAATGCGCAACTCTGGCTCCCGTAGGGAGCCTATACAGGAACTCTAGTTCACTCTGGTCGACACACGTGCACACTAAAAATGCGAGTCGTCTGCCTTCCCAAAAGATACTTGAAGAGCCAATCATAGAGACCGACGGATAACGAGGCCGAAATTATGCTTGTGCCTCAAAAAAATTATAACACAAATTTGGCCTCGTCATTCCCAAACTGGTTGCCGGACGAAATTCTCTATGCGTATTGTAAGCCAGGGCTGGTAATAGTAACATAAGATACGTACGGCAGAATTCCCTACCATAAATAAAATGATTTGGCTAACGCTAATGTAACGCGAAATAGGTGCAAAGAGCTTTGCAAAAGGGAGCGTAAACCGAAAAAAAGGAAAAAAAAAAAGACAGAAGAAAAGGAGAAGTAATAATAATAATAAAAAAATCTCTGGCGACGAGGCCAAAAAAAAATTCTGTTCATGTGATTTTTATTGTCACGTGACCGAACAAAAAAGAAATAAACGAAATAAAAAAAGAACACGAGAAAAAATCATCCCCTGCCCGGTTTCGAAGCTAGGCCCTCTTGATCGTGAAACTAGCGCGCTATTCGTTGCGCCTAGTTGCGCCGACATAACTTTTTTTTTTTTTAGAACCGTGCGCATCTAATTCAAGCCCCGACCAGGGCGCCCCTAGCGGCAAACGGGTCCATTTCATCGGGGAGCTTCTGCCAGTCGCTCCGTTGGTTGTGCGTTGTAGTGGGTTAGCGCTATAATTTCTGAGATGGCTATTCCGCACCAAGCCGCAAAAATTGCTGCGTGGTCGGCTGCAACAGTACGTCGAAGATCGCGCACGGCACGTAGTACTACATCGTCCCTACGAAGCCGTACGAGGCGGAGTACTGCGCGATCTGGGTGCGACTTGTGCGTCCATACAGGTTAGTGGCGTTTCTTACCTTCCAGTTCGCGCTTTGCTTAAGCTGCTGACGAATAATACAATTAACTTTTTTCCATTCTAGCGACGATGGAACAGCATCGACACCGACGAAAAACTCTATAGTATGCAGCAAATACTTCACCGGAATCGAGAAGCGGAATGCGGTCGCCCACCTAAGCCTACCGTTGGATGTTTCCATCAGCCTACAGTGGGAATCGCGGAACGGCGCGAAAAAAATCGCCCAGTTATTGTCAAGCTGATTCAGAAATAAACGTACATAATTACCACAGTCCACTCAACGCCAACTACATTTTTTGCGGGCGCGCTTAATTTTGTTAGCGTAGTACGGCGCTCCGTGACATCCGCTTGTCCGTCGAAACGGACCTCCTTCACGTCGTACACGCGGCCAGATTCACGAAGGAGTTTTCCCTTCTTCATATTGGTACAGCAGAAGAAGCTTTCTGGGTTCGTAGCCGCCTTAAACCCCGTCGTAATCACCCCGGAAACACTGTCCGCTGTGCTGCTCATCGCCATGCTTCCCCCCCGATGATTCTACACCGGCTACCGAAGAAGCTTTCCGGATTCGTAATCGCCCACTGTCCTCTGTGGTGTTCGTTGCTTTACTTCCCGATGATTCTGCGCCGACGGCACCGGCTACCGAAGGAACCTTCCGAATTCGTAACTGCCTTAAATTCCTTCGTAATCACGACGGGGACACTGCCCGCCGTGCTGTTCGTTGCCATTGCTCCCCGATGCTCCTGCGGCGGCTACCGCTAGGTCGCAGCGAACAATAGGCGACCGCAGCGACACGGCCGGCTTGCTCGCTTCCTATTGCAAGTTGCGCCAACATAACTCTGCCTGTAATGCTCGCGCATTTTCACATCATAGGAGAAAGCTTAGGTGCCTTCGTAGTTTTTCATGTATGTGTTATTTTTATTTGTGGCAAGACTTCACGTTCCAGAATGCTTTTAGAGTTTTGGAGCAAAACGAGTTTTCTTCATCCGAGTCACCTTCTAGAGCCAGTAGACCGCACTGGGTCGTCCAGCTAATCAAGCAGCTATTTTCAAATTCTCTGACGTGCCCGTCCTCGCATCCGAGATCGCCGTTTGACAAGCTTATCTTCCACCAGGTAGCCGGAACCCCCACGGCAGCTATGTTCCGTCCCCACTCCCTCTCGAGAGGATGCCCTCGCCCCGAGGCTAATCCCATTCTCTAGACACCCTTTCCACCCAACGCTGGCCCTTTCCCTCCCCGTCTCCAGCTTCGGGAGAGAAGGTTCTTCCCTGCAGAACGTCCCGTTTGTACAGCGGCCTTTAACTCGAGACAAACAAGCGCGCTGTGCGGGTTCAGCGTGCAGACATTGCTTGATTTGCTTCAGCTCACTTCTCTTCACCACCTTTCTGTCATGGCAGATTTCTCAGGTACCGGGGTCCCTCTCGTAAGAAAGCCCACCGAGAGAAACCTAGGTAATCAATACTTCAACACAGCTGTCTCGGTTAAAGAGGGACTTTTATAGTAACGTATGCTTTAAACAAGAACAGGAATGTTGATGAACCTGCGGCGGTACTTAGTTCCATTTTAGAAAGTACCATATCTGCAGTGATGTGGGGACGGCAACATTCGAAGTCGCGCGACCACGGTGACTGAAAGGCAGCGACCAAATATAGTTTTCCCACAGCCGTTGCTTCAGCTCACAAAGTAACTCCCGCCGCGCAAAAACGTGGTTTCGTTTCTCGGGAGGCACTCATTTGATCGAATGACGTTTTAGCGAACGCCCACGTTTCATCGAACGACACTTTAGCGAATAGTCGGACGCCGCGAAGCGGCGTTTTCGGGTGGGCCAAGTGAGTTCATATTTTTGTAATGAGTTGCCGCAGACTGTCGCCGCGAAGCGGCGTAAAGCGCAGCGCGACGGATGGGTTAACGCGCGCCCCCGTTATTCGCTAAAACGACCATTCGCTCAAATGTCGCCGTTCGCTAAAATGTCATTCGCTCTTGTGATATGGACCCGAGAAAAATGTGAAAGAGGCGAGGCGTCAAGCGAGCATGGCTTGTGGAGGCTATGCGGCTGACGTCATGTCCTCTCCTACCCTTCTAGTCTCCATGCGACCAGAATGCGAAACGCGAGATGGCGGGGAAACCATGCAAGACCGGATGGACAATTAGTGGAGGGTACTTTGTGTCCGACGGCCGCATGCGGCACCTCGCTCATGCATGCTCAATTACGGTACTCAGTTTAGTTTCGGTTTCCAAAAACGACCAAAATAGGTCCTTTGGCGCAGGCTTGGCGCAGATTACTCATGTTTGTCAAAATGTAGCAGGATGTAGCAGTGTTAGCACCCTGGCGCAATTGTCGCAGCAATCACATCACTGCGTTGCCGAGCAATTCCGAAAAACCATTTGCCACTGTTTTACTGGTTTCCGACGAGCCATATTATCGTCAAAAGCAAACAAATGTAAAGCAATGGATTGCAAGCGTCCCGGATGGTGCCTCTGTCGTCTAATCATGTTTGCATGCGCGTGAGGGCAACTTCGGCAGCTTGCAATTGCACGGGCTTTGTCGTGCGAGCGGAGACGGTTGTTCGATTGAAACTATGCCACTCCGCTTTGTAGCCAACTGGTTCCCCAAAATGCAACGATCCAGCATACGACAAAGAACAGTTCAGCGGCGCGTACTTGCCAGGCCGGCAGGCCAGGTACAAGCTAAACACACAGAGAACAAGAACCCTGAGGGCATCGATGCAAAAAATCACGAGTCAGGGCCAAAAAGTTCTTGGAGCGCTTTGTGCAACTACTGAATTCGAGACAAACAAGCGCGCTGTGCAGGCTCAACGAGCAGACATTGCCTTTTATTGCTTTAGCTCACTTCTCTTCACCAACTTTCTTTCGCGGCAGACTTTTCACGTACCGGGGCCTTTCTCAAGAGAAAACCTACCTAGAGGAATCTAGGTAATCAATACTTCGACACAGCAGTCTGAGTTAAAGGGAGATTTTTGTAGTAGAGTGTGAGTTAAACAAGAACAAGAATGTTGATTACCTTGCGGTGGTCCTTACGTTTCAGCTTAGAAAGCGCCATATTAGCAGCGACGTGGGGACGGCAACACCCGACATCAGGCAACCACAATGACTGGTAGGCAGGGACCAAATATAGTTTTCCCACTGCCGTTGCTTTCAGGGGTGAGTGCTTCAGCTCACAAACTGACCCCCGCCGTGCAAAAACGTGGTTTTGTTTCACAGCATGACGGCATGGCTGGTACCCGGCACGCTGGCGTTGGAGCCTCCACACACCCTTGCATCTAACCAGTGCATCTAATGTTGCAAAAATTTTAAAGACGCGGGACGAGACGACGAGGGCGCGGAACGAGAGACGGTGGTAAAAACCATGAAAGAACGGATAGACGATTGATGCAGGGTACTTTGTGTCGGGCGGCCGCTTGCGCTGCCTAGCTCAATTGCTAGGTACATGCTCAATTACGGTACTCAGTTTAGTTTCGGTTTGAAAAGCGACCGAAATTTGCTCTTTGGCACAGGTTTGGCGCAGATAACTCATATTTCAGCAAAATGTAGCAGGCTGTATCAGGGTTAGCCCGTTGGCGCAGCTTGGCGCAATTGGCACAGCAATCGCATCACGGCAGTTGCTTTATTATGTAACCCCCCCCCCTTAATCTCGAGCACGGAGTTGCCCTGGCTGGAAATAGGCTTTTCCAGCCAACTTGATATTTTTCCCTATCTGGCTGGGAAACTTCCAGCTGGGTCATGCACTTCCAAGCTAGCAAAACTGGTGCTCCAGCTGGAATTACTGATTTCCAGCCAGTGTGCAGCACCCATTTCCATCTGGTGCCAGATAATTGAGCCAAAAATGTGGCTTGAAATCCTAATTTCCAGCTGGAAACTGCAGCTTACATTAATTCTGCAACAATTTTTTCCACGGGTTAAGGACAGAAAACACCGGGTCGCTCTGTTGCAATGTAGCCGAGACTATTTCCTCGCACTTCCCCGCATTCCCTCCTACTCCAGAGGTAGAAACCAGAACCTTGACTCCTTTAAGGCAGCCAGGAGATGGACAGGCTGGTGTACGTGTTTCAAGACCGCATCGAGGCACAAACAAAGGGTACCCAGAAGACGTGGGCTGGACATGTTTATTGGACAAAGGAGCTGGCGGTGTGACTAGTAGTACCTGGCGCGTCCCTCGAAGAGCGCCCTCTGGTGTTCCATCTCCTGGCGGACCTGGGCGATGCAGGGGCCCCAGAGGTCGGCCAGCTTCCGAGAGGTGGCACTGGCTTCCTCCCACGACCAGCGGTAGCTCGGGAGGGCATGTTCCAGTGTGAAGGGCCCCTGCCGCACCTGCTCCAGGCTCGTCAGGCAGGCACGGCTGCCCAGTGCTGCGTGCACAAGGCGGAACGGAAAGCACGCTTTGTCCAGACATCGAGGCAAACGGGAAACTAAAGGGCAAAACTTCTCGCAAAACACGTCGCGGCACCGTTTCATTGGCACGTTCACTGGCCTTCCCTCCGTTTGTCGATCTGAACGCGATGGACGACAACCAGTCTGAAACGACCGCGAGCAAATGCCGTCGTATGGTACACAGAACGGCACTACTGCTAACATGGCCAGTGGATATAATTACCGTACCTACCAAGCTGTCGTCGGCAGACTACACGTTTGAAAGTTGAAAATTTAAGCGCAGCATACTGTCTACAGTTGCGGACTATTTATCCGCCAAGTTTGGAGAAACCAAATCCGGAAGATTTTCTAAGACGGGAGAGGGGGGGGGGGGGGGGTTAAAAGAAATATTGACAATGAATTGACATGAAGATAACGTCATTATATTTGTATTGCACTGCTCATGCTAGTGAAATACAACTGGGTCTCGCTATCATTGCTGCCGTCTGTCGCTACAGCAAAAACTCCTCGTTTAAAGGGACACTGACAGGGTATTTATGCTCGCCGAGGTTTTTAGTTGTACATGACATATGACAGCCCAACTACCAGGAACAGAAATCACGACTCGAAGTTCGGCTTCTTTCTGCTCGAAAACTGCCGATCGAGAACTGGCTGCTTTGAGTCGCACTCACTCTCTTCTCCGTGGTCACGCGTCGATTCTTAAGGTTTAGACATGACCACTGAATTTAATCAAAGTCGTGGGTCATTGAAGGCACCCAATCAACATTAAAAATAGAAAAAAATATGAAACCCATTTTTGCGGCTTCATTTAATCTGCAAATACGCTGACTGAAAAAAAGAAAGTTGCACAGAGAATTAAAAGCATTTTGTGTGTTCACTGCGTAATTCTCAACATGTCGTATCACATATCGTGGGAACTACGGGCTGGACGGCGACGGCAGCGGACGACGGACATGGGACGTCTACATAAGAACTGTCGTTCGTGATACCGGCGAATCTGTCTTCCTTCGAAAGAGAAATTTCGGACTGCTCAAAAGAATGGGGATTCGTTCCGTACGACACGCCCGACCACCAAGCCCATTTGGACGAAGACGTTGCCGAGCCACTTTATACATGAATTTGTTTTTTCTAGATTGTTTATTATGACGATACTTGACAGATTTTGTGAAGAACAGAATATGGTAATAATGTATGATAACAGATTCTTTGTGAGCTAATAAATCAAGCATGTGTGTACATTTGCTGTGTATGAAAATTTTTACTTGCAGACTAGGCAACAAATGTGCACGATGCACCAAAAAATAACATTCTTTTTAAAGGTTTATATAGGACTTTTTTTTTATCCAATTTTTTTATTTTTTATTTTTTGCAATATATACAATATCAGGCCCAATTTAGGTGGAGTTTGCCACCCGCTTCAGTCTTTGCCCAAAAACTGGTGGTCCCACCCATTACCACTCGATTGGCTCGCCTGAACATGTCTGCAAGCCTAATGTGTGCCTGGCGCGACGTTTGGTGCATCTAGTCTGCCGTCTGACATTGTCTGCTAGTCAAGTGGTTAGACAGGTGGCAGCATACGGTGTCGTCTACCATTGCACCACCGTCTATTGCCGTCTGCAATGCCCATAAGACGCGGTTATTAAAGCCGCGTGTCAGTGTCCGTTTTCAGCTACGTCAGTCTGCTATTCTGCTCCCATCTAAATCAGTCTGCTATGCTGCAAAATGGGACCATGAAACATTGTTCTAGCATTTCATCGTGCATGAGCCATCGTCCAAAAGAAGTGTCTGTCAATGTGCAACAAAAAAAACACGAAAAAATGAACAAATCAAATATGCAGTCATTGCAGCTTTTCTGTTCACGTTGCTTTCTTGCATGGTGTCTGTGAGCAAAGTGGGTGAGCATCACGACAGACAATTAAAACGGGACCTAAAAATATTAGCTCTACCAAGCCAGGTGCACTGTTTAAAACTTGAGAGCTAAGGGCCTTCCGAAACAAATGTTAAATTGTTAGCCTACATTTCCCTCATTTAACCGAAGCTCAAATACTGTTCCGTAGTCTGGGATCCATTTACAAAAAAAAAAACAACATTAAAACGCACAGATTCCCCATCACTGCTAATGCAGACAAATAAAAAGCACCGGCATTAAATTTCCCATTTAAATTTCCTTCATCAGCTTGTCAATTCCAAGGTTTCTCTTAGTCCTTGTTTATACGTCAGTCAGCTTTCAACCAGATCAACAAGACACAACCAATGTTACTCCTTAACACCCATTTCGCGCATACTAATATATTTACGTTTTCATACTTTCCACGGACAATAACCGGTTGGAATTCATTGCCCTTGGAGTTGTTTCCTTCCCCAATTCATCATCTTTAGAATCATTCCTGTTCGAGTGAGCCTCGGAGCTTTGTAGTATGAGTGTGGCCCTCTTATTATGTAAAACTTCCATATTATTCCAAAAAAAAAAAAAAAGGAAGAACATGCGTTATTGTTATTACTATGCAAATGGGATGTGATATTGTAGGTATTGATATATATGTATATTTTTAATGTGTGTGTTTCTACGCAGAAGTTTTCTTTATTTCTTTACTTTTCCATGTTTATTATTGTTTGTGTACTGCGATCCATCCTTTCACCCACCCCGCTTAGACCCCAAGGTAGGCAGTATGTACTAAATAAAAAAATTAAACAAATGACGGAAACACACTTGGACAAACCTGACTTGAGGCAAACACAAGATTTGTTCTGACCAAATGGCTCGCAAATTCTTACCTGCGTAGGTTGTGTCTCAGTACTGAAACCGTGGTCGCAGTCACGACAGCTGCACGATTCTCAGAGTAGCAAAGCCGCTTTTACGGGAATCAGCACATTGATACAGCATTCAAACGCTAACAAATCGAGCCAGATCAAGCAAAATAGTTTTACACCAGTCTCGCTACGAAAGCAAGTACTGGCACAGCGCTTCTGAAGACGTGTACCTGCGACAGTTGTTTGCTGCAAACTACATCGGTTGAGGATATCTTCCGCTAAACAAGTCTGTGAACGCGAAATGACTCTGACTCATAAAAACAGGCCAGCTCAAAAAGTTATGAGGTGTGAGAAACTGCTCGCCGCAAACGCTGGCAGCCACGTTCATTATCGTTTGAAACCAAAGCGGGATAGACGATTTCGTTTTATTCTTGAAAACAATATTGACTATCTGTATACAAGTTTGGTTCCCAAACAAAAGAAGAAAATGTAGAATAAAAGACTACCAAGGCACGGGGAAACAGATTTACAACAAACATTCCTCACGTCCAACCAATGAAAGCTGAGAAGTGGAGTGTAGCTGGCGACGCTCCTGGGCAGGGGTTAGGGTGAGCTACCTTCACCTAAATTGCGTAAAACAACGTAAATATTTCACAAAATTTTCTTTAAATTGTTGTTGAAATTTAAAAGGAAAAAAAGAGGTGCTCCAAAAACACTTAAAAAGATGTTAATTTCTAAAATTTTAGTGTCCCTTTAAGAAAAATAGCTTTTTTTTTTTTCAACCAATATTTGTTGCTGCGGATTATTGCACCAGGTGCAAATTATAGTAACGAAAATACGGCGTATCAAGAGCAACCAAAAAGCTTTGCGGGGGGTTCACTGTTGACGCCAGGCACACACACAACGTGCAGACAACCCGAAGGTTCCATTTCGGTTGCATTCAAGTACAGTTGACCCTGCATTCGGCGAATCCAGAAAAACAAGCATTTTGCTGCACAAGTGGGTTCCGTGATGCGTTGTGGAGATGCGACCGAAATGAAAGCCCAATTTTTGGGCAGCTTAAAATTGTATTTCTTAAAGGAAATCAGCACATAGCAAAAATAAGAGATGAGATAACTATACTGCTCGGACCCATTGTATGTTCCTATTACAGTAAACGTTCGTTAGTTCGACTTCGGTTAATTCGACTTTTCGTTTAATTCGATCGTGTTCAAAGGTCCCGGCAAGCGCCCGTACATTTCTATGGGAGGACAAGTTTGACAGTTTGAACTCGGGAAGACTCCGCATCGGATAATTCGTCCCGAGCGAATGCGCGCGGGCTCACGTTACAGGGCACCACGGCAGAAAAAGCAGTAACGTACGGTGAAACACGGGCCCCTTGCTGCAAAGCCGAACGTGCGCAAATATGCCCTTGCTCCTTTATGCCGTTGAGATGGACCATAGCAAATGACACGAGCCAGGGCAACCAATCTAGCGTGGAGTAGTGCGGAGAACACAGCATGTGGTCGGGCGCGTAGACAGGGCGTGCTCTCTAAGCGCTCTTCTGTAGCATCGTGTGCGGTCCATTTCATGCGCCGGAAAGCGCGAGCTCTCTTTTCCTTTCTTTTGTTGTTATTTTTCCTCTGGCGCTGACGGTTTGGCCGCCCGGCGCCAAATTCGCTCGCTCGTAAAGCTTCCTCAGCGCGCTCTCAAAGTGCTTTTCTGTAGCATTGTGTGCGGTCCAGCTTTCCAGCTTACACGTCAGAAAGCGCAAATTTCTCTTTTGCTTTTTTTTTTTTTATTTGTCCCCGACGGTCTGGCTGCTTGGCGTCAAAGTCGGCTTGTAAAACTTCTTCTTTTCGTTTTTTCTTTTTTTTTTGTAGCGCACGATTTCTTGGGGTCATGACGTTTAGTTACGCTGTTCTCCGGAGCATGCTTTTAGACACGCGTTCTAAGCGCAGATGGCAGCAGACCATCTCTAGGTACTTTGGATAATAAAAGGAAGTTTAATTTGAACCGTTTTTCTGCCCTTTTTTAATTCAATCATTCGGATAATTCGACCAAATTTCGAGGTCCCGTCGAGGTCGTATTTTTGAAAGTTTGCTGTATCCCACTGCATTTGGTTCGAAAATATTGTGATAAATCAATTTATATGCGGGAACTTCGGAATCGCCCCGTTCGAAAAGGCCGCCGCGGCTGAATGGCTGGTGACATCACTGGCCAGCTGCGCGGCATCCCCTCGCAAGCACTCGCAGACTTCAACTTCCTCGTTTACATTCTGCGTTTCGAGCTTGCGGTTCGTGAAAAAAATTACGTCAATGGCAAAGTTCGCCTTGTCCAAGTCTTGGACACTAGCATCAATGAGAGTGATTGTTATCGAGAGATCTTGGAAGCTGTTCATTTTGAGAGTGACCCGTTGGCCACCAGCTCCGGCCCGGCGACGGCGAGTCACGGACAAACTCTTCGCGGTCGTTGTCGTCCGGGACAATCTCGTGGACGCACGCAGGGTCGAAGGTCAAAGGGCGGGGGCGAGAGCGAGAATAGCATCGGGATTGCCGAGTTGCGCGAGCGGTTTTGATCGTACCGCGGCAAGACGAGGCGATTGTGGGACTGCCTAGAATGAGAGAGCGTTCGTAACCACATGGTTTATGGGCACCGTGGTGTGACGAACTTGAGCGGTGCTGCCTGGTTGCCAGATGAAAATTGTCAAAATTCATAAATTGATTATTGCAATTAAGCTCCAAAAATACCAAAATTTGCTGTTCATCTAAGGAGCCTATGAGCATTCCATTTCAATAATAACCTATCACTTGAATTCTCGTGTTCTAGCCCCATTCAAAGGGAAATGCAAACAAAAAAAGGCAATGTTCTGCAAAAAATAAAAATGATTTTGTGTTTTAGGTTGTCTTATTACCTTTGAATTTTCATATTTAAAAGGCAACTCCATTCAATTCCGAAAATTTTGGGATACCGAAACGTTGGCTTTGTCTGGCAAAATTGACCCCGGGCCGCCAAAAACATGGCTATCACGTGGTACGAGATGTCAGGTGATAAACTACGCAACAATAGGCGGGATTGGGGTGGGCGTGTGCCAGGCGCAAGTGTCGTCTGCACCGCACACTTCACCACATCTTGGTGTCTACGATATTCAACGACATCTGCACAGCTGCGGCATCCGTCTGCGCATGTAGCGTGAACAAAACTACGAGAATAATCATAAACAGTGAGACGATGACGGCGGTTATGACGTTTAGCTCAATGTTGGCTACGCCCATGCCATAGCCTTGACTGCACCGTTGGTTGCGCCTGAATTCTCCCGCTTGAGTCAGCCGATTTCGGCAACTTGGCGCGTTGCAAAGTTTGCTGGCCCCTTTCAGAGACATTTAGACAGAACTAGGTCATAACATTCGACATGTGGTCTTTGGACTGCATTGTTATTCAAAAACAAAAATGAAGCGGAGTGCCCCTGTAATGTAAGGACCAAATATGTCTGCCAAACTACTCAAATAGGCATTTGAAGAACGCCCAACAACCCAGAAAGGCATAAATTGGAGCCATTATCATGTGCGTTGTTCTTGAGATTGTGTCCTCGCCCACCACCACATTTGTTCTGAGAAGTAGGCCTAGCCGTCCTCTCTGCCTAGCATTCTTATGTAGTTGCAATTTCTCGCAAAAAATTAATTAAAAAATTACTTTTTTGTTGCAAAAGAATCTACTATACTTTATAGCAATAATGCGTCTAAAAGAACATTGCTATTATAAAAACAGTTTTACCCTGGTGCATGCCCCAAAATAATAAGGTGGGCTCGTTGGATATGCTGAAGCTCAGGCACACACTGACGAAACACGTGCTAACTCACAACTGTTGTTTCAATAGTCATACAGGCGACAAGAAAGAGGCAGCGTTTCCTTCTGGTCTTTCTTCTCAGCATATAAAAACCTTCCCTAAATAAAGAAATGAAACAACCCTACTTGAGGTTGTTTCAGTGGTTTACTGTCAGCAACGTCATCTTTCGTCCTTTCTAGTAATTCTTAGTTTTTCGAACATAACATTCTCCTGTTTCTTTCTTCATGTTATTTCTCAGCTCTCCAAACATAAGTTTTATATGCTGAGAAAAAAAAAAGAGAATGTTATCTCTTTCTCGTCTTCTGTCTGGGCATTAAAATGGCATGTCCCAACTTTCGCAACAGCAATCAAGGAATTTTAGTTCACGGTCAATTATATATCTCCAGGTAATAATAAATGGTTCCATGAAATTTATCTTAAAAAAGTGTAATATTTATTGCGCAATCTTCGTTTAAAGCTCACTACAAACAAACCTTGCCCACAGCGACCAACATTGTTCCTGTGTCATCACCTAGATTTTTACTTATTTATTTACTTCAGGAATACTGCCGGCCCACCCTTGTGGTTGCAGGGCACACATGGTAAAGATATACAATATAAAATTTTGCATTTTAAATTATACAAAAGTATTGCTCAATTTGAGTATGTTTACTTATATACAGAATCGCCTAAAGCTCTAGTGAAACAATCATACGTAGCAAGACTTGTCACACTTTGAGACAAGTCATTCTAATCACGGACAGTTCTAGGAAAAAAAAATATATCAAAATGTCTTTCACATTGAAACCCATGAAGAAAATTTGTGAGCTTCCACCTTGTCATGGCTGTCGTTGTATTTTAGAGTCGTTGAAATTGAACCCAATCTTATTGTGTATAGGATTATACAAAAACTTCAAGCGCTTGACTTTCCTTCAATATGTTAACTGTGGTAATGCAGATGAGGCATACAAGGACAACATGGACGTATCCCTGCCATTATAAATGAATCCAAGTGCCTTCTTCTGAATGCCTCCCAATTTATCAATGGATGTCCGAAAATGCAGGTCCCATAAAATATCAGCATATTCCAATAGTGGACGAATCAAAGAAGCGTAAGCCACAAGCTTTGTTTCTGCAGTACAGTGACACATTGCTTCGTGAAGACCACAGTTTACGGGGAGCGTTTGTTATAATATTCACAAAATGAGCAGATCAACTTAAGTTCGACGTCAAGATTACACCTAAATACTTATATGAAGTGACTATTTCTAAAGGAACTAAGTTTATAGCATATTAAAACACAAGTGGAGACCTCTTTAGTGTTAGCATCATCTGAACGCATTCCTTTACATTTAGATTCATTCGCCACACCAGGAGAATACCATGTGCAGATTATCATTTAACCATTCCTCATCGGCAATACAGGATGCTTCGGAGAACAGAACACAATCGTCAGCAAAACATGACACCGAATTAATGGGTGGACCACCCACAGATCATTAACAAACATTAAAAAGAGCAAAGGATCGAGCACCGAGCCCTGGGGCACTCCTGAAAGAAGAGGCATTTCTATAGACTCCTATCTACCAACATACTGCTGACAGTCTCTAAGGTAAGAGTTAATCCACTGCAATAGACAGTCATTTTCCAGTACCTGATTAAGTTTATGCAGTAATTTATGACGCGAGAGACTACCAAAAGCCTTCGCTAAGTTTAAAAAAATAGCACCCACCTGACCATCATCCACTACGGTAGCAAATTCATGGAATGTGTGAAGAAGCTGCATCACTGTTGAATACTCTAATCACGCGGCACAAATCGTGATGTCATGTAACAGGCAGCCGGACGCAAGGCAGAAAGTGTTAACTCTAATGACAGGCAGTCCATTCGGTAAAGTGGAGTAAACTACACGTAATTATGTCGCGACGGGTTTGTAGAAGCACGCCGTGTTCAACGTCGCCAACTGGCTGTCTCGCACGCGACAAACGCTGCTGGCAATGACGCATGCTTGCACAGAACACACGAGCGCAGGCGCATTCCGCGAATCACGTGGTCAATGATGAGCGCTCTGCTGGTGCCGCCTCAAAGCTTTGCTTCAAAAAGTGCGAAACAAGAAAACAAATCTCCCCAAGTGCCCCGAGCACGTCGGTAGCGAAGGGTGGGCCGTGCCAACACGGTGGCATTTCCCGCGCTATTGGCTCTGCCACGTCTCGCCCGCTAGGATTAGCCGATTTTGGTCATTTTGCAAGCCTCAAACTTTGCTCATCAGTTCGACTATCTTTTAGGCGGAATTAGATCGAAATATTTGACGCGTAGTCTTTTTAGACAATACTAAAGAGAGTTGCACTCTTTTCTTAACACGTAAAATGAACCGGACTTGCCCTTTACGTTTCGGCGAAAGAGTATCGTAAACAAAATCGATAGAGGAAATGCATACAAAACTATTTCAAATTTAAATTAGCTCCGCACTTTTGTGCAGAAATAAATTTCGAAGCCTTGAAAACTGCTCAGGGTTCCTACAAAAAAGACGATTCGCTGCATTGTTTGCGCTTCATCGGTGGCACAGCAGTACTGCGGGGGAGCGACGTGTGTAGTTCTGCCCCCTACAGACACCAAAGTACTCAACTGCGCAACAAATGCCAGGATTCCTCGGGGTGTTTAATGTAAAAGCACGTACGAATGTACCATCAACAATACTATTTTGTAGACTCTTCCGCACCACCTCAAACAAGAGTCGCAGGTTAGTCGAGGGATGATCCCCGAGTGGCTTTCCAACTGGAGGGTGACAAGAGGGCAGGAACGGGGGACTCACACTTGGGGCGTGAAAGCATGGACTGGCCCATACCCTCGAAATAGGGGGACTTGGCAGAGCACCCCACGTCTCAACATCCTTCCCTAGTGCTTCAAAATTCTCTGGGTGCTCATTACCCGAGCATTTTAACGGTTGTTTTAGAAATATCGGGGGTCTGAAAAGTGGTTTGAGTATTTTGCCAACAACAATTAAGGGGAGACATGGGTCTTTGGAGCTAAAACAATCCTAAATAACTGGTGTTTGTTGTTGTTGTTTTTTTTTGGGGGGGGGGGGGGGGGGGGGGGGGGAAGGAGGAATTGTCAATTTTTAAATGTATAGGCATTTTTCTTTTGATCGGCCAAGTTTCTTATTTCGCGGATTAATATTTGAGCCATAATATCTATGCAGGCTGAAATCGCATTTAAGTTGATCCTAAAATGTCACTTTCTCAAAACACAAATTTTTAACTTTGCAAATTTTCAAAAGGGATATCTCAGGTTTTAGGGCAGACAGAAAAATATCTTTTGTTGGTAATATGTAGCTAAAGTTTCTAAGTATACAATCTTGCGAGCAGATCTTTTAATATGGGTGTAGGAAAATTATCGAGTGAACTATCGTTTTATTGCTTAGTAGCCACACATTGAACACTGAAATTCAATGTGCTGTAAAGTCACTAATAACGGTTCAATCTAAAAAGGACTTCCAACATCATATTATATACAAGCTTTGCAGTATCTAGCCATACGTAAACAAGTAATTTTTTACGAACGTTTTTTTCCTATTGTTTTTGGAAGGTGGATTAGTTATAATTCTCCCGAGAACTAACCCACTGATTACAAACTTGCCATATATTTGAAATCAGTAGAAAAATTTGATAATCTTGCACAATTTAATTGGGTGTGTTCAAAAATAGGGAAGAAAGCTCCAAGACCAGCGTTCTGCTTTCAATAAATTAGCAGATTTGGAGCTGCTTGTAGGCACGGGCAATGCTTTTAAAACTGAGAAGGCTTACCTCGTCCAAGATCGCGCACGAACACCCGTGGGGAAAAGCCAGGACCGCTCTCGATCTCTGCAATAACAAAGTCCGAGCTTAAAATCAGCATGTGGAGCGAATCGGGGTTGCGATGACATATAGGAAAACATGTGCCCAAGCATGCCGTTCCAAAATTTGGCGGGTGTTTCACCACGACGCTAGATAACCCGAGACAGAATGATAGTTGCTTCCGCCACAGATACCTGCCCAGTCCAGGCTTCAATCCCGGAATGTGGCCGAGACAGGCAGAGAGCTCCGCCGCCCCCACCAACTGGGCACCAGCTGCGTCCAGTCGGCATAAAAACCTCAAGATGACACTTACGCGGCAAGTCTTCTGGGGGGGGAGAACGTTTACAATAACAAGTTTTTAAGGGGGGACACTACCTGGGCATGTCTACTTTTAAACGGCTCACTCAATCGGCGTGAAATTAGCAGGAGGTGTTTGTAGCCATATAGAAGGAGGGCATGCAAAGTTTCAGACCTGTGAACCTATTTTGTGAGGTCCTATACCCCCCAAACGAAGTAAAGCATAGCTTTGCATGGAATCTGCTCAATGAATTTATCGTTGAGAAATGGTGTTGAGAACCACGTATTTTTCTGGTCGAATGCATACTGGAATACTTGTTGCCGGTTACTATGAAAAGAAATATTAAAAAATAAGCACTTCTTAATAAGAAAAAAATTATGAAATATATATATATATTTTTTTTTTAATTTGCAAAGTTTTGTAAATTACAATTTTTCATAATAAAGGAACATGAAAATGCAAAATCAAAGTTCATAGTAACCGGCTCGATAAAGTTTCGGCATATAATCCGCAGATATCAAGTCTCTCGGTAGTTTCATACTGAAACGATTGTTTTATTAAGGTTGTGGTGCCAAAAAGTGAAGCTGAGATGAATGCACTTGAAGTTTCAAGATGACGTCTTAAAAATTACTTTTTTCGTCTTAAATGTCAGAAATCCTTTCCAGCAGTGTAGGTAGGTGATGTCTTCGTCAAACTTCTTCAGATATACTGACATTGCTTTCAGCTATTTTCACTAGTGGGTGACGAGTGCTGCGCAGTGCAGCACACCTCACCAACCTACAAAGAATAATTATTTTTGACATTGTTTGTCAGTGCACATATACAAGACTTTGTGAGGATGTTCCTTGTTATCCATATATGCCAAAACTCTACTAATGTGGCGATGCAGGCGAGTTGGTTATGCATGTTGAAAGTAGTGAAAGCGCACAATAAAGACAAATACAGCGCTCGTCCTGTTTGCCTCTCCGTCTTCGTATTTGTCTTTATTGTGCGCTTTCACTACTTTCAACATGCCAAAACTCTGCAGTTCTGAATATGCATTTTTTTGAAAAACGGTGCAATTCAAGGTAGTGTCCCCCCTTAAATGCAATAGCATTTCTTTGTTGTAAACATTTGTTGCAAGTCGCAATAATAATGTGATTTTTATTTCCTTTCAAAAGAAGCCTCCATCATTATAGTGCACCAGTAACCTTCTACGCGTCGATGGCTTCATGGCTACGTAAAAGCTGTATGTGGGCAATAAACGTGCTTACTTCAAATCCGGTAGATTTCGTTAAGTCTATTGCCAGGCTTCCATTCATCCGCAGCATAAGCTAGTCTCGTTTTAATTTAAACTACTTTATTTCCAATTAATCATAAAGTAAAATTTTTTAAACTACAATTGACTGTGACCTCTAAAGAATCTGTGCAACAATTTCAGTGCTTTGCTTAAATAATTTGGGAGTTGGTGTCTTGACCTTTCCGAAGTAAAAAAAAAAAAACGCATTTGCCTGCATGTCCTAGTTTTTATTTTAAAAATGGACAAAGATGGAGGTTTTTGGCATCTCTCAACACCTTCAGCATCTTCCGAGTCATGTGCGCTGCGACGTCGATGGGGGTCGCGCGGGGTTCCGGTGAAGCTCTCTCTCTAGAGCCATCAGTGAGCAGCGAGAACTCAACCGCTCGCGACCGCTTGACTACGTGGTGGTGCAGCGCGAACAATGTGGTGAAAGGAGGAAAGTCTCATCCGGGTGCGGCCATCCCCGTCCGGCTCTGTCCCCCTCCGGCTTCCGGCGGCTGTTCGCGGTAAAAGTTACCTTTTATCGAGCAGTTATTTGCACAACTTGCTGTCTTTCTACAAGACCCCCATTGACGTCGTGCTGCGTGGTTCTCATGGCCGCCGTTCGCGGCTGCAGGTCGGGGAATATTCTCATTTTTACCTTGGAATTACGCGGCGGAATCGCAACATTTCGAAGGAAAGAGGTGTGCTTTCTGTCCTTTGTGACAAGATGAACAATGTCAAAGGTAGAAGATGCCAATTCTTTAAACGTTAAAATCGTTGCACAGCCCCTTTAAGAGTCAAAGCCTTCAGAGAGGGGAAAAGAAAACGAGGGATTTCACATGGAAAACGAACCTATAAATCATACGTCCCTATACCTACTGTAATAGCCCCAGAGATAGCCCACCTAAAATCGAGAGAAAATTGAGTAAAAATAAGGAAAGGGCTAACTTTTGGTGTGCTATCGAGAAAGTTTGAAAAAATGCTATTTTTAGATTATGTGTCTCTGTCAAACATGTTACCGCAACAAGGGGCGATGAAGCAAAGATGACTGTACTTCCAGTCAACAATGTTCGCTTATATCCTGCCATAGCTAACTAGACGCATTTACCCCGAGGTCATCGTTGATTCAAACACTATGATCACTAGAAGTGGGCTATATTTCGGTGTTTAAAAACGAAGTAGCAAATTGAGCCATAAATAGGGGGCGGGTTACCTTTGGGGGGGATTTTGAGGTACTCGGATACCTCGGTATACTTAGATACTCTTTCTTAAACCTTAAACCCGAAGAAACAATCTCGACCCGACCAATAATGTACGCAGCTATTCGAGGCACTGAAGTTGCAGATAATAATCGTGGGTTTCTTTTGAAAACTTTACGGCAATGTTGCATCGTCATATCAACATGCGCCACGTTTCAAATTTTAATTTTTTTTAATGCCACACTCGGAAAGTGTTTTCACGGAGAACGCATCTGCATTGCAGCGAAGCGCTACATGCAGAATGGCTGTGCCCGCAATATGGTTGCTTCTCCGTACTGCACCAGAGCCTATTAAGAAGCACATTTGCTGGAGCTAGCCAAACCGCCCAAACTTCGAGCAATTTGAGCAACACATGTTGGGGAACTTCCGACAACTGTCGAGTCTGATACGAAGGTCGAATTGAACAGTATGTAATCCGAACCGATATTACAAATCATTTAAAGTAGGCACCATCCTACTGTAAAGATCCAGCATGCACTGAGATCCAAATTATTAGAAGGCAGTCAAGAACCAAAATGAGCTTTTCGCAAAGCGCTGACACAAGTTCGTCACATTCAGCTGAATTGTAGCAGCATGTAGCAGGGCGAGCCCATTGGCACAGTTTGGTGCAGCGATCACAACACGGTGGCAGTGCCCCAACGCAGATGACACGCGAGTGAAAAGAAGGGAGCTTTAATAATGAGTAGCCCAGCGTGATGCTTCCCACGCACAGCGCCTTTGCGCACATTTCTGAGCCCGGACATTTTCTGGGTCTCGTGTATTTTGCTCTCCGTACGCCCCGCAGAAAACCAGATTTAAGTAACGATGGATTTTTTTTTGTAATAAGTAAGATTTGTTTTAGAAAAGCTTATCTTTCTATATTTGCGTCGGTATTGTTTTTTTGTCTGCTTATGTTTGTGTCGCCATTTTTGGGCGTTTGCTCGCAGACCCGCGGCAGGGGGTACGCTTGCGGGAGAGCATGAACGGCGAGTGGTCTTCCGCCCCAACGCGCGGGGGCTTCAAGCAGCCGCGGGGCTCGGTGGAGATGAGTCGGACCCCGGTCGTTAAAGGGAAGCTGAAACACTTCTTGAAAAAAACGAGTTAGAGGTGAATTCTGGCGTATTTTTATCCCGTGAATCTGAATATCACTTTTGTTTTCCCTGAAGATGCAACTAAAAGCGAGAAAAAGCGAAAAAACATTCGACCAGTCGTGACGTCATACTAGGATCTTCGGGCCTCCAAGCGCGTGTCGCTCGTGTGTTCAGCGCGTGCAACGGCAAGCTTGCCAGGTATATTTCCCCGCACTGACACCAGTCGTGACGTCTCTTTCTGACCTTTCTGAAAATAGCAAGAGTGCGCGTGCATAGCTTTGACAGGCGCTGAAGATGCGCGAGAGCAGATATTCCGAACGCTCCTAGTGTGACGTCACGCCCCGGGAAGGAGGGGCTTCGGCGGTACTTTAAAAATTAATTTCTGAAGCCTCCGTGCACCAAATTGAAAAATAATCTTAATATTCCTGATCCTGGAGGTAGAATGAAGGCCATTGAAATGTTTTTTCTCAAATAGAGAACCGCTTCAGTTTCCCTTTAACAAACGGATTGGGTTTCATTCTAAGGCGCCGGAACAACCGTGTCTTGGGCAGAGGTATGGAGCGCGACACTGTTAACATGAACAAGCAATCGCCGGTTTTTCCAGTTTTTCTCTTTGAAACCAATTGGGACGTCACCTAAGCTATTATTGCTACGGAAAGAGCTCATTTAGTTCTGTAATGAAAGTGATCAAAATTCGTGCTCGCTAATACCATTTAGAAGTAAAATGCGAAAATAAGCCAATGTCGTGTTCGCGCTAACAGTGACGCGATGTGCAGTTCTGTCCACACTTGTGGCTTTTAAGCGGGTGTGCCTGTGTCTGGTGTATTTCGCCGTTTAGTGTAGAAACTTCGCTTTTAGTCGATGCAATAACTTAACTGGGTGGTGCCAGCCAAGCGGCGAGGAAAGCATGTAATGATTCTACAAAGAATTTGGTGTTGACCGTTGAGGTGTCGGAGGGGGTCACGTTGACAGCTCGCTGATCATTGGGTAAGAGTGTACTACGTGACAATGGGCAAATTTGAAGTGATTGGTCCGTCTCTGGAGGGAAAGGAGGCCCCCACGAGTCTAGAAAAGGGGTGCCGAGAGGATTCTCGGGGATTCGGCTTTTGAGGTCAGGCAGATTCGGCTCTTGAGACTGGGGGACTAAAGTATGGGTTTTAATTTTGGGAGTTTTGAATTGTAAATTACAGTTCACTTGTTGCCGTTTTGTTCTGAAATAAACGTGGCCACACTGGCCATCGTAAACCAATCAACGTCGTAATGTGTCCAGCGGGATCGAACAACTTTTAGTTTTAGTTTTTTTTTATTTGACTTCCCGTGAGGCCTTTATCCGGAGAACATCATCATCGGTCGTCGCCATCCTGGCCAGCCCCCTCCCTCGGAAAGTTGACTCAGATGCTCGGGCCTTTCGTTGCGGCTTCAAGTAACGCCTTCCTTAAAACATTTTGCACGAACAAAACTGCACGATCAAAGTGTAGCTTACGGGGAAAAAACGACACAAAAAACAGGACTAGAGGAAAGAGCACCCATACACAGCACTGTTTTTTCATTAGCAAGGCAAACTAACTAGCCCAACTCCACGCTTTGTCGCGATGAAAGGGGTGTTAAACTGGTTCACAAACCGACGAGCTTTCCCAAATTGTTATCAATTCGCGAAATCACCGAGATTTTAGATAGGAGAGACATTCTGGCATCTGCCTCGGCCCCTGGAATGTTTCCCCACTGCCAGCACACGCGTAGAGGAATGCTTACCGAGCGAGAAATCGGGCAGGTCGAGCTGGGCACAGGCAATCGCGTGGCAGACGACGGGGCGCTGGATGGGAGCCACGGGGCTGGCTCTGCCGCCGTCCGGGGGAGGGGGCACGTCCTGGAAGAAGTGGCCTCGGAACCGGTCCAGCGCCCTCTCTACGGCCTCCGGACTCACGTGGTCTGCGGACAGACAGTTTGTGGGCGAGCAAGCAAAGGACACCCGTTTCTACGGCGGTGTGATTGTTTTGATTGTCGCCGAGATTCCGGACCAAAGAGGCGAAAATTCAATCTCAAACTGGCGTCGGAAAAACCGAAAACTGCCCGCCAACTGCGCGTTGCCACGTCGAAGGTCCCCAATCGCGCGGCATTTTGGAGAATGTCCAGAAATGCTCTTTTCTTATGGAAGTTTTGTGCGGTTACCGTATCGATTGTAATGCAACGTTTGTACCAACCTATACCAAGTGTACGCATTCGCGTTCATTAAAAGTGCTCGTTATTGTTTTTTCCTTTAGGTTGCACGTTTATGCAAGTTGGGGTTCGTGCCAGTAAGGTTCTTGATAAGTTGTAGACGGTGGTTCCTCCTCGATGGTGTGGAGGAAGATGGCTTGCGTTGGACGGTGGCGGTGGCGTAGCAGTTCGGGCCAGACAACTGTTTACGCAAATACTTCTTTGCAACAAGACAATTTATCATACGGCATACAGGAATACAAACATCAACAACCCGAGCCCCGGACTTGGCCGCCGTTAGAGAGCGGCTCCTTTCTCTCCAACGGTACCGAACCAAAGACCCCCTCCCTTTGTCTCGCCTGTGCTCTTATTGAGAGCAGCCAGTCCCTATTTCTTATTTTCCCGTGGGGTCAACATTCTCATCCGGCGCTCCGAGTCCAGGGCTAGACAGCACCAGGCGTAGGAGGCGCATACGAGTCTGGCCCTCAGACACGACAAATCACCCCTGGCACTCCAAACACCGGCTGGAGGGACGGGTGCCGACAGACGAAGCACAGCGTCCGAGACACTTCTAGGAAAGCGACCGGCACTTGCCATTGGGAAGCGACAAACGACTCTCCAAGCAAATAACCCCAAGCGGTGGCACTGGTCGACTACCAGAGAAAAACACTTAACCGCGGAGCCTCCCCAGCTGCAGGCAGCCGAGCAGGGTGCGGAACGCGTTGCGGCCCACTGCGCCACGGCCCACCGTGCCGTGGCCTGTTCCTGAGTAACGGGACACCCACACCGCAAAGGGGGCTCCCCACCCCGTGCACAAATTTCTCCCTTCCAAAGGTCGTAAACAGCCCCTAGTGAACCCCACACGTCTCTCCCGAAATCGTTCGCGCACGACCTCCAGACGAAGTAAGATAACAAATAAAAAGGTTCCGGAACCTTACAGTGCCCGAACGTTCCGGCAAACAAAACGCGACATTCTTTGTGCAACTGCCCGATTTCACTTTCTCTAAAACCGACTGTTTGCTACGTTGCATCTATGTTATCGTACCACAAATTCGGATACAAGACACAAGGACAAATTCGTACAATGCCAGCGAGCACCAATTTCATACGGTGCTCTACTGGAAAACTGAGGTTATATAATTCTGGCTTTTGGACAATGTCTCCACATTCTACCTCACATGACCCGTCATTGGGGCAATAAAAAACATCAAACTCAAAAATTTATCTTCATCATTCGACGCAATTTAGGCATGATAGGTGCGCTGACCAGCAGAATTAATCCGAAAGAGAGAGTTTGGTGTTCGAACGTAGCGAGTGACACGGCATACGTCAAATCCTGCTCGAGACAGATGTCGAACTGCGTCTACAAGGAGTCTATGGAAAAAAAAAAATTGTTGCTTCCTACGTCCCATGCTTCAGCCAGCCTCGCAACAGACACTTTGTCAACGAGACTACCAAAACCGGAACCCTTCTTGTCCCGCTCCTTAACCATCTGGCTCCCAGGATGCAACATGCACAGCGTTGCATGCGGGGATTTATGGAAGCAGCCTATTGCTTACATTTGTGTTTTGACTCCTATTAATTCAGAAAGGTACAGCTTGACCATGTAGTGCTTACCTTAAAAGCTCCTCTAAGATGTTGAAAAAACAGTTAGGGCGCAGGCGAGCTGGTGTAGGTGTACCATTTTGTTAGACCACCTGAGACTGGGTGGAAGAAAAAACGACGACGATGTTGCTAGCTAAGCAATAAAAAAAGATTAAGGTACACCTAAGCACTTCTTATGAGTTGTGAATGCGAAAGCTTGTACATCAATCTTGCTCTCCACGTGTTGGCGCGCTGACTGGTGCCGACGGACATGCAGCGCCATAAAGTGGCCGGTCATTAAAACTGACGCGCAGTGTCAGTTTCAACGACTAGCCATTCCATGGCGCTGCATGTCCGGCAAATGGGAGCCTGGTCGACCTACGCTGGCTAATGGGATTGCAGCCGTGTAAAAGGTGTCGTTGGCTGTGGCTAGCCAATGGGATCAAAGCAGTAGAAAAGAGCCGTTTGGCTTGGTTTCAAAGCTGACGACGTCGGCTCGCTCCTTGAGACAGTTAAAGGGATGCTGAACTGAAATCTGGATTCCACAAAACACGGCGGCAAAAGCGTGCAACAGGATGCTACAAACACCAAAACATCACTCATACAGCGATATCTCGAACGGATGACCTTATTTTTCAAGAAAAGGAGGCGCATTTGACAGATATGTTTACGTCTTGTATCTCCGAGAAAAAGAGGGAACGGCCTCGCGTCTTTTCCGCCTCGCCGCCTTGAGGGGGCAAAGCAAAGAGAGGAGGAAACAAGATATCTTGACGTCACGCGCCTCATCGGCCTCTTTCGATCTCGACCTCTTTTTCCAAAAATACAGCCGTCCATTCGAGATATCGCCTTACGAGTAGTGTTGTAGAAATTGTAACATCCCGCCTACATCTCCTGCATTGTTTTTTTTTAAATACGAATTTCGGTACACCATCCCTTTAATGCTTTCACATTAAAAAAAAGCCGCCTATTTTATCCCTCAGAGCAAGCATAATGCGAATTTCGGTCCGATCAGAATTTCCCTCTCTGCCGTCTCCGAAAACGTCTGGAGGTTTTGCAATCCTTTCCAGAGGCAAAAACGAAAACGTGCTCGAGAGCGAGCACTTGCGACAAATTTCCAGCCTCAGCCAGTGCACCACGGCGTGGATCGGGGGCGGCACATGCGCAGTGGTCCACCACCTCTTGTTGTTGAGCCCGTAACGTCTCTTGAGAGAAAGATGGTTGCTTCTTCCACACCGCTTGGAATAAAACATTCGAGACAGTCGCGTTACTCTGTTCCCCAAGCGGAGCATATACAGGGTGCACGAGGCATTTCAGAACGCAACAACAGGGTGCTTAACTTCTCTCATACGCTTACTACATCTGTTGTGGGAATTGTTGGTCGCCCTTCCCCGATGGCCAGCATAACGTCAGTGGTTTGGAACGTTCGGCCTGGTGGCCGTGAGCTCCAACCTGTTCGTGAAGCGTAGCAGAGCCACCTGGCTCGGGGGGCTCTCCTCTTCAATCTCTTCCAGGGGGATTTTTTTCCATCCACCCGCTCATCCAAGAACCTGGTTCTTTTGGGTGAGGACGACGCCCGCGAGGGGAGGAGGTCGCCGCGCGTTCCCGACTTCAGGGAGTCCTCTCGCGGAAGCGATAGAGATCGGACGTGCGGTGAAGGACTTCTTTTGCTCACACTGAACTGCGCTACCGGGAGGGTGTCGACAGGGTGAGCCTTTCATCTGACCTTGCTGGCGCGGGGGTTTTGGGACAGTGTGTCTTTTGGTGTCCTAATAAACACCGTTGGACCCAGTCCTATTGTGGTACGTGCTCCTCCTTTTTAGAGAAGCAATCAGTTGTGTGGCTGATGTTTGGACCCGCCCGTAGCGGTGTTCTCGAGAGAAAGCTGCAGGGTGTGGGAGTAGGCTTGTCACCTTCCGATTAGAGACCGCCGCTGAATTCTTCAGTTACCGCCACCCGTGACCATCCCACACTGTCTAGATGCCCGACTTCACCTTCGACTGCATCTAGTATGTCATCTAACTAGTAGATATACCAACTTCAAAATGACAGCTTCTGGTCAGACGCAAGAATGAAAAGGCACGCCGTTGCAGTTGCCTTGGCCGCCGACCACAGCGGTTTGGATGTAACCATCTTGAATGTGTCAAGGTCTTTCGTTTTCAAGGTCAAAAGATAGCTTTCAGATTCCGATGGGACATTGTGAACGAAGACCCCGGCAAGTCAATGAGGCCCACTGCCAAGTGGCTCAAGGTGGCGGGGTCCACTATCCGGCTTGTGGTCCACGAGGACCTTGTATACTAGCTATTGTGATGAGGAGAGGGCATTTGGTGTCCCAAGAGACCCAGGAAAACCGTGTCATCCAGTCAAGGCGCTTGTTTAACAAGGTCAACCCCCTTGAGGAACCGGACATGCCTTGGTTTTTTTACAAGAAGAACTTTGCCCAAAACAAGAAGGTGAACAGGAGGAATGACAGGTGGCGTCGTGCGAGTCCTGATGAGGTTTTTACCGTCATGCAGACAAAGTTTCTGTCATCTGCGATGGTTCTAGCCATTGCGAGCAACGAAGGTCACGTTGTGCCACCGTACTTCCTCCAACGAGGCCTTAGTGTCAACACGAAGGACTTCATCGTGACCCTGGGCACCGTAGTAAAAACCTTGGACAAGAGGGTGGCCCGGGGGACGCCTTACATATTTCAACGAGACTCCGCTTCATGCCACCTGGCTCACGCGACCCAAGATTGGCTGGCTGACAATTTCTACAACCACGTCACCCCCAACGTGAGCCTCCTAAATCCCCAGATGTAAAGCACCTAGACTACTATGTCCGGGGCGTTGTTGAAAGAGGCCAACAAGCAGCCCCACAATACCAAGGAGTCACTAAAGGCTGCCATTGAGGACGCCACGGCCAACATAGACGAGGAACACTTGATCAAAACATGCAGTCATTTTCCGAGCCACATCGAGTCAGTCGTTGGTGCTGAAGGTGGTTTTATCGAACCGAGTTCGAGAACACGACTAGAAAAGAATATCTCTACCGAATTTCGCGCAATTATACAGTTGAACCTCGATGTAACGAAGTCGGTAAAATCCGCAATTTACTTCGTTACATCGAAATTTCGCTAAATCGAAATTTGGCTTTAGCATGCAAAAAAAAAAAAAAGTTCCGAAACATTTTACGGGTATGAAAACTCACCGAAAATGACATTTATTTAGGGGCAAAGTAGTCCGCGAGTTTTGCTTGCGCCTTGTCCGACAGTAGCAGCGGTAGCAGCGGCGTCGGCGGCGTTATACGGCGTTCGAGCCATTCGAGCGCCCAGAGCGCTTGCACGGCATCTTACTGCGCATGCGACGCCGTGTACCTCCTCAGTACGTCCATTGCGTAAGCACTTCCCGAGTGCTCGTGATCTCGGCAGTTTCTTCAGGATGGCGTCCAAAACGTTTGCTTTCTCATCCAAAGAAAGAACTTTACGTTTCCTTATGGCAGCAAGCACGTAAGTGAACCGCCCGGTTAAAAAATAAAGCTGTTTAGTTTAGGCGGTGCCAATGTTTCCAACCTACACAGCACTCTTTACCGCACAGTTTAGTTGCCTCCTTGCGCCCACAGTGTGCTTGCGCCTTTGCTTTACATCACGCTCGCAAGACGATAATCGGTCTTTTCGGTCTTCTCCTAGATGGCACTGCCCGTGCGGTCGCGCTGGGTCGCGCGGTCGCGCCATCACTGCCATCACGTCGCTCCCCCGCTCCCCCGCTGAAGTTGGCTCCCGCGCTACCCGCGGTATGGTGGCTAGAACCCGCGGTACAGTGGACTATGATGATCAGTGAATGTCAGTGGTGATGCTGTTATGCCGTGTTAACTTTTTGCTCGGCATTTTCTGGCCAGCCCCGCGGAATGCGGTTTGCCGCATGCCTCGCCGGCGCTACCGGCGCCGCATCCTCAGGCAGCCTAGGAACGTTGGAAGGCCTGTCCCCGTGAAGTAACCTATCAAGCGCTCGCGTTTGCGCATAATTTTTTTTTTTTTTTAACCACAATTTTTTTGCGCAGTTGTTTTTTAGAGTTGATTTATTTATTGCCTTCTATGGCAATGGCGCTTCGTTATATTGAAATAGCAGCAAAATAGACTTCGTTATATAGGGACTAAAAATACATGGGGTCTATGGGCAAGAAATTATGAAAAATAAAATACTTCGTTAAATCGAGGATTTCGTTACATTGAAGTTCGTTATATCGAGGTTCGACTGTAGCAATATCTTTAAAACAATGTTTTATTTGCCGAGACCACCGTTATGGTCTCAAATACCTCGTGCACCCTGTACAGTAACTCCACTGGTGCCGAAATGCAGGTGAAGCTCGGCGGCCAAATTGCAGGACAGCTCTCATCTCGAGCCCGCCACAGCCGTGGCTAAGAGGTTACCACCGAGCTTTCAACGACGCGCGTGCGGCCTTCAAGTTACCCCTGCCCAGTTCCAACCCTCAAAGGAGGGTTGGAAGAAGAGAGGGCGCATGAGCCACTCACGGTACGGTTGGGTCTCGACCACGTCCCCGCTGGCGTCGAAGGTGCTCGTCTCCGAACCCAGGCGTCCTCTCACGACGAACCCCTGGAAACATGAGCACCGGGCATCGGGTGATCGCACTCAATGTCCCGAAATTATCCTAAATCTCTAGAGGGCACCCACTCAAAATGAAGAGATAGATGGCAAAAAAACATGAGGTGGGCTATCTTTGGGCATGAGGCAGCGAAACTTTGTCAAAAATTAAAGATAAACACTACATATCAAGCGACAAGGGAACTGACACCGCAGATTGTGAACAAGGCAAATTTGCGTTTCACAATTCAATAAACGTGCAAGGAATTTGCTACGATGGGAAAGGATACCGCACACTGCGAATGTGGCAGATTCGTATTTCACGCCATGATAAACACGAGAAAACCAGCTAAGCTTGCGTGACACGGGAACCTATATCACGTGAGCAGATTGTGCACAAAAAACGCGGGAACAGCTGCGAACCCGCTTGTCACGAGTACCGGTACCGCAGATCGTGCAGTTCATGTAATCCTTGTTGGACACCGCCTAATGCCTGACGGGAATCGGGGGCAATGCTTCCAAATTTTTATGCGACGGATATTTAGCCCGGGAAAACAGGAATGGGGATCACTCCAGGAAGGGCGCTTTTACGGGAATTTACGTAGATGCAAAACATGTTGCGGTGAACGAATATGGACCATTTCAAATACCAGCTGCACAGCATTCCCTTTTATTTTACAAAGGCTGAAAGCAAAATGACAAAAAAAAAAACATTTTTTTTTAATGGGCGCCACAAAGTTTTGTTTTTGAGTCTTGATTGCGTGTTTGTGCACTAACATCTTGGCAACTGCCCCATACAAATACTCTACATTTACATAATTTTATACGTAAATAAGTGTGAGAGTGATACACTAAAAAAGATCTACTCTCACCAACATACAGGCCCACAAACATTGCAAATAATCACTCCAGGTGCCAGGATTTTTTAAATGTTTTTATAAAGATGATGATGATGATTGCAAGTTTAGTGGCACAGGGACAACTAAGCCATAGCATGCCAAACACAAGTTTTTCAAGAATGGTATCTGAGAAGTAGTTAAAAGTTACAGCTGGTCTAAATGGCCAACTTTATTTAAAAAGTCCCAAACACGCTGAAATGGTACTAAAGGTTGGTCACCCAAGTATGAAGGGAATGGAAAGTGATCTCCAAAAGCTTCCGGGCAACAGGATAGGCGCTGAACATTTAGGTCTCTGCACCGTTGCACGATCAGTTTTCTCCTACTTGGGGCGAAGACTAGACTTTTCGTAGACCTTACGCTACAGCTCTACATTAGCAGCGGGAACATTTACCGTCACAATGAGCACGACTTGAGCTGGCGACCCCAAGGCCCAAAATCCGCAGCGTATACGATACAAGAAAAGACCCTAATGAAATGAGACATCCAGGTCCCTTCGTGCAACGCTCTTGCGAGGCAGAAAACAAAAATTTCTAATTTGATGCACTCACTTTCTTCGTTAAAAGTGCATCACGCATGAACACGCCAACCAGAACCATGCGCTCAGTAGCAGCCCCAAGGCACCAAGGCCGACCGTCCCTGACGCCGTCCCCGCTCCTATCGATTTGTGAAGTTTGGTTGGTCTTTCTATCCCATTGAGCCAACTTTGCTTATTACAGATTCTGTTATAACACACATTTGGCCATATTGGTCTGTACGTATTTGGGAGTTTGTAAGCAGTTCACCCTTCCATTATAGCGTATTAGGGAGTTTGTTAGTAGTTCACTCTTCAATCCAGACCATAGACCATGGACTATAAAATTTGATATCGTACCCCTCTTATAAAAAAACTCAAATAAAAAAAAACATAAAAAAAAATTATTTAAAACTTTTTTTAACTTGCAGAAAAAAAAACATTTTGCAGAATATTTACGCTGTTAGGTGCAATTTAGATGAAGATAGCCCACTCTGGGCCCCGCCCAGTAGTATAACTATCTACGTTCCATTTCTCAGCCCTCATTAATAGGAGAGATGATTGGTGTGTAGAATGTTGTTGTAAAATTGATTCCCCGTGCCCAGGTGGTCTTTTACTCTACATTTCTTTTATGTTTTAGAAACCAACTATATTGATAGTATATTGTTCTTAAAAAAGTGGAAGCCGCTTACAACTCCCTGTAACGCCGAATTAGAGCGCAGCTCTTGAGGAGGAGGAGGGAAAAGTACTGGGGGGGGGGGGTTCAACTAACCAGGGGGGGCACGTGACCCCCAATGCCAATGATGTCATCACTGACGTCACTGATGACGTCATCAGTGACGATGACGATGCGGATACCGATGACATCATCAGTGATGATGACGATGACGATGCGGATGCCGGTGACGACATCAGTGACGTCACTGATGACGTCATCAGTGATGATGACGATGACGATGCGGATGCCGGTGACGTCAGCAGTGATGATGACGATGACGATGTGGATGCCGGTGACGTCATCAGTGACGTCACTAATGACGTCATCAGTGATGATGACGATGACGATGTGGATGCTGGAGACGTCATTAGCGACGATGACGTCATCGGGGGGCCACGCGACATCGGCGGGGGTCACGTGACCCCCCTGAGGTCACGTGACCCCGGTGGGGGGCTCGCGCGGTGCATTATGGGACATTTCCCATAATGCACCGCGCAATTACGTTGACGGCGACGGCGACGCCGCTCAAGTCGGAAACGGGCCCCTAAGAGCTGCGCTCTAAAATATCAGGAGATCACCTTTTCAGTTTTGGTTTCAAACGATAGCAAACATGCCTGCCGCGATTTGTGGCAAGCGTTTGACACACTGCACAGTTCGCTGAGCTCACTTGCTTTTAACGAGTGCAAGTTGTTTCGCGTTCACCGAGGTGTTCAGCGGAAGATATCCTCAACCGACATTGTTCGCAGCAAACAACTGCTGCAAGTACACGCCTTCGGAAGCACTGTGCAAGCGCTCGTTTTCAAGAGCGGGACTGGTGCAAGCCCAGTGTCCCATGTTAACTATTTTGATCGATCTAGTTTGATTTGTTCGTTTGCGCGTTTTGATGCTGAATAAATGTGGCGGTTACTTCCCGTAAAAGCAGCCCCACTACTTGGAGAATCGTGCAGCTGTCGTGATTGCGACCATGGTTTCAGTGCTGAGAGGCAACCTACGCGGGTAAGATTTTGTGAGACATTTGGCTGGAAGAAATCTGGTGTTCGCCTCACGTCACGTCTGCCCAGGTATGTTTCTGGCATTTCGCTTCAAAAGGCCCTTAGGTCTCCAGTTTTGAGTGGTGCACCTGGTTTGCTCAAACAAATATCTTTAGATCGCCTTGTCATTGCTTGTTAGGACGCTCATGCACCTTGCTCGCGGACGCTACGTGAGAAAACAACAAGAACAGAAAAGACTGGATATTTATTTTGTTGATCTTTTTATAGTTTTCGGTCACTTTTTCTCACAAATTGACAGACGCTGCCAGACGCTTGTATTAGATCACGGCTCGTGCACAATGAAATGCTAGAGTGCAGTTTCATGGTTGTGTCTTGCGATCCTCGCAGATGGATTTGGACGGGGCCGGAATAGCAAACGGATGCAAGTGACGGTGGACGCAGATGCGCTGCTTTCGTGGTCACGTCTTACGAGTGTTCCATGGGTCGTATGTAGATGCGTGTTCCAATAGCAGACGACGCCATACGCTGCAACGCGTCTGTCCGCACAAGACTAGCAGACAGTAACGGATGACAGACTGGACGCACCAGACGTTGCAACAGGGACGTCTGCTGAGCGGCGGGCGGGCGCACGCTCGGCGTCTCGCGCCACCCGGATTGACTACGACGACTTTACAACCCCGCCACCAGGGTTGTAAAGTACCTAGGTACAAGTAACTAGAAATTGGCATCTAGGTACTTTCGTTGTACCTCAGGTACAAACCTAGGTCCTTTCATTTCTCGGTATCTGTATCTGAATTGTAGGGACATTTTCCAATTACTTGCAACTAAGTGAAGTCACTTTTTACCGGTACTTTTCTATTCACCTCGTCAAAATGCTAGACACTATAAATCTTGAAATACTAACACACTACCATTTGCCGCGATTAATGTTGAGTTGGGTATGGCCTGGAAGGCGCTAACTCTATATAATGACGTTTTAGCGAATAAAGTCCTGCCCATAATGTTTCATCGAATGAACTTTAGCGAATGGCGGTGTTCATTTGAGCAAACGGTGTATTAGCGATGCCGTTCAATCGACACCAATTTGCGTCGTGATTCCGACTCGCAACTTCTTCTACGCACAAAGCGAACGTGGCAGCTGCTGTGTACACGCTAAAGATGCTCCGCCAGAGGGATCACTTACTCGATTTGCCAGCCGAAACCACCGGAGCTGGTTCGTGGACGTCCCGACGCAGTATGCTGCAGGAAGCCAGAAGGAGCGGACGTCGAAAAGTGAGACTTCGCAAACGTTCGCCTAACACCAAAAATACTCTCTCTCAGTTATTTTCGAAGAATGTGCGAGGCACCTCTTTCCCTGGAACCCTAGAAATGCACCGGAAGTGAGCTTTTTTTTTTTTTGGAACGGCATCAAGTGCTGCGCGTGCCTTATATCATTGTAACATAAGTGGATTCAATAGTTTTCTGCGATTCGCATCAAGTTTCTCATTAAAACCATACCTCTCAGATTTATAATTAGAAATTTAATTACTCCAAAGTAATTAATTAGCCAACCATACCGAACACTAATCTTTTTCGTTAATTGCCCTTTGGCTCGAATCAATATGGCATCGACCCTTTTTCTGCGCGATGCATAGTTTTCGCGAGAGTGATTTGGCCCGCATTCCCCGAGACATCCTACGATATAGATGTCCGATGTTGCCGATACGACCAAACCAAGCCGTCCCAAATAGTTTCAAACCGAGTTAATGGCTTGAAGTGTGCGCAACTATGTTAATTCGCCATTCTGCCGCTCCGCACCCGGTTGGTACAACACCAAACCGGAGCGAGCGCGGGCAATGCATGCCCGGCGTCCGATTACAGCGACCCTCCGAGCCGGCATGGCCCGGGAGAAGCCGAGCTCTTCCAGGGATCGGTGGAGCTAGCTGAATCCCTACACCTCCCCAACAATGGCCGACCACTCGGCGACCGCGGTAAAATTGAACGAGGCTCGTTACACCGCCAAACTTCCAGCAAAAAATGTGAGGTACGGTGATCCATCCCGCATAGACGTTCAGAGTGGACGCTAAACTTGATCCGCGGGACGAGATTCTGCTCGCTAACTTCAGTTGCAACATCCCTTGGGACTCTCCGCCCGATGCCACCAAGCAGAAGAGCGATGACACCCTTCTCCGAGCCTCTGGAGACACTCACCTATGACACCGCTGGCCCACGGTTCCAGCACACCGGCCGGCAGGACGCTGATGCCAATGTTCTGCAGGCGCTCCTGCAGTTCTGCATGAAGCAGCGCGGCCCGGGGGCACAAACAGAACGAATCAATCTGGGTTCCGTAGCCCTCCAGGAAAGAGAAAGAGAGAAGGGAAAAGGAAAGAGGAAAAGGGGCAAAAAGCGCGGGCTGCGGCCACCCGGGTGTGGGTGGCCGCAGCGGTATCCGGAAAGTGCGTCGGATGACAAAACAAAAGCGCGAGCGAGAAGGGCCCTCTCTAAATTCAAAAGACACGAGAGCAGAATGCATCGCACTGGCAGCGCGACTCACCTCGTCTGCTCGCCGATATAGGGTGCTGCACCACTAAAGCATTTCTGAGTGAAAAGTATGCTCCCGTCGTATGGCATTCACTTGCCCGTCCCTCACGGGGTTTGCCCATTTCTGCCTAGATTTTCTCCCGTGGATAAAAAGCGGCACCTAAATGGCTGCCCTTTTTGCTTTGACCATAAAAGCCCGATCTGTTCTCAGAAAAAGCGAGGAGAGGCTCTAAATATAAACTCAACAAATTGCATCTGTGTCTTTGAGGAGCAACACGCAGTGGTGCCGCCAAAAAACAATGTGCTAAAAAAAAACAAACAAAAAAAAACATTAAGCGGTTGTTTGCTAATGTGATTCACATTGACTTATTGGACGGCCCAAATTGGTTGGGATTGGTGGCTGAGTGGCTAGACCTGCGTCTCTTTTCAAGCCGTCTACCAAACTGATGCTTTCAAATTCTTTGATTTTTCGAGGCTTGCCCCGACCACTTCATGGAAATTCCCCGACCGACTCCTAAGAATGTGTCTCAAGTGCAGTTTTAAAACACGGGAACTTCAAACGGCCGAAAGGGTGCTGGCCAAGAGCTGAGCACCTGACCTTTCCAGTCTATTTTCGTATGTCTTTTTATACCGAATGAATATCCACTTTTAAATAAACTACCACACAAACTTATAGAGGAATTTGAAGTTAAGGCAGTTCCTAGGCACTAAGCTGCGGAAGCATACATACTCATCGCTTAGGCGTCTATGCTACCGTGGCTTCCCCAGGACAACTTGGGGACCTTCTCATCAGAGCGGCAGAAACGAACTCGACCGCCATGCTGTGGACAGCCTGTAGGAATGCTCAATTTAGGGGTGGGTAAGGAAGCCCGACAGGCAAGGTCTTGCATCGTGAACTTGTTTGGAGAAGCTCCCATACGCAGGAACAGTTTTTCAAAGTATGTGGGACAGACTGGGGGCTGTTTGTCCTGGTTTTTTCAGAAGAGGTCTTCGAGTCGCCCCACACACGCGTCCTTTGCAGTGGCTCCGAGAAAGGAAAGCTCCCCGACCAATGCCGATTGGAGTAGAGATTCCCCGACTTTCCTAGATTGGTAGACACCCGCTCTTGTTCCATCCCAGAAAGCTTCTGTGCCTGATTCATCTTAAAACCAAGTACTTTTTATTTTGCATTTTTTCGATAACCTTATGCAATTCTGACACTACTACAACTCAAATTTGTGGTTTATGCCTCGTTGCTTCTTTGTCAACAAAACGCAGGTGGCTTGAGAGGAATGATGGTCAAGATACATACCACTTCCGCCCGGTTTGCACGTGAAAACCAGGTAAATAAAACTGCAAGCACATCGCAGTAATATTGGGACTGGTGGCAAAAGTCTACTACCTATTTCAATCTTGCAACTTGGCACTTTAAAAATACTCCCCCGTCCCGCATGCACCACGCAAATTTGGCATTGTTGGGATCGGGCAACCATGCCTCAGCCCCTCAGCAGCGCCGCTGCATTCAACCTTTGCCACATAAAGGTTATATGGAGCTAGATCTGGGAAGTAAGGAGGGTGGCCCAACACTGAAGTCCTCATCTAGGCCAAGAACTGCTTCATGGACAGAGCATTGCGAGCCTTTTCGCGATAGTTAGAGAACCTACACACTGCTCTACCAGGACTCTTACTCGCTACTCTCAGCTTGGCCAGAACTTGGAGGCAATGCTGATTACTAACTGACAGACCTCCATTTGATCAAGACTGTGCCTTTGATAATAAAGACGCCAATCAGCACTGCCTTCCATTTCAACCTGCTCCTACCTGCTTTTTCTTATTTCCGGTGACATGGGTGTTCTTCAACGCATCCATTGGCTTTGTGTACGAATTGCACCGGAAAATCCACGTCTTTTCACACGCGACAACCTTTTCTAGCATATCGGGAAATCGCAGAGTAAACTTCAAGCAGTTACCCAGCGATTGCTTCCATTTCACGAAAGATTCTGGAGTAATTTGCTGCTCAACTTTATCATTAGCTATTTGGTCTCATTTTGTCTCACACGAACGTAGCATGTTTCGGCTGCTTCTAGAAGCTGCGAGGTCATACTGACATATGCATATTACCTCCAGGACGCCCAGTCTCGCCCACACCTCGTAGACGCCGGTTTTGAAAACAATAATCTACAAAATCCTCAGTTGCTCAATTGTATTCGAGTAGCAAGAACGGTACAGATTGAATTTTTAACTAGCATTTTGGTGCTGCGATATGGATGGAATGTGCTTTCAAGTGCGGCACCCGCATGGATGTGGGTATTGTAATGTGCCCGCAGTTCACTCACCCGTTCTTCCTTCGCAGACCAAGCAGAGACAGCACACATCTCTCGTTCTGTTGTGCCATCAGCATTCTGGCAGAGAAGGAGGAACGGGGAAGAGGCCAAAATCTTCTTTAAAGATGGAAAAGTTTAGATGCGAGTGTATAAATTAGTTTTGTGAAATTTACAATAAAAATTCCTAAATCCTTGGCTTCGAGAGAAACCTAGAACTTTGCAGGCTTGAGTAAACACACAGAGTGTCCACTTGGCCACCAACCAGAACAAGACGGAGAAGACAGATACATATATACATATCAGTTCATTGAACAAAACCCTTTAATATTCTTTTTCTAAATTTCTTTTTTTTTTTTATTAGCACGATGCTTACCGCCAGTAAATTTAGATGTCGCTCTGAAGTATGCAGATGCAGTTCCCTTCATTCTCATTTCGAGCCTCTTCCCACTTCTTCCAAAGGTGCGATTGCGCTTTTGTGAGCATAGCAAAAAGACATTCACAGCAGCCCTCTTGGTACGCTGTCCCAACATAGGCAAATGCCTTTTTATCTTAGGAGAGAAATAACCACAGAGGTAAGCAAACTACCCCTGGTGAGAGTAGGATTCCTACTATGCCCACATGTCCCCAGAAATGGAGAAAATATAAGATGTTTACGTAGCAAGAATGAAGGCACGTATATACCGGGGGGTTCTCAAACACGTGGCTCGTCGGCGAACAAAGGTCGTCTCCCACGTCACAAGTGCCAGGGATAGCTCGTGCTATGGTGGTCTGAGCTTGCCAATTAGTCACTTCTAACAGACACAAATAGCCTAGCCTCTTTTAATGTTCCAAACGTTGGTCTGCTCTTTTAAGACGTTTATTGTGGTTTGCACCCATTCGTTTCTTTTTTCTCTCACACTCTATCTTGTTGAGTATTGATCCTAGCTTCCCGCTGTTTCTTGTGTCCAGTAAATACCCACACGAGGCGATGACTATATTATGTGCCATTAAAAGCTCCAAGAAGCCTAGCCTATGGTGTGAGGAATGCTGGCTGTTATTTCGTGTGAAGAGCTTTCTTTTTCTTGAAACCTGTCGAATGCAATCCTTAACCGAGCGAGCAGTGCCACACGGCAACAGACGGTGTGCTTTCTTTTGTTACCAAAAATACAGAAGCCCATTCACGAGGTGGTGCCATTTTAAATGGACCCCCTGCCACAGATGACGAGGCTATTATAGATTCACTTGACATGTGCCCCAGTGACTCGGAGACGGGAGATGACGTAGGAACTTTATACAATACTTTTAAAGGCTGAACTCCATGGAGCGAATATGCCGCGAAGAACCGACAAACTTTGTCGTGCAGCACGTTCGCTTTCCACGCGGCGCAACAGCCACTCTTCCAACGCCACTCGCAGGGCAAACACCGCCGGGCGAAATTCGTTGCTTTTCTTTCTCCATAAAGAAACGAATGGCCATCGATCACTAAATCTTGATATGCTGTCGGGTGTGCCTCAGGGATCGGTCCTGGGACCATTCTTTTTCTTTATCTACGATATAGACGCTTTGGGCACGTGCCAGATTGAGCCGCCATTGCCGACCTTCTCTTGTCTTACCGAGATACCCAGCCCCTGAAGAGGGCGTTGATGAGCATTCACAAAGGCCTATGCTGGGGAGGACACAGTAGCGCCTAAAGTGGCAATAACCTGTCCTGCTGCGGCAATGATTAAGAGAAGCAAACGAAATAAGAGGAAACAAAAACTGAAGGTTGGCTATGGCGGCGCCCACGCACAGCTGCCTGAAAGCGTCTATGGCCGATGACTAAAGCCCTGCGCGGATAACGATTTGATCATCCGCATCCGATCCAGATCCGCAAACTTCGTATCCGCACCCGATCCGCATCCACAAATGTTCTTAACTAATTGCATCGGCATCCGATCCGCATCCGTAGACTTTGTATCCATATCCGAACCACATCCGCAAAACTCGAAAATGTATCCGACTCTCAATGTGCATTCATTTACACAGTAAAATCCAGCATTAATAAACCTTGATAAAAATCTGATGGTATTCTATAAGCCGTCTGCTTACCTTTCTACAAAGTACTATTCGTGTAAAAATATGATGAAAGTAATTTTACCGTATTCTGTTTTATCGTATTTATAAAATAAACAATCATCCTCCCAGAGACACTTCGCATCGCTCAAAAGATGATCGCAGTTATTAGATCGTCTTGGGAGTCCGTGACACTGACGCTCTGTCCAGTATATGCGCTCAAAAAATAGATAATCTATATTTATCTTCCTTTTTGCTTTGTAGAACCCACCTCAAGCAGACACATATTTTATAAACATGAACATTGTCAAAGGATAAACTAATAACATTGTGGTATCTTCTTTAGTCCAAACAGTAAAAAAAGTGGGAGGAAAGGCGCTCACTCGCAGCAGCAAAATACTCGTGCATATATGGTAAGGGGCGAGTACACCACTGGAAGAATATCACAATATTCAATAATGGCAACACCTCCAATCGGTCACAGTTTTGAATACAAACTCTCAAATGCATGCTCGGAACCATATACATAAAAACAACTCAGTGCCAACTGTCGAGAAAAAGAAAACGCACACACACGCAACATTTCACTTGTCGAGGTTGTTGAGTAGAAGCAACAGAATATCATCAACTTGGACAGATTCAGACTGGTTCGCCTCTATTAAATTAATACTCGCTAGTGAGAAGTTTCTCTTCGGTGGTGCACTTGATGTTGGGACGGTATGCACAAACTGCACTACAAGAATGAGGTGCGGAAACTCGTACTGGTGCAAGTTCTACCAATCCAGAGGATCGAATTCGGTCTCCTCAATATATACTTGTAGGCAAAGAAGCTACTTGCAGGCTTCTTTTGCTTTCTTGTGGCTTGTACGTTTTAGTTCTTTTTTGCTATTAAAGAGATACTTCAACGAAATTTGAAATATTCCCGTCGTGTGCAAAAATAGGTTGAATATGATCCACAATATCCGTAAAAGACAATCACACATTTGAATTTTGAGCCCGGTGGCTGTATTTTTCGTTATAAACGGCCCACTCTGGCAAGTGCTCGGAGAAGGCCCAGCGGAGACCACGTGACATCCAACGCAATCGTGATCTAGGTCGTCTCGGGACGAGCAAAGCTATGGCGAGGCTGACGTCGAGAGGATGGCCTAGTTGTTCCAGCCACCGAAACGGCTGCTTTTGTACGAATTTTGAGTGACGGGTTAATCTTCTATAATCTTGCAGGGGGACAATAGCGACTTCTGCAACACACAAAAGGCCTTCTTGGGAAGAGGGGAGTTCCTCCTGCCCCTCTTCTTTCGTCGTGGCCGAAGGCGAGACAACCTCCGTCACTAACTGTCAAGGTTCCTAGAGGAGCATTACAAACGAGGCGTTAGCGACATCCACCAGGTGCTCTTCGCTAATCGTTTAATTCGTTTTAAAATACCTTTTCGAGACTTTTTTAACAAGATATTGGTATGTTCGATGTGATACTGCTCCTTTGAACACATATAAACCAAAAATTGAGCGCCGAAATTTCGTTGTAGTATCCCTTTAAGAACATTTTCCGCTCTTTCCCTGCCAAAGAAGAACACGCCTCCCGGGACGATTGACGCTCCTGCGTTCTTTACTTTTTCTAGGGACAGTATTTTTGGCGAGATAGAATGTTCTAAAGCAACCTTTAGTGACAAACAAATCTTTATTAATGTAAAGAAGAATTTTCTCTCCGATTGGCACCTTTAATCTAATAAAGTAGTTTGCCCCCACAATACATTGGATGATGCACATCATAGTATCACTCATACATTCTACACTCTACGGTCGCACACGTTTATGGGCCGCCTCAGCAAAAACGGTTTTGGACCCGCGGATATTCACATCCGATCCGCATCCGCAGCCCCTGGCATCCGCATCCGATCCGCCAAATCTGATTAATTTTTATCCGAATCCGCCAGTTTACTGCAAATATCCGCGGATGCAGGCCTCTACCGATGACCTTCACTCCGGTGCGACTGTGAAAATGTTTGCTAATGACTGTCATATTGAGGTATTTAGCGCACAAAGTGGAGAGAAGAACAGGACAGAAAAGAGTGCCACTGACAACTACCGTAATATCCCGAGTCATCGCCCATCCCCGAGCCATCGCCCACCCCATTTTTCGGACCAATATCGATTTCCGAAAAAACACCGAGTCATCGCCCACCCCTTCGAATACCCCAGCGCGGACTCTGCGATCCGCGAACACTCATCCTACCCGAATGACGCGGCCGCAGACCTTGCAGTTGGAGGACGTCCGTGACAAAGTAAAACGAAGAAGGGAAAGACACTTCTTTTTGTTTACGCATTTCCTCCGTGAGCGACCCCAAAGTGGTCGTGTATCCGTGCGAAAAGAAAACGATGGTGATAACAAAATAAGAGTTTGTTAACGTATCCGCGGAGTGTTAGGTCAAAGTCTGTCTCCGCCGAAGTAAGGTCCCCACGAACCCGCTCCTTCTTCCCGCCCGTCGCGACCGCGGTTGTGTAATATTTTAGGCAAAGCCAACGCGTAAATAAAGCTTTGCTGGAACGCCCTACACAGACGTTCGCAGAGCGTCCCAACCGTGCATTGATAGCCTGCCGTCCACGGACGCACGTATGTACGCACCAAACAAGAAAGTTGCGCAAGAGCTTGCAATTGACAAGGCGCCCGACTTGGCCCGACGCCAAAGTATTTGCCAACGCGACCGCCGGCTTTCCTGCTTTCCCAGCATTGCTCTTGGTCGCTTCTTTGGTCCGCTCGCTCGCTCGTTGCGCCTGGTCGGTTTTTCTATTTTCTTGTAGACTTTTTTTTTTTTTTTTTACTAACTAGGAGAACATAGTGGTGACATTCTTTCACGGAACAAACAATCGCGCTATATGCAGATCGGCGGTGTTTCTAGCGCGTATGCAAGCAACGGACTTCGCTATAGTAAAATATTCTTTCGTGAGCATTTTTTTCTATAAAACAATGAAACTAAATCGAGTTTTGAGTTTGATGTATCTCTTGTGCATCAGCGCTAGATACGCAAAAAAAATTAGGCGGTTTTTTCCGCTTTTTTTTAAGTGTTTGTGCTCACCCACCGAGACATGGCCCACCCCACTTTTTTAATGAATTTCAGGCGGTAGGGGGGTGGGCGATGACTTGGGATATTACGGTATGTCTACTGACAAAAAAGAAAGAGAAAATAAAAAGCCCAAAATGATCCGCCACGGAATGACTGTGTTATTTATAAAACTGTTTGCAACTCTTCAAATCAACTATTGCTAAATGAAAACTTGCGTAAAATTGCTGAATTGGTGTGAGAGGAGGCAAATGGTTTTTAATTACTCAAAAAATTGCACTCTTACAATAACCCATAAGAAATCTCCTGTTGAATTCATGTGCCACGTCGAAAATAAATGCATTGAATCTGTGAAAAGTATGGTTGCTACCTGCCCAGTTTGTAATCAGCCCGGCCGTTTTTTTTTTTTTTATTATTGAACGGTTGGTTTTTGGTTTGTATGTAAAACCAGCTGTCATTTGCCAATTTTCTTCAACTATCCAAAAGCATTTGTTTTGTTTTGTTTTTTGGGGGGGAAGAGTTTGCTCTTGCATTGGCACGGTAGCACGAAACAAACGCTCGGTATAGTCCATTTTCTGGACTGCCCGCTTGACTGGCGAGCCTGCATTCCACCGACGTCGCAGCAGCAATGGGCCTGGGTACATTTGAATGTTGGTTTTGGCATGATTTTCATTTGCCAATGTCACAATAACTATATTTAATTTTGCGTAATAAATAGCCATTTGCAAAGGGTAAAGGCCGGGGATTCCTACTTTATTGGGGTAGCTAAAAAAATCGCCAGAGTACACCTTTAAAAAAATGCGAGAGAAGCTCCTCCCGCAAAACAGACCACCCTTCCCCCTTAGCCGAGAGAACGCCTAACGAGAGGGGGCTCCTCTTCGGTATTTGCTCTGCTAAGTGGAAGGGGGTGGAGGGCTTCGAGGGGGAGCTTTTACCATTCTTCTTAACCTCTAACAGGGAATAGATCAAAGTCAGTCGACAAGCATCTTAGAACGCCTGGCACCTTTTCGTGGCACGTTTGCTCGGTGGCGGTCACTACGCTATCAGCCCACCCCATATACAGAAGCGGCGGAGCCGGTGGAACATTCGATGCACATTGCCTGCAGTGGAAAGTTATTAAGGAGAAAGCCTCGTTCGTCTCATCCTTCAGTCGACCTTCAAAATCCTTCAGCGAAAACACGTCGGCGACACGAAAAGTATGAAAACCTGTTGGCAACAGAAAAGGTACCAGTGAAACGGCGCCAAAAGTGTGTCGTCAGAGAGCACGGCGTCTTCGGAGGCTCGCTTTCATGTTTACATCAGTGCTTGGGCTTTCGACGTCAAGTCGTCTTAGGGATAACGTAAGAGACCCTGTAAATTTTTTATAATGTGGATTTTATGGTAAACAAGCTTTACGCATACATTTGCGCAAAAAGAGCATCTTTTGAAAACGATTGTTGCCCGTGGACGCGTTGCCGCCAGTGGTGCTAGGAACGCTATCCGCCCGTACCTGTTCACATCCAGACAACGGAGAAGAAGCGTTTTCGAACGACTCTCTTCCATGGAGCTTGTCAACCGTTAGATCGAAGGCACGCTTCGGATGGGGCAATTTTCCCATCAATTTCGGCGTTGCTGGCGAGTTGTCCCCTAGCTTTCACTGGAGCTTTGTACTGCAACATGAATGGCTGGGATCGAGTCCGGTTTGGCACGGGGGAGCAACTCGGATAACTCGGGGACATTGTCATGTGACTCCCCCGTGGTGCCAATGACGACAACTAAAGACTGGGTTTAATATGGTTCTGGTTTGAAATGGGGGTTGTTCGTGGGAATAAATTGTTTCAAAAAGATGAATTAGTATTCGCAAAGACATTCAGAAATAAAAACATGCCTATATTGCGTAACTGCATGCCTAAATAGTGTAAAAATGGTTAAAAAATAAAACAATGATGATGGCAAACAGCAAGGACCATGCCATGCAAACAGCATGGCATGGTCCTTGCTGAAATTGTACGCAAGGGCCAAATCAGATATGATTTTCACAAATCAGACACATTATTTTTTTGCCATGTGCGACACAAATTGTTTTGTGTGGACACCCCTTGAGCATCGTACCAGCGTGCGGTTGCATATCCCTACCGATTTGTCACTACTGTGCACTGGCTAAATTTCTCATCTCCTGCGTGAAATGATGTTGCCATACCCCAAAGGAGAACACCTAAGGTATTCTCTTTGAACTTGCCATTTCTTTATGACGATGATGTCTCACTATTACACCCTGCGTTAAGTCCCGGGCACTGTCAAGACTTGCAGAAGGATATGGACCATATCCACCAGTACTCGCTGGCAAACACCTGCCTCACGATTCATCAAAATTGCTGGCGACACGCAGAAAGACCACCGACAGCCCACCGATGCTGACATTGGCTGGCGACACCGTTCACCGCTGTCAGCAGACCAAACTTCTTAGTGTTGCACTGGACCAACGACTTTAGTTCACTGAACACATTCATGAAGTGACATCGAAGGCCAGACGACTGCTTGGCTTGATCATTTAAATCTTCAAGGGTGTTGGAAGCTGACACTCTCAGGAGCCTTTTCACTGCTCGTTTTACCATGGCTGGAGTACTGTTGCTCAGTGTGGGACCCACTGCAAGCACGCACCAGTGCCTCGCCGGAGTTTATACGTCACGCCGCATACACAGTCCTGTGCGGACGTCCCCCACCACGCCCTCCTCGACACGACCTTTGGACGGTCCAGCCTTTAAAGGCTGTAGGTTGGGATACTCTACAACGGACAGTGGCGTCTATTCAGCAACCTGCCTCCATATCCCGCCCAAATCACTCTCCCCCTTCACTTTCTTACGACCTAAAACATACCCGGCTCCAGCCCTTACTTGCAAGAACGGAATGCCATAAGCAGTCTTTTCAGATTAGAGCTGTTAAGCTGTAGCGCTGGCTGCCGAACGAGATGACAGCTAGTGCCTAGGTGGTGACATGAGCCCCAAGGAGCTTTGCAGGGATGTTGTCTGCACTCTCCAGTACCTAACCCCCCCCCCCCCCCTTTTTTTCTTCATTAATCTTCTTTCGTTTCCACTCATTATGTTTCATATGTGTTGTGCTTTGAACTCTTGCAGCTTACCTTTAGAACAAGGTGTCACAAACCTGGGCCACTGGCCCTCCGCGACTGCCTGGCTAAAGCCGCCTGTACAGGCGGCTTTGGCCTGGCTCTCATAAAGAGCTAAAATAAACAATATGAATGGCAGCCTAAGCTCATGCTGTCTAAGCATCTATATGTACTACAGCTTGGATTCGCAGAGAAATGAACGACGGAGGCACCGAAATTATACCTTTCGAGATACGTTTCGCTCAGCACCCGAAGGCCAAAGCGTGGCTCACCATGATTGAATTGCAGCGTGAGCTTCTCAGTTACGTCGGCCAAAGGCTGCCCCTTCTCTTTAAACACTGGAAACAGCGCCCGCGCAGTCTTTCGAAGGTATTTTATATAAGCGTTACGGCTGCTAACGGCTGCAGATGTCATACTGGTCATATCACACCATCAACGGTGGCTAATACACCAGCTAATACGCTAATACCATGTAAGCCGCCATCTTGAGAATCAAAGCAATAAAACAGAAAGAAACATAAAAAGTGGTTAGTTACCCCATCGGTGGTCAGAGGGCGTTCTTACGAGTTTAATTAATTATTTGAGGAACTTTCGCTCTTTTTAAATTGTTTAATTATCAATATAATTTAGCTTGCGCGGAAAATATTTTATGAGTACATCTAGAATGTACTTTTATTCACACAAAGCCGCCGATGACGTGGTGGGCAAACTGCGCGAGTGTGCGCAGTGTGCGCGACCATCTCTGTCGTTGGACGACCGTGCGACTCGTAGTCGTGGACCCGGACCCCCCGGACCCGACCCAGCGTTGCCAGGTGGTGAAATTCGGCACCAGATTTGGAAAATCTGGTGAAATTGAAAGGGTACTGGTGTTGATGTACCGGAACGGCTACACCAGACCATATCTGGTGAAAACTGGTGAAAAATCTTGAGAAACGGTTTGCCACTTGCATTAATTATATTCCTTCCCTTCACCCGTCAAAAGTGCTGTCACAAGCGGCACGCTACCCTTTTGAGAAGCTTCCCTTCCACCGCCTCTTGGAGGAAGAGCAACACATTTTGGAACAACAGTACAGAAAAATCGTGATGCACACCTGGGCTAGAGGGTGCGTGTTTGATGGCAAAGTGCCGGATGACTGCACGTTATTCTGGAGTGGAATATTCAAGTACGAAAACGGAGCTAGGAGAGAGATCATACAAAGAAAAGACTCTATGCCTTTTCTTGCCTGTCCGGCCCAGTGTCGAATGCTGTAGTGGAAATGGGTTTTAGCCAAGTCACCTGCATCAAGACCGAGTACAGAAATAAGATGTCTGTTGCAACGCTGGATGCTATTGTGTGCATTCGCACAACATTGTCATTGAAGTCTGACTGCTGTGTGCAGTTTTTTTTTTTTGCAACAGATGATATGCTTCGAAGGTTTACGTCAAAAGTCTACGAAGCAGTGTAGTAAGCTCTGGCACTTGTTAGTGTATTTATGTACCCTAATTGTTTATGTTCCATATTCTTATGGATATGAGCGATAGATGTGCTTCATGTGTCAAGAGATATTCCGTGTCAGTGTGTCTGGACTGTGTGAAGTTAACTGTTATGTGACTGGATGTCATGCATATCAGTTTTCTTTCTTGACGCTTGACTTCAAAACCTGTTATGAACTAAACTTTATCATGGTGTTGTACGTGGACTTCGTTCTTTGCGTTTCTTTTTCTTACTGCTGAGCAGAGAATGTACGCTTAATTTAGACTGCCAGTGCCTTTAAGCGCAATATTATGTGGCCTTTCTTACGTGTCGGTGGCCTTCATTAATTTGAATTTCCGTCTAAGGACTACTCAGTACCAACATCTCATAAACATGGTATATTAAAAAGTAACAATGCTGATGCGCCACATGTCTGCTTTCTTACTTTTTTATTGTGCTGTGATGAGCCTTATATTAGTAAACCTCCGAAAGCCATCCTTTTGCGAGTTCATGCGTAAAAAAGCTGAAGGAATTGGAGATAATAGACGCGATATTTTATTCCTGGTGAAATCTGGTGAAATTTCTGCCAGGATTTGGTGCCGAAGCATATTTCCAATCTGGCAACGCTGACCCGACCAACGACCTTGAGATCAGTGGACCCGACGGATAGACGACGGACCGACGGACCAACCCCCCGAACCCGCCCAACCCGTCCCATCCGAACCTAGCGAATTTCGAAACACACACCGAGGTTCGGCGGCCAGTTCGGCCGTTCTTCCGAAACTTTCCGATTCGGAAAAAGATTTATCACTGAAAGACTGAAATACCAACCGGGCCGGCGGCGGGTACGGGGTAGAGGTAGAGAGAGCGGTAGAACTACGGTAGAGCTGTTATTTTGTCCGAGTTAATTGTTAAATCAAGATTTCGTCCACTTGTTGCATTGATTTGCAAGATGGCGAAGCTGGGCAAAATTTCAGCAGACACGACAGCTTTCTTCTTGTGCGACATGCAGGAAAAGTTCCGACCGGTCACACGTTATTTTCCCGAAGTTTTGGCAGCCGCTTCTCAGTTGGTACGGGACACTTTTTGAGCTGAATTGAATTCGTTCTTTTAGTGGCATCTAAAACAAAATAATAAAATTTCAACTTGTCCAAAGGTCTCTGTCATTTTTTGTTTCTTTTTTTTTTTTTTAGGTTCAGACGTCGAAGTTGCTGAACGTGCCTCTAATTGTCACCGAACAGGTGAGTGAGCGGTGCCGTGGAACGACCTTGGAAGCGACGAGACTGGTGCTACTCACGTGAGCGCAGGTGGCTACGCAGGTGTTTGCGCTCGGTCTCGATGTTCCGCAGCTGCATGGGTGTTCGGAAGGGTTGGCCCACCCTTGGCATTCGATGGTGGGCTCATTCAAAAGGCAGACGCTGTCCCCTTGTCTGGTCATGCAAAAACTCTCAGCGGACATACTGTCCGTCTAACCAACCGTGGTTGACAGAAAAGTAAAACTTGCCGACCTTGAAAAAAGTTCTGCAAACATCCATGCAAGTTGTAGTGTGCAACTTTGCTTTTGAAGCACCAATTAAAGCAATCTGCAAGGGGAGCCTTCTCATGGGTTCATTACTCCGGTAATTTGAGGGGCTATAGACAACAGACAGTCTTTGACAGGGTTTCATTGTGAGCAGTTTCCCTCCGGTCTCTGTCAGTACCCCAAAGGCCTCGGCAGCACGGTTCAAGAGCTGAGCATCCAGCATGCGGCGGGCATATTCCCCAAGACCAAGTTCAGCATGATGATACCCGAAGTGGAGAACTTCCTCAATGGACCTTTGGGCAAACGCATAGACGTCGTCGTACTCTTTGGCGTCGAGGTAAAGCGAGACCTTCAGACCGGTGATTTGGGACTAATCTGGGAGATTGATTAGAAACGCAGAATCGTGCAGCTAGACTCATTACGAGGACCAAAGGTTAGAAAGACGAGCATAGAAACTAGTCGTGCCCATCACAGGCTCTATCCCTGCATTCAGGAATTTTCAATGGGATTTGTAAATCCAAATGTCTTCCTACCTGTCGGGCGGGAGATTCAATGCACAAAAAGTCCTCTATTGTTACTGTAGAATTAGTCAATGACATATGATCCAAATAGTGACAGCGTTTGCTTCAATTTTCGGCAATATTGTCACGATAGAAGGCGACGAGAGGGTGAACGGCGAATAATCGGTGGACTTGTGCCATACAAAATAAAGAATGAGCGTCGAGGGGGCAGAAAAGTGGGCAAAAATTTGGCGAATCTTCTAGATGAACGGAGAAATGTATCCTCTCGATGGTGCAAGCGGCAATATACCGTACAATACTGTCAAACATATCATTACTTTTGCCTCGCGGAGTCCTAGCTATTGGAATGTTTTCTTTTCGAACTCGCGCCCACTCAAGTATGTAGAGCAGCGATTACAAATTTCCTTTTTTCTGCACTTCTATTCTCAGGCTCACGTGTGCATTGAGCAAACAGCCCTAGACTTGCTATCTCTAGGCAAGACGGTGCACATTGTCGCAAATGCCACATCTTCACGAAGCCAAGAGGACAGACTGCTGGCATTCGACGTAAGGCTTTACCTCTGCAATTTTCTTAAACTCTAGGAAATGTTTATTTCAGCTGTCTCAAACTCGTCCAAATCATGCACCATTGTTTCTCATCAGGATTAAGATGAGGAGCCAAGATTAGTGTTTGCCCCCATCTGAAGTTTGCACAGCATTGTTCCTGTCAAAATGCCCCGCTGTTATCTGCAGAGACTACGCCAAGTCGGCTGCTTCATCTCAACGTGCGAGTCCATCATCTTCAAACTGGTGCAGGACAAGAACCACCCGGACTTCAATGCTGTTCGACAGATAGTCAGAGACCCCACCCTCTACACTGGGCTAACAAGCTGCTAAGGTGCACAATACAACAAACATGGCAGCAACACTCCTTTCTCGGACCACCCGCAATAAACAGCTTTTTCTTCTTGGCAACATCAAGCATCGCACAAATGTGTTCTCAATGGCAACTATTTCTCACCCTTTTTCAGTTAAAGATGTTTACACCTGTCAATGTGGTAAACGTTTAAGCCTTTGCCTTAACAGTAAATTGTGCAAAAGTTTGCTCATAATACATACATTGAATGCTCATCTGATCTAAAACTGGGTGTCTAACAAAGTGGCATTTTCGAATTCCCCGGCATTTCCAGGTTTCCCCCCATTCTATAAAAAATTTCCTGACCAACCGCTAGCGGGTACACATGTTTGAAGTGCAGTTTTTGTGGGAAAGACATGTACATATGATGAACACAGGCAGGGAGGTGGGCTAAGGTGCACCCCAGTGACACTCGCATGACGAAATGTCCCTACAGTGCAATTCGTGCAACGAATGTCGATGAAACTTTCATGTCGACAAAGCATGTTTCCATGAAACGTGTTCATGAAAATCTGTTCACGAAACAAGTTTCGACGAAATGCTACTGACCCCTTTTATGCGCTACTCTTTTACCATGTCAGTGCTGTGCAGTTTTTTGTTCCCAAGACTCTGACTTTCAAGACGCAAGATATTAGCTGTACACTTCCTACCTTGTCTGCAAAGAAAACAGGACTCTGCCTGTACAGCAGCATTTGTACAGCCATAATCTAAAAGATTCCAGAGCGCACAAAACCACCAGTCACATTCGCTTCCAGGGATTCCAAGGAGCCTGCGACCACAGAGCCAAGTTGACTCCTTGGGAAGACCAGAGGGGAACGGAGTGCAGAAGGAAGGCACAGCTGTCTGGCACATGGCAAAAAACACAGTAATGCATCGAATAATTCTGCATTTTTTTTATTACGCACAAGCCTAAAAAGAAAGTGTAAGGGTGGTGCCAACAATGTTGCACGTCCAATTATTTACGCAACGTGCAATAAATAGAATGCAAGGAACTGTGGCCACAGCCATCAAATTCCCTCGCTCCAAAACACTGGTGAAGAAACGAAAGAACCGCTACTGCGTTCCGGTGGATCCAAAGCCTCCATCGCCGCGTTCCGTAGAGTCCAGCGTCTGAAAGTCACAGAACAGGGTTTTTCAGCTTATGTCACATAACCCAGTTCGGGTGACAACTGCAAAGCACAGTTGAAAATATTGATGGTAGCAGACGAGCGTTTGCTGCCACTGGAATGCGCAAAAGCCCGCCACTGCCGTAGAGGGCGTTGCAAAGTGAGTAGCTGCATGCACTTTCTAAGTCTCAATTACAATGAGGGCAAACAGCAATAGTCTCCTACAGCTCCATTTTCAGAAATGGCAGCTGCCATCCACGTTTTGGTACTTGCGTCTTTGCTCACAAGCATCATGGAGACCGGGGAAGAATGTGCTTCTGCTTTAACCACAAGCACAGACAGAAAGAAACAGCTGGTGGCAGTGACAATTTGCAGAAACCAAGGAAGCGGGAAAGGGTAGCTCGAGACATTCTGCACACGCAATTACTGCCATTGCAAAGTATCAACCAGGGATGAGCAAAATACATGCAAACATGTATCGAAATACAAATACAAAATACTTCGTCGAAAATGTATTTAATTACAAATCTAATTACATTTCCAAAAAAGCATTTAAGTACAAGATACAAATGCAACCAACTGTATTTGGTCTCCTCCAAATACTTTTCCAAATACATTCCTCAAAATTTGCGTCAGCGACATCAAGGCACCTGCAACGGGTTTCTGGGTATCTCATTTAAATTTTGCATCGCACACTCGGGGGTTAGTGTGCGAGACTCTAGTAACGTAATAGAAATATAATCACAAAACAATGTATTCAGCTTGGACGTAATAGGTGAAAAAAGTACAGAGCTTCATCCCGCTTTTTTGTCGATTATATTTTGGTATAGACCAACAATTTTGTTGGTATGGACCAACAACAATTTTTTACGAAAATCTGGACGACCCGCGCATTTAGAATGTTTCAGGTAAAAATATGGATGTAGATCAGGCTGGAAAGCATCACAAGTTGTCACAGGCACTTATTTAGACAGTCTGCCTGTGAGCGTCGATTTCGTCACTATTGTTGCCCTGGACTAGCACCGTAATCACAAAGTCACTAAACGCTTGTGCTTGATTGAGAGACACTGCATTCGGTGCAGAACGTAGTTTTCTTCCTGCTCTGGACAGTGCCTTTAAAATGAAGCCGGAGGAGAAAAGGAAAAAAGCCCCATGGCTGAATAAAGGATGGAGATTATATCTTACTACCACATGGATAAAAACAAGAATTGTCGTGACAATAAATTTGAGGGATGTATTTTCGCCCACAAAATTGTATTTAATTACAATTGTATTTGAAATACCCACGTTTTAGTATTTAAATACACACGTCAAATACATTACCCAATTTGTAATTAAACACAAATGCAAAATACACAAAGTATTTGAAATACGTATTTCAAATACTTGTATTTGAAATACTGCCCATCCCTGGTATCAACTATCTCTGACTAATGCTCGCTCAATATTCAACACATCAGTAGCTTGATCTGTTCTGTTCTGGAACATTTGCTCTTCCTTGTATGCATGATATTATGAATGGAATAAGATCAAATATAAGACTATTTGCACACAACTGCAATATTTATATAGTAATTAATCATTCGAATGATGTAAATTTCTTACAGGCTGATCTTTACAATATTTCAATGTGGTGCAACAATTATTAAACAAATATTTTTAAATGTTAAAAATATGTTCATGTGAGATTTACTCAAAAGAAAAGCCCAACTGGCTCTACCTACATAATAAATATTGAAATTCAGGCTACCTCAAGCACAAAATACATGAGGGTCATTCTGCCTAGAGATATAACGTGAAAAGCTTATGTGGAAATGACAATTCTAAAGTCTGTATGCATGATTAATTTTATACGACAAAATTTTCGACAGGGTTAATGAAAAATTAAAGAAACTGTACTTTACGTTTATTCGCCCCTGTGTTGAATATGCAGCAGTTGTGTGGAATCCCCGCCACAACAACCTAATAGAAAAACTCGAAAAAATACAAAATCGGTGTGCTAGATTTGTTTTAAAAGATTTCCATTGCAGGGCGAGTGTCCCCGCCATGAAGGATAATTTAAAGTGGGAATCGCTAGTGGAACGCCGAAACATGTTTAGGTTAAAAATTTTACATGATATATTTAACAAACACTTTCTAATCAGTCGAGAAATGTTTTTACAGGAACCTTTTTATATGTCGGGAAGGGCAGACCACCAGAACAAAATCCGACCCTACTTTTACTGTACTGCTGTTTTTGCGTTTTCTTTTTTTCCGAAAACAATAAAAGAATAAAATAGGTTGGCTATTGAAGGATGTGTTTGATGTTTATACAAGTTTGTTTGTATTTCGACACATATCACTTCAACAACATCAAATGCTCTTGATTTAATACTGACTACTTTGCCTGGCTTGTGTTCATTCGTCATTCCTTACTTCACTTCCTTACTAGTGATCATTCCTTACTTCACTTCAACCTAAATATTTCATTGCCTGTTACAGTTGACAACAAGAAACTTAATAGAGATTATAAGCGAGCAAACTTTGATGCAATTAATATTGAACTGCGTGTTTTTCTAAACGGCTTCCTAACACAATTTTCAGACCGCTCCCTGGATGTAAATTGGAATTTATTTAAAAGCAAAGTTGACATTCCTATCACCCATAACTATTACCTCTAACCATAATTCACACGGTATAATCAGTCCCTTAGAGGCCGACGTACATGCAGGTAAGGTAATCCTTTTAGCGCTCCCCTCCCCTACGCTGCGAGGGGAGCCAAGTTGGGGCAGGGTAAAAAGTGGAGGATACTGGGGAGGAGGATGTGGGCAAAAGTGGAAAGCGCGAAGTGTATGTCGGCCTTTAAATGGGTACTTAACAAAAAGAAGCGTTTATTTCGTTCAGCTAAGTCATATACTCTCAGCACCAATTGTACGTCGACTCGGCTGCAGATATCACCTATCAAACAGCCATTATGGAAGCTAAAGATTTCTTTTTTTTTTTTCAACATACTTCGTCGCATATGTTGATTAATAATCCCAAGCAGTTCTGGACTACTCTAAGTAAGACGGATCAGTATGCTGTACATCTTAGAGGTTCAGACGGCGAAGACGTTCACAGTACTGACTGCGCCAGTGTTCTGAACGATGCGTTTGTTTCTACATTTTGTACATTTCTGAACCCTAGTCTCCCTGAACTCTCATGTCATGCATTTTTTTCAATGGACCCAATTTGTATCGACACTGGAGGTGTAGCATGTTTGATAGGTTACCTTAAACTGTCTTTTAGTATCAACAACATTAATTCAAAATTTCTTAAAAATACACAACCATATAGTTTTATTCAGGGATGGGCAGTTTTTCAAATACTTTGTGTATTTTGCATTTGTATTTAATTACAAATTGTGTAATGTATTTGACGTGTGTATTTAAATACTAAAACGTGGGTATTTCAAATACAATTGTAATTAAATACAATTCTGCGGGCAAAAATACATCTCTCAAATTTATTGTCAAGACTCATTTTGCTCATCCTAAGACGTGTCCAAAGCTGCTCTTTCTTCACCTCAACGCCAACGGCAACAACAAACCAAGAAACTCTTCATCTCTTCATACACCAGTCCTGCGGCAGCTCGCGTCTCGCTCACTGCGGGCGCCTGTGGCACTTGCCTCTATTACGTTAAAGGGTGCGGGCATCTTCTAGCTCCGATTCCCTCAAACCCTGTCTCCGGATGAATATGACACTGCAATACTTCGCTCTCGGCAAAAGGGTTTAATCACTCACTCATTGCCTTGGGGGGTTTCGGGATCGGGGGACGGTTAACAGCGAGGCCGCGGGAGAGTCCGCTGCCATAGCAGCTTCTCCAAGTCCCAGCGGTGGTCATCCACACCGCGTCATGGGGACGTTGTCGTCCAGGGTCGCTGTCCGGTCCGCTTGTCGAGTCCGCCACTCGACGTAGTGCCCGCACTCCCCCGCGCCAGCGTCCGGCGCCGTCCGAGCTCGCCTCTGTGACCGGTCCCTTGTGAAGTCGGCAGCCCAAGCCCAAGACCCCTTCCTTTGTCTTCCATTCCCCTCTTAAGACCTTCCCAAGTCCTTGTCCCGCCGACCGTCCAATCGGGAACTTTGCTGCGAGCCGACCCTCCGACGTCAGCGCTGGGTGAGGGGGCGCTTGCCCCGTACCTCCCGGAGAGCTCGGACATTCCGCGACAGGCCGGCGACTGGAAACGGGAAGGTCACAGGGAACGAAGGAGCGCCCGACAATACGGCGGCGGGGACCGGCAAGGTCACGGAGCGCGGGGGAGCCAGGGAGAGGGTCCCCACAAGGGATACTGAACTGAAATTTGGATTTCGCAAAGTAAGGCTGCAGAAGTGTTGAACCGGACGCTACAAACTCCAAAACATCACTCGCACATCGACATCTCAAACGGATGGCCGTACTTTTGGAAAAAAAGGGAGTGATCAAGCGAGTTCTTCGACGTAACTGTCCTCCGGGAGAATTTGAGAATGAGAAGCGGCCTCGCTTCTCTCCTCCTCGCTTCGTTTCACCAGCTTGACGGGACGTAGCGAGGAGGAGAGAGAATGGGAATCGTGACGTGCCTTGTCTCGTCGGCCGCGTTCAATCGCGCACTTTTCCAAAAAATACGGCGATCCGTTAGATATATCGTCATATGATTGATATCTTTTGGTTTTTCAGCTTGCCGCCTATCCGCCTGGCCTTGTTTAGTGACCTCGAAATTTCAGTTCAGTATCCCTTTAAATAAATGTTATTGCCAAAGTTACAATTCTTGTTTTTATGCATGTAGTTGTAAGATATAGTCTCCATCCTTTTTTTGGCCATGGGGCTTTTTTTCTTTTTCTCCCCTGGCTTTGTTTTAAAGGCACTGTCCAGAGCAGGAAGAAAACTATGTTCTGCACCGAATGCAGTGTCTCTCAATCAAGCACAAGCGTTTAGTGACTTTGTGATTACAGTGCTAGTCCAGGGCAAGAATAGTGACGAAATCGACGTTCACAGGCTGACTGGCTAATAAGTGCCTGTGACAACTTGTGATGCTTTCCAGCCTGATTTCCATCCATATTTTTGCCTGGAACATTCTAAATGCACGGGTCGTCCAGATTTTCGTAACTGGTGCGAGTTGCAACAATAAAAAAATTCTCTAGCGAGTGCTTGCGTGTCTTGGTCGTTTCGGTTCTTTGTTAATCTATACCAAAATATAATCGACAAAAAAGCTGCTTGAAGATCTGTACTTTTTTCACCTATGACGTCTAAGCTGATTACATTTTTTTGTGATTATATTTCTATTACGTTACTAGAACCTCGCACACTAACTCCCGAGTGTGCGATGCAAAATTAAAATGAGATACCCAGAAACCCGTTGCACGTGCCCTGAAGTCACTGACGCAAATTTTGAGGAATGTATTTGAAAAAGTATTTGGAGGAGACCAAATAGATTTGGTTGTATTTGTATCTTGTACTTAAATGCTTTTTTGGAAATGTAATCAGATTTGTAATTAAATACATTTTTGACAAGTATTTTGTATTTGTATTTCGATACATATTTGCGTGTATTTTGCCCATCCCTGGTTCTATTATATTGACAAAACTTTTTGAACAATTTTTAGAATTAGGAAAAACCTCGAAGACTGGAAGATTGGCAGGGTGATTCTCTTACCGAAATCAGGTGATAAATTTTTATAATGCAATTGAATGCAAAGATGCAAGCGAGCTGGCCGAGAATGCTGAAAATAATCCCTGAAGAAGGGAAACAAAGGGGACAAAGAAAAAGCATCGTCCCAATAACTGTCGTCCCATTTCCCTAACTAGCATCTTGTGTAAAATTCTAGGAACATGTCATATGTTCACATCTAGCCAATTTTTTAGACTTGTTCTTTACTTCTACTCAGCAGGGATTCCACAGCTCTTTCTCTTGCGAAACTCAGCTCTGTTGCTTCACCCATGACCGCGATTCCATTCTTGACTCCCATGTAGACTGCACATTCCTTGATTTTTCCAAAGCTTTTGACAAGCTATCTCACTCCCTTCTCTTTCACAAACTAAGCAAATTTAATTTAGACCCTAATGTCGTTGTATGGATACACTTTTTTCTCACTAACCGATTGCAGTTCATTACCATTAATGATGTTGACTCTGAACGTTCTCCAGTTATCTCCGATCGAGAGTTCATCCATAGATCGAGCATAGAGAGGTTGCTTCTTGAAAAGGGTCAATAACTGTTGGCCAATAGCTCACCGGAATGGCTCCAGAATGCGACATGCGTCGTTGTCCAGTCGAAAATATTTTGTATCAAAGCAAATGCTCGGTACAGTAAAACCTCGTTATAAAGAAGTTGAAGGAGCGGTCATAATTACTTTGTTATAACCATTAGTTTGTTATAGCCAATGTCCATTTTTTCCAACTATTCAAGCAAGGGGAATTATGATTGCTTTGTTATATCCATTTGTTTGTTATATCCCATTTTGTTATAACGAGGTTTTACTGTATATGCTTTTGAAAATTTTCGGGAACGTTACATTATTTGTTTAAGAAACCTAAAACAAAAAATTTGAAAAGTGCCTTTGCCTGGTTAGCAGGAAGTCGGCATGTGGTGGACGCTCTAGACAGAACGCTGGGAGTTATCATGCGTGGCTTTGAAAAGTGAGCGTATCAGGCGCCGTACGCACAAATGCCGAGATCGGCACCGGGACGCACTGAAATGGCAACGTTGCCTTCAGTCATGCAGCGACTGCGCGTGCGCATCAAAACTTCTTTGGGTATAGAAAGTCAGTTGTAACAGCGGGCAGACGAACCAGAACACAGGCACAGAGCAGACATAGCCTAAGCCTATTGTAGCCGAACATGCGACGAGCAGACGATGAGAGCAGCAAAGGTGTGCAAGGCAGTCTGGGATTAAGTTATTTATCCGGCGTCGCTGAGCATGATGCCACGCCGGGTCTTGGGGTATTTAAACGTCCTTGGGAGCTGCTACTCAATGCACCCGTAGCAAAGGCTCCAGAGCCAAAGCACGCTGTTTCATGTGCAGCAGAATAGAGTTCGACCAAACTGATTTGCTGGGCGTAACTTCACAAATTAAAAACATAAAATTGTTCCTTTTAGCTTCGATTTTACAATGTTGCCATAAGTCAAGAAATGCCAAACTTATGACACTTCTCTTTTAGTTCCTTCGCGTTTCCTTGCTTTAAGTTTGCCGCATGTTTTCTAGTTTAATGCCGAAAAAAACGTGTCTTTATTGCGTGTGTTGCCGGTACCTTCCGTGAGCTTGCTCCTTTGCTCGTCTCATAGGATTTCCGCAAAGTTTGACAACCCAATGTTGTCAAAACAAGCCAAGCGTGCAACATGTGCGCACAATAGACCTATTGCTACATTACCCACGCATCAAGGGGAATGCAGATAATGGTGTGCTAAATGGCATCTTGCATGCGCATTCATCAACACTTTTTTTAAATTATTTACTTTGAATCTTTTATATGTGCGGCACGTGGAACACCACTCCCTGCCTTCTCCTTGATGCTGGGGTAATTTTTTTTTTTTTTTACCGGGATGAATATATATTGCTGTTGATCTGTCTGAAGACGTCCCAGAAAGTTGCTGCGAAGGTACATGATGCAGCCACGACAGCCGCTGTCAATGTGATGAGGACCGCTGCACACTCGGTGCAAAAAACAGAGAAAGCTAGACTGGGAACACCTAGACGTGTGCGTCACGTACGACAGAACCTGGCACAAACGCGGCCGTACGTCCCACTATCGTGTTGGTGTCGCGATCGAATTTGAGAGAGGTCTTGTGCTGGACTTCAGCGTCCACAGCAACTACTGCCAGCTGTGCACCCAGGGGCCAAAGCCAGGCGCAGAGGGGTACACGGAGTGGATATAAATCCACCTACCCAACTGCCAGAAGAACTTCATAGGGTCTACCAGTGCCATGGAAGTGGAAGCAGCCACTGTTATTTTTGGCCGTTCAGTCGAAAAACACGGTGTTGCCATCACCACTACGCTGCGTGATGGCAACAGCAAGGCTTTTTCCGAGGTAGGTGGTCTTGAGCTTTACGACAAGGAAATCTAAAGAGAATTGCGTCAACCATGCCGCAAAGCATATGTATGCGGGTCTAGAAGCCCTGAAGAAGGCAAAGAAGGGAAGCTGGCAAACCTGAAAATGAAGAAGCTTACAAACTACTATGCCTGTTCGCTAAAGGACAATGCACCCGACGTGATGGCCATGCAGCAAGCAGTGTTTGCAAGCCTTCTGCACTCATATATCACTGATGAGGAGCCGAGGCATGTAGGTTGCCCCACTGGCACAAACTCCTGGTGCCACTACAATCGAAACAAGGCACTCAGGCAGCGGGGGAACCACCTGCGTTCCGGCCACACAAGCCAGCCTTCTCCCAGGAAATCGCAAGGGAGATGGTACCCCCATACAACCGCCTGTCACGAAGAAATCTGCTTGAGAGGTGTTCCCAGATGAAGACGTGGTGGGGAAGGGGTGCCCCAAGGTGGAGTTTGCCTCCCTCAAGGCCATGGAGTGTGCTGTGGCCCTTGCACTCCTTGAGCTCAACCTGAGGCCTCGAGGGATCGAGGAAGCTCAGTTGGAAAAGGGCATCCAGCCAGGGAGCCACCAAGCACCGTATGGAGAGTGGGCCACCAAGCACCGTACCGAGAGTGGACCACCAAGCACCGTACCGAGAGTGGACCACCAAGCACCGTACGGAGAGTGGACCACCAAGATGAAGGTTGCAAAGGCTCAAGCGAAAGTGATAGTCCTCCAAGATGTCCCACAAAAAAAAAAGGGGAAGATGGAAGCTGTGGCCAAGGCAGCGAGAGACCGTGCAGAGGAAGGATTGACATATGGCCCTGGAGCATTTTAGATGAAATGGCAGGCCCCATTTAAAGTAAAACACTGTGTCGACTTCACAACGCGTTTTTTTCGGCTTCACGTTTTCACAATTTTTTCATAGCTCTTAAACTATTGCTCAATGAGTTTAGCCCCTTCATGTTTAATGCGTGGCTTTTCTGGGGTGAAATTTACTGGAGAACTCGGCTATGCGCTTACTTTTTGCAAAGTGCTATTTGTTTACACAGAAATGTTGACTTCTGTAAAACAGAAAAAAAAAATTAAAATTGATATCAGAGTGTTTAGTACATCGTTCAGTCACTCCTGCTACGCTATCAACAATCCACTACGACCTCCGCTATATGTAGTGTACTGGAAATATCATTTCAAGTTTTAGTAGATTGTTTGCAATCCACTACAAATTACAGAGTGGCAAGAGCTAATGCTAATCTTTGCTTCTTTTTTAAGTAAATGACTATTATGTTTTTAATTGAATACAACTGATGGCCAGCTGTCCAAGCCAGTCCGATATGAGTCAAGAGCCAAAGCCATTGAAAAATCTTTAAAAAAATTGGGGTGGCTTAGCTCGGCTATGCCTATGCCAGGATATACGTAGCGCAAGCTTATGCGCACAAAATGAGAGGCGCTATCAAGCGGCTCCGGTGCAGCGTCAGACTTGGCTACTGCGCAACGGAGGTGCACAGCTGGGCACGCGGCGGCGCCAGTGCGTCTGCCGCAGCTATGACGTCACTCCTCTGGAATGTGCAGACCAGCGAGGCGCGCATGGTGGCGGTGGAGCGCGTGGCGGCGGCGGCGGCTCTGGCGCGCCAGCCGTGCGCCGTGTGACGTCACTGCTCCTCGCGCATGCGCAGACCGGCGAGGCGCACGCGGCGGCATCTCCGGCCACTAGCTGTGCGCCATGCGACGTCACTGCTCCTCGCGCTTGCGCAGCATGGCTCTTTGGGAGCCACGCAAAACTGCTCAACCTCGGCCAGTGTAGCTAACTCTACAAAATAAATAACTACTGTAGCTCTTCTGTTGTGTCGTTCTTCACCAAAAATGAAACGCCGCGGAAATCCCTCAGATCTGCCTGCTCGCTCGCTTCAATGGTCGGTTCTGTCCTTGCGACAAAGTGGCCTTTCACACGTTAACAGCGGATAAGGATGTGTTCTTTGCCAAGCAGTTCTTCCTACATTCGTTTCTTTGGGGACAAGGAAACAACCAGTCTGTACAAGTGCCTACACAAGACATCCAGTTAGGAAAGCCGACCATTCTGTCAAATGAAAAAGTCTCTATTAAACATAGTGGAAAAGCGATGCCAGTACAACTTCTTCCCAAGCAATTACATACAAGAAGTCGGATGGCGTAGAATGAATGCCATGGAAGCTCACTTCAGGTGTTTGCTCAGCAGCATGGAGAAGCATTTATGGCAATTTATGGCATGTTGCTAGGCAATCGTATTGCATAAGTGAAATGTTCTAGCATTACAAGCGTTTAACGATACTTTGAGTTCTCAGACGCCAGACGCCTACATTCACGGCGCTCTTCATCAAATAGTTTAACGCGTACCATGTGTACACTTGACAGTTGTTACTAGAATGAAGCGATACTACCGCTTGGGTGAAAGAGCGCACAAGATTTACACACAGAAGGCAGGCAAACAAAAAATCACACATACACAGCGCTGTGTACGTGTGACATTTTGTGTGGCTGCCTTCGGTATGTAAATCTTGTCGCTGCTTCACCCAAGCATGAACAACCAACTTGCCCAAGCCTCCGTCTTCTCGATACTACAGCTAATCGGGCTGATAAACCTGGTGATCTTCCAGAGCCTCCCATACTCTCGAGCTCCTTTTTCTCAGAGCGCAAAGGTGGTCGAACACCTCCTCGCCTACGTCACTCCTCTTCGCCTACGCTTCTGGTCACATGACCTCCCCATTAACCAGTCAGCGTCGACACCTCACTCCTCCCCTTCAACCAATTAATGGCGGGCCTCGCAGCCATGCTTTTATCTAGGCTTCATGAAATGCCGAACACCTAGCCAAAGAATGTTTCACATTGAAAACATGAGAGATACTCCGTTTGTGAGACTACCTACTCGTGCCTGCCAGTGATGGCCCACCACTGAACAGTTTGAACATTGATTTTAGCATTGCCTTCATTTCTCACCCTCACAATAGCGATAAGAAATTAAGAGCTCCTAAATAGCGAACCGGAACGAGCATGGCTCCTCAGAAAATGTAGGGTGTTTGGGAAGCCAAAAAATTAGCAGAGCAATCTTTTTCCTGGTGTCCAAACCTTCGACATTCGAGATGGTGCCAGGGGTTTTGCTCGTACGGTTGGACCCTGAAGTTCACTTAGGAGTACACTAAAAATCTGCAGTAAAGTGGTTCGAGAAATTTAAGGACCATCCGGCTGACACGTAATTTGCTGCAACAGTTTCCAAAGGTCCCTGGAGGACTCCTCGGTCACTGGCGGGACCAGTCTCCAACTCCGGCCAAAGCGTACGGCGAGTTCTTGCGATTACCTCGACCGTCAATTCTCTCGGTGTGGCCTCGGCAACACACAGTGTTATAGAGCCGGCGAATCACATCGTCGAGTTCCAAACAGTTGCTCGTAAAACTTCTGAGAAAGAGTATTAGCTAATGCGCGTCGCCATCGTTGCGGCGTTCCACCCCCCAGGTGTCGAAGCTTGCATGGACTGTCGGCCGGAGAGTGACCTGCAGCGGAACAGACACCCGCTGCACCCACTTCCTCTGCCCCACCAAGATCGTTGCAGGCTTGACGCTTCCACGACGTCCTCGGGCGAAAATCGAGGGATGACACTGAAGATGTGGTAAACGTACGAGTCGGAGACTTATTCTAGGCACAGCACCCATGCCGAGAGATTGCATCGGTGCAACTTCTTTGTGCTTTCGAAAGATAATCCAAGCCGAGCCCTCTAAAACTGCCGTCGCATCAAATGGGAACCTTTTGCTACTGGTCTCAGACTGTATAAACAGCCATTAGGTGAAGGTTCCCATTTCTGTAGACTTTTCGATGGTTCAATGTTTGAAGCAGCACGTTTCAGGCAATTGCACCAACTGGGTTGAATCCATAAAGGAAAAAAAACTTCAACATCCCAACTGCCTAGTGGCGCACTAGTGGCGTTGTCCATACCGACCCAGTTGAAAAATGCGGGCTGGGGGTTGCTTGGTTGCACCACCGACAATCATTAGTAGCTGCGTTCGATTTTCTTGTACCTCCTGCACCGGTGCAGAAAAGTGTAAGGCGGTGTACTTTGGGTCATATCTCAAAACACATACTGGGAGTACACTGACCTACACCTTTACACCTTCCTGCACCTGTGCAGGAGGTGCAGGTTGTGGGATGGTCACGGGTGGTGGTAACCGAAGGATTCAGCGGCGATCTCTAATCAGGGGATGCCAAGCCTACTCCCACACTCTGCAGCTTTCTCTCGAGAACACTGCTACGGGCAGGTCGGAACATCAGCCACACAACTGATCGCTTCTCTAAAAAATAAAAGCCGTTTACAATTCCCTGTAACGCCGGTTAGAGCGCAGCTCTTGAGGAGGAGGATGGAAGTGTACTGAGGGATAGGTGACTTCCTTGAGGTCACGTGACCTCAAGGGGGGGTCGTGTGACATCAGGGGGTCACGTGACTTTAGGGGATCACGTGACCTCAGGTGGGGCACGTGACCTTAGGGGGTCACTTGACCTCAGAGGAGGGGGGAGAGGGGGTCACATGATCTCGGAGGAGGGGGGAGAGGGGGTCGCGTGACCTCGGGGGGGAGGGTCACGTGACCTCGCGGTTACGCCGACGGCGACTCCGCTCAAGCCGGAAACGGGCCCTTAAGAGCTGGACTCTAAAAAGAGAAGCATGTACCACAATAGGACTGGGCCCAACGGTGTTTATTGGAACACCAAAAGACACACTGTCCCAAAACCCCCGCACCGTCAAGGTCAGATGAAAGGCTCACCCTGTCGACACTGTCCCAAGAACGCAGTCCAGAGTGGGCATAGTAAGACCTTCGCAACACGTCCGATCCCTATCGCATCTGCGGGAGAAGTCCCTGCGTTCCCGAAGTCGGGAACGCGCGTCGACCTCCTCCCCCGTGGGCGTCGTCCTCACCCAAAACAACTAGATTCCCGGATGAGCGGGTGGACGGAAAAAGGTCCCCCCCGGGAGACAGTGAGGAGGAAAGCCCCCCAAGCCAGGTGGCTCTCCTACACTTCACGAACAGGTTGGAGCTCACGGCAACCAGGCCAAGCGTTCCAAACCACGGCCGTTATACTGGCCATCGGGGAAGGGCGACCAACGCTTCCCACAAGGTAAATCGAACAAAGCTAATGTCGAACGCTTGCCGGGATGCTTGCTGCGCCGACGGGAGACCCGTAACCCCAGAGGTGATTGCATTGCCTTAGGATCTCGTCACACTCCCAATATTCACATTAACTAAAGAGCATGTTGGTAACAATGACTGGCAACAAAAAGAATAAAACAAAGTCCGGACAAGGGACAATGAACATTTCTTTCATTGGTAACAATGACTCCCAATAATAACAATACTCCCAATCATTTGTGCATTTTCTCGTAACAGCACAACGGGGAGGGGGGGGCTTGCGCTCAGTGTCTTGCGAAGTTCTCGGGGTAGTCCCAATTAAGCAAACCCAGCTACCAATGCTAGATCAGCAAGTTCTGTAACTATGGTACACTGCTCCAGTACTTGCAGCTCAATAGCATAGCTTGATTCGCCTTGCACCCCTGAAAAGCCTCGAAATGAGCACAATCAATATTGTTGGTGTTTCTTGGAATCGCTAAAGGTGCTGGGCATTTTGGAAGTACCAGATTCCTTGACATTGCACGGGTAAGACGTATAAAAACTTGTGCGGCATCATTAGTGGTTCAAATCGAGCATCTAATGCAGTATTTAAAAGTCTCCGAACCACTGAGACAGGTGTTAAACCGTCTTGAACAGTATACAAAAATAGATCAAAAGAAAACCAAAGAAAATTATGATAAAGTGGCAAATCATCTCTAATTGCAGGCTGATCTGTGCTTGTAAATAAACAATTCTTTTAAAATTATGCCTAGTGCCACCTATGTCAGCAACAAATCATTACCCTTTCTGTGTTTTTTTCTCACGGGCTACGAAATGTCCAAAGATGTAAGCACTCTGCGTCAAGCCCGACCCTCATGCACACTTCAGCAGCCAAGACGTTTAGCGGGCGTCGAGACGCCTTCTACAAAGGAACACTGGTGTCGCCAAAGCCAGCGCTTTTGTCCGCACGTTGGTACCTTCTAAAGCTACATCTCGGCGCTTCCAAAAGGGCCTGCCTACACACCCCTAGGTAGCAGGAAAGGCACCCGCTAGAATTACGTAAAAACGTCAAGAATATGTCGCATGAAGGTCACCATTTGGAAGGCGAACTTGCGGGACGCCCCGTGCTAAAAAAAATAAACAGACATGCTGCAAAAGACACTCACCTCAGCTTCCTCGAGTGTTGGGTAGGCAATCTTCTCGCAGACAAGCTGGGCTATCCTGTCACCTTTGCTCACTGCAAAGTATGTGCCGTCGGCGTGAACTTGGAGCACACATGCAGAGGGCACAAATGAAACAACATCCGCCACCGCTCCAGGTTTGGGGGAAGTGCACAAACACACCTTTAAAGTCGGTGTCGCCGAAGTTGAACAGGACCACTCCGACGTTCCCTCGGTAATCCTGATCAATGACACCAGCTGCAAAAAAAAAAAAAGAAAGCCATTGATCCTATTAGTTTTCTTGACACCTGACCAGAGAAAGATCCATAGTAACAAAGCTCCCAAATTTTCTCCGACGTTCATGCCCAAAGTCTAGTATTCTTCCAGTTTGAGCGCTACTTTGGAAGATCCGAGCCGTCCACTGATGCATAACTACATGGTAGCATCGTTCACGAGGTCCTCTGAACCATCATTACCGGGTCTGGGAAGATTTCCTCAGCCGTCACTCGAGACAGGTTCTTCGAGATTGGAAAGATTGACAACCTTTTCTTCCGTAAACAGGAGCAATTTCTGTGATGCTTAAAGGAACACTCAGGCTCAATTTTAAGCTTTTCTTAAAGTCAACATCTTTTAGTTTTGAGGAGGATCAGAAAGGTAAAACATTGCATGTCTGGAGAATTTTAAACGAGCATTGTCTGTAAAAAAGAAGTGCTACAAAAACTACATCCCAAAAAATCTAGACAGTATTTTATCCATACAAAAGCGAGCATTGCGAGCAATTGGTAACATACAACTTCTTAAAAGTGCCACACCATATTTTAGGACGTACCAAATACTCAACGTAAAAGATCTAAATAAATACAAACTATCACTTGAAATTTGGCGGCAATTTCAGCTCGATAAATTGTTGTTCCATGCCAAGTCCCACGCGAAAGATAGCCCGTATAATTTAAAGCAAGATTTATTAATAAAATCACGTTTGCGAAGGAATTACGGAGACCAGAGGTTGTGTTTTCTGATACCAGACCATTAAAACCAGCACCCGTATATTTTAGCTACACTGGATTGCGTACAATCAGTCTATCAATATAAAAATATTGTAAAAGAATGTTTACTCAGAGAGCAATAAAACCGAATATGTTTTAAGCAAAATACTTACAATGATTGATAACTAGCAAATGTCTTTTCACGCCATGTTGTTTTGAGATGTATACTGTAAACGATTTATATTTCGCGATTTAGGTCAAAGCTGAAGTTTTGAAAATAACTCGCGAACTCTAAGTTTTGTGACATGGTGGGATCTCAATATAGATTCTAATGTGTTTATATTTTATCGGAATAGTATGCGGGACCTATATTTCGCAAATTGTAGGCGATTCGCGAAAGTTAAGTCGTTTACAGTATTTGTTTTGTATACAGTTTTAGTTTAGAGCGAAATCGTATCACTCCGCATGTGTCATGTTTTTGCTACAGTTGTTGCCAAAAGGGTGGCATGGCCCTGTCAGGCATTTACGCCTTTTGCCATGTCCCCTGAGACGTCCCTGTACAGTTATGTCTCAAATAAAGGCATAAACAACAATTATCTGAGCGGGAAAAGGCAGCGAGAACACACAAATATCAGCACTGATTTTTTCAACGAATACAATATGCTATGTTTCGTCAAAGGTGTATCAAAGACCCCTTTAAAGGGACACTGAAATCTCCAAAATGTTTCGAGTGCCTGAATCGAGCATGTATGTCACAAAATAAAGTTTCCGCCAACAACTTCTGTAACTAAATTACGATGCGAGACACATCTTCAGTTATGAAAGAATCCAAAATTAAGACCTATACCGAGAAATTAAATCCAAAATAGAAGTTAGCTTGGATTCGCTCCAGAATTAAAACGTTCCTCCTGGCGTAAATGTTACTCTCTACGCTAGACACCCTTTTTGCTTTCAGGATAGAGAGATGACCTGCACTCATAACACCTTAGGTTCCTCGTGTTACCAGAAATAATTTGTGTCGCTCAGTGAAGCCAGCACAGGCACAGCAGCGGCACCTATCTCCCACCCTCACTATACCTACCATATTGGAAAACAAGTGGCGCCACCTACGGTGAATTGGAGTCACGAATACACCGGGTGCAGACTATGGCCCGGAAAATATGAACTATTCGAAAATTTGAATATTTGCGCAACCCCACTCTTGCACATAGTGCTTAGGCATTCAAAAGAGAAGGAATTGTACTTTCTTCATTTTCAGTGGCATCGCCAACAATACCCCTACTAGGCACTTTGTTTTCTTTTCGAAAACAGCTCCCTTTTGACGCAGACATGGTGCAAATTGTGCACATATACACCCTTTGGAGCAGCATGTAATTCGTTCTGGCGCAAATGGCGCAGCGGTTCTACCACTCGGTCTGATGAAAAAGTTACGGGACTTATTTTGTGGTGCAAAAAGCGAGGGCAGCACGGTAATGCACACGAGGCAGATGCAGGAAGGGACCTTAGTGTCTCCTTATACCAAATTGCGTCGCTCTGTGAACACCTGGAGCTGCGCTACACGAGCTTGCGTGGCGTAGTTCCAAAGAACGCCACCAGAGAAGCCCTCTTCATCGCGATGCAGCGGCCCGGCCGCTTGTAAGAGGGACCGGCTGGCCACCGAGCTAGCAGAGCCCGCATGGGCAGACTCCGGAGTGGCTGCACGGCCACTTCATCAGCGTGCGCGCTCGGTCGTCGGCCACAACCTCGGCATTACCGAAACGTGGCCGTCCACACCAGTGTGACGCAGACAAACTAAGGAAGCGGAAGGATGACATTCATGCTTTTACATTCACAACTCATTAAAAATGCTAAGTGTCCTTGGAATTTTTTTTTATGTGTGTGGTTAGTTATGTTAAATCCCTTGTGGGATTGACAGGATTCTTAAATAAATAAATAAATATTCTTTCGACTGTTCCAAATGCGAAGACTAAACTAAAAAGGAAAAGGCAGGCTAAAGAGACTTTATATCCTTACAAAGGCCGATTCTGAGAAGTGCAGGCCTTCCCTTCCTCGTCTTTATCAAAAGGGTCACAAGAGTTAGCACAGGGTCATTTCATTCTATCCCAACATCAAGCAAACATTTATGCGTACATACAGCGTATTTCATGAAAGGTGGACAAATTCGATCATGTGAAAACTACGCATCACGCACAAAAGAAAAAGGCTTCTGCCATTTTGGTCCGCAACCTAAGTTCTCGCTGCTGCCGACCTCGAAGTTTTAGCCACTGCGATGAACCTACTAAGTCGAACACCGCATTCAATGTAATCAAACGTAGCGTTCAACAAAAAAGACAGCAAAATCCCGTCTCAGTGTGTGTTGAGCAAACAGACACGTCGTCCATGTCTGTTGTGTTTTCTACTCTACATGACCGGCCTTTAAATATTAAAGGGAAGATGGGGCGGTTCTGCATTTGAGAAAAACACTTGAATTGTGTTAATTTTGCCGTTAGAATAACAGATATCACAATTATATTTCAATGCGACGCGCCAAAGAGCTATAAGAGCAATTTCAAAATAGGGCTAAAGCCCCGCCTCCCTAGCCTTTGGCAGCCAAAAGATCTGTCGATGACGTCACGGACAGCGACTGTCTTTCGCGTTTTCTCGCGTTTACCAATTCTTGCGCAAAAAATGGTTTGGGTATTCGGGTTCACAAGGTAAAAATAAATTAGAATTCACTTCTAACTCATTTTTTTTTCAAGAAGCTCTGTAGCTTCCCTTTAAAGAATATTGTATCAACAAACTCTCCTGTTCAGTTTTAGAGGTGTTTTACACACCTTGTTTACCGACGCCAGATCCAGTGTATACAAATCACTGCAAAGCAACGAGACTGTTTTCTGGCTTTCCAAAGTATTTTTTTTTATACATATGACATTAAAATTAGGGCTCCATGGTGCTTTCGGCTTTTCTTTTCACTGTTAACCATAAACATCTTCTATTATGGCTGGTGGCGTAGAATATTAAAATTGTAATCTTTTTGCTTCGCTTAACATCCTTGGTCTTGTCCGTATGCATTGAACTGCTTTCGCACGAAAAAACACAGACGGACACTACAATGTGCATAAAAGAAAAAAAAGGAAAAACTTCAGAAACATATTTGACACAGCTTCATGAAAAGATTGGGGCCCAGTTCAATAGTTGTAAATGGCTTCACGCCGTGCAATAACGTCCGCATGTTTCTTCGCGTTGTCACCTATTGTTTGTCAAAAGCTGTGTCTCTAGTAACAAATAAAAATAAGAAAAAAAAAAAGGGAACCCTGTTCATGCCACGCATGAATCAAAGGTTTATCGCTGCATCCGCAGTGGAAAGCAGCAACGCGTTGGCATCGCATCTCTCGCACGAGGCGTGGTCGATTGTTCACATGGTGTCTTTGCCGGTCGGGTCACTGGTTTCGTTTTCTCGCCGCTACCAAAATGGCGGACGTAGTACTCGGCGCGCTACTAGATGGCGCTCTACATTTCACATATGGTCTATTGTGGACAATCAGTGGCCTCGAGGACCCTCTGACAAACACCATTCTCGCAACCGATGCAAGTTGGCAGAGTTGTTACAACCTCTTCTGAAGTTGAACAGTTGTTTAAATTTTCGGAAATGCATTAAAATTTAGGACCAGAAAAGTCATTCGCAATTCCACAACTACCACCGGTCTACGCCGATTGAGATCAGTTCCTCGAATCAATCGCCATTTTTCACTTACATTTTTAAAAAGTGCAGATGCGATCGAACATGTAACGATAAATGAAAAACTATTTACCCATAGGGGCACCATTCTAAATTGCATCATATATCGCTGTACAACCGCAGCATTATTGCTGCAAGGACTAACGTTTGTTCGAGGGTGTGGTCACATATTTTGGGAGACACAGAAGGATGATTACAAATTTCGAAAGTGCCCGATTGTAAATAGACGTTTCACCGGCTAGCTTGTTATTGAGAATTAACTTTTCCAGCACAGCTGCCACTTACGCTGGAGGTGTGGAATATCTGTTCTGCTGTCAGATCGTCACACTCTACTGTCTTTATCTGCACTGTTTAGAACAAGGTTCCGCTGGAAACAGTGAACTGCCGACACCACAAAACATATCAGTCTCCTGCGGAGTTGCTCAGCAGCTTGGGTTGGGCTTCACCGCACGGCCAGTTTGGCAAACGCTTCACCTACTCTACCCCACTGCAGCAGTACATACTATTTGCACTCTTCCTTCCGCTTGCCTCTGCTCGGAGCCGACGGGCACTGTGCAACTATATGGGAGGGCCGAAACAAACACACTTTTGCTCGAGTGGCGACATCTCGGGACCCAGGGATCTCAGGTTTATCCCCTGCAACTTTCGATCTGGATGAGCATTGTACCGGCATGCGGTCGTGTATCACTACTGCGTGGTGCACGTTAAAGACCCCAGGCTACAGTTGTACCGCACTGGTTAAATTTTTCATCTACAGCTGGGAGACAAGTCGCCCGTTGAGGCAGACTAAGTTCTAGGCTGTATAAACATACGCACATCCCAATTATGTTTGGTGACATCTCATCAACCTTTAACCCTTTGCGGTCATGTGTCGGGCCAGGCCCGACATCGAAGAAACGCGCTTCCGGTCAGGAGTCTGGCGTCGCCGACACGTGTCCTTTTAAACTTACTCCTTCGCTCTTTTTGCTGGATTGGTGGCGCCATCTCTTGGAAAACACTTCAATCACATCACTCTTGAAAGGGTTCGAGTTTCTTCTCATAGAGGGCAGGACTAGTCATAAAAAAGAAGAAAAAAGCCATGCTCTATGTCGCATGTTCTTTTTTGCGCAACTACGGTGGCTATAGGGGTTGGTGTATCGAGCACTCCGCGTTTATAGGTAGTTCCACGTGGCGTCGGTTCATGACGGAAAAGTGGTGCCGTAGCCGTACCGGTGCATTTCTGCTGGAAGGGGCGTGGCGTGAAGCACCACGAAGCACGAGAGCGTCTCGTACTCCGCGTGTTCATGCAGGACACGCTTCTACGCTTGGTGCCATTGTGCGCCGCCCGATGGCACCAGGCGCAGAGTACCGGTGCCACCGGCGTCATGAACAAGTGGCATGCTATCGATTTTCTGTTCGGCACGCCTCCCCTTACAGCCACCAGAGCGCAACGGAGGAGCGCGCAAATTTCAACTTCGCTGGCACGATGGCTATAGGAGGTATTCACTGGACGCCATATTTGTGGGTGCTGTTTAGAGCGCATGCTCAGAACGAGCTCACATTAATAGCCTGCTAAGACCGGCAACCTTGATGGTGCTAAATGCACGCTCCAAAAGGACAGCGGAAGCTCGCCGTCAGCACGCGCTCAGCAGCAGCGCACACGGATACGGCCGCCAGTGAATACTCCCTATAGCCACGTTTCAGCCACACTCGTTTTATGTAACTCTCTGCGTGATGTAATTGAAAGTGACAACGATTTCAGTGAAGAGGATGACTACATCCCTCCATCAGAAGATGGAGAGGCGACCTGTGTGACTTGAGTGAAAGTAGTGATGAATATGAAACAACTGCGCAAGCCAGCGGCCGCAGAGTCGCTCCGCCACATTGTTCCAGAGTTTGTACACAAACAATCTCCAGGACTTTCCTGTCCTTACGTTCAGTGTGAGACATTCCCTTTGTACGCCGAAATAATTTTACTTTTCCGGGGCCCATCCGTACAAAATAGTTCCTGACCGGAATGACCATTAAGTTGGTCAGATCTGACCGCAACGGGTTAAAGGGGCACTCAAGTGCTTTTTGGAGAAGCTTGTTTTTGGAAGCATATAGTTTGTTGGCCTTCAGTCAATAAAAATGACCAGTTCTAAATGGCAAGGCGCCCTAGTAAACTCACAGCAATAGAAATACACAGGCACTATATCCTCTTGCGGGGTCCATCCCGTGTCTCCACCACCTCCATAGAATTCGACCAATAGAAATAGCGAACTGCGAAAAGATTGCTAAAGTTATTATTATTGCTCTTTTTAGGCACATGCACATTATATTTTTACAACAACGTCAAATCTTTGGCTGTAGGTGACGTAATACAGCTATTATTGCTTGAAAAAGAGCGAACTACGTTTTCTCCTCGCCTTGTTACGCGGGAGTGATGTGCCCACGCACATCACTCCCGGGTGTGCTACAGGCCAGCTGTAGCACACCCGGATCGAGGCACAGCCCCTCGAAATCCGGGTGGCTTGTCACGCAGCTCTGCCGGCCCTGCTGCTTGCGAACGGCGGCCGGGTAGGCACGGCAGCAGACACACTCTGCGACGGTTTCCATCGGCACGCAGCAACTGCATTGGCACCTTAAAACAGAAAACCAGCATCAGCTATACATATGAGAGGTATAATAAACAGCTCATCACCTACCAGTTGGTGTTCCCAAGCCGCTGGGTTGCGTCGTCGGTTTCGTCGTCTTCCTCCGGTGTCGACATTGAGCATCGCGAACTGTCGTCCGAGTCCGTCGCGTTCGGGGCATCGGCGTCGCGCGTAGGAGTGGCGTCGTAGGAGATTGAGCTGATATCTGCCGTCCGCCGAAGAATTTCCACCTCCAACGGTGTTAGATTTGGCAGGTCCATCTCCGCACGACGCAAGACCCGAAGTAAACAAAATGAGTCCCAACGAGAATCCATCAAATACGCGCACATTCGGAAGATCACTCCGCCGGTTCGAAGGATCAATCCGCCGGGAAGCCGTCCCTCGTGATTGGATGGCGCACGCCCTTCCCTGCTGCCTTCCCGTCCGACAGCGCCCCTGACGGCGTGCGCCTAGGCGCAGAACAGCGATCTTTGATTGGATTTTTAATAGGGAAATCGGCCGCCCTTGAATGTAATTTTGGGATTTCTAGGATGCTTAGAGCCCGCAGATTGAGTTATGACAATAAATAGACGATCGCAGAATCCACTTGAGTGCCCCTTTAAGCTTAACCTTTTTTTTTTTTTTTCGTTTGAATTGCTTGCAAACTGGTGCGACTCAGCTTGAGCGTGTAGCCTTGGCTATGAGGAGTGCAAGCTTGTCTGCTTCTTGTGCAGGCGTTGCACTGACGTCAGAACGCCGAGATCTCACTGGCTCTGTCGGAGAAATAGTGGGTAGACCACCAATGCCACCTGCCTTATAATCCATCCACTATCCTTCCAATTGGGGGCCAATCAGAACTTGGCGTTCAGAAGTAACTGCAACCCCTGCTCAAGAAGCGGACAAACTTGCACTCCGCATATGCTTGGATGCCATTCTACCGCACAAGTGACGAACCGAGTGCGCCAGAGCGTCGTGCCGTGAATTCAACAAAGAATGTCTTCACGCTTAGAGACAACACGCAAGCACCCTACATGGGCCACGCAGGGCGGTGTTCACACATTTTGATGGTGATAGTACACTCCTTTAAAAATACGTGTCCCCAAGCTCCGTTTCACTTGAAGTGTGAGCGTAGGAGAAGCTAAAAGAGCGAGCTCCGGGCTTGTAGCGTCCCTGCCAAGCACTGTTCAGAACCACATGTTCCCACTTGCAGCATCGGCTGCGTCTGGACTGAAAGCAAGTAAAACCCAAGCAGCGAAGGCTCCCCAGCGTTCGTAACAATCCCTTCTGTGCTATCCAACTGTCTTGCAGGAAGATATACGCGGTTAATAAGAAGAAGAGCAACATGCGCAGTCAAGCGTTATGAAAACACGTCAGTGTTGGCTGCCGCGATCTAAGTGGCTCCATCGCTCCGGCGAGCGACGACCAAACGTCAACACCAAGCCTAGTGTTTACCTCCGACGTCGATGAAGTGCTTGGCCGCAAGACCGGACCGTGGAGCTGCGGATCAAAAGAGGTACGTGAGCGATGCGACGTCGACCGCGCCAACGGCGAGCAAGTTTCGGCGCCGTACCGACGCGACCGTAGCATCCGTCGGGCACCGCTATCTGGATGTCCGTCAGGCACACGCATTTTCCCCGGCTTGGCACATTGTAGTCGTACGCACTGCGGAATAACGAGAACTGGAATGAGCGCGGCTTCTCGCGAGGGATGAGCCAAGTCCGCGTACAGCTCACCTGTAAAGATCGAAACCCGCGGCGCTCGGGGAACCTTTGGTCGGTGCATAAGCGTTCTTTGAAAGCTTCGCGAACTTCAGCGTAAGGGATGCGACCTGTCCCGGCATTTTCGAAACTGTCTGTATCCCCTGGAAGTTGACTTGGGTCACTGGGCCTATTCCCGCCAGTTTTGGGACGCTTCCCGCCTGTTCCACGCGTGACGTGGTGAAAAGACGACCAATTGCGCAGCTGACAAGCGTCGCCATCCTGCGAGCACCTGGAGAACCATTCGGAGGAAAGATGCCGCTGGTCTTGATGTGCGGGTTCCCGTGCAGCGGGAAGTCGCTTCGCACGCAGCAACTGAGGGACTTCTTCCAAGTCAAGGAAAGCGTCCAAGTGGTGGCCAGCGACGAGGAACGATCGCTACGGAACAGCGTCTTTGCAGGTCAGCTCGCTGCCATTCCGTCCGAGTCGTTGAGGGCGACGCAGTCTTATCTGTTGCTTCGCGTCTCGCACACTATTGCAGTGCAAACCTGTCTCCGGTGTCCTTCGTTTCACACTCTTCCAACCTTCCACTAGTCGGCGAGACAAATTAAATGGCTGGGATAAAAGAGCGGTGTTGTTTTCAATATTGTGGTTGTTGGCAAGTTTCACGCTGCACTCTACACTTGCCAGACCCATTCTCTTCACCGCTCGTTTTGGTCGCAAGCGTCGAGGAATATTTTGCAATCTCGTTTAAATTTGCGCGCGTAATGCTGCAAAGATGAACTGACGCTTGCCCTCATTTTTTCACTCAGATTCACGGAGAGAAACGCAGTTACGAGGCGAGCTTAAATCCGAGGTAATCCGGTGAGTGATTCGGAGAGAAAATAAACGAAATAAAACATCTCGACGATTCCTTTTCTTCGCAGCCTGTTGTCAAAGGAGCAGCTGGTTATTCTTGATTCTGCGAATTACATCAAAGGTAACGATGTCACCACTGTGCAGAAAATCAAATTTTTTTCGTCTTCAAGTGCTGCATTGATTCTACTATTGGGCACAAATTTCTATTCCTCGCGGCATTATCTTCCAGGTTTCAGGTACGAGCTCTACTGCCTGTCCAAGTCCGTCAAGACCACGCACTGTGTGGTGAGGTCCTGGTGGCTCTGAATGCACTCGTCTCCCAGAGGCTAAGCTCCGCCCATTCTTTCAGATCCACACTGACACAGCGGTGGACACGTGTTGGCAGTGGAACAGCCAGCGGCCCCAGGAAGAGCAGTACAGCAAAGAGATGTAAGATGGACGTCCCGGCAGTAGGGCGCGTATGTCTCCTGTGTCTGCTTTGGTCGCTAGATGCCACATTGGTGGCACTGGAACAGGCCCGAGGCAGCTGTGGGGATCAATCATACTGCGAGACTTGCCTCAATTTATTTTACGCAACTTTGAAGCATGATTTATTTTCGACTGAAAACAGTCTGCCCACTGACAGGTTTGCTACCCTCGCTGGTGTCATTCTCTAGAATTAATACATGCAAAGGCACTCCTTAACATCACTAAAGAGCTTCAATCATATTGGAGATTTCCTTAACACCGGCCTTCTGCCAATGCTGCCACGCAACATCAGTCTGGAATGTTGGCATGGACATTTTGTGACAGCTTACACCCAGTGAATTCAATAGAGCTGAAGTGGTGAAGCGGGTGAGTTGGCACATGACTTATAGAATATTAAGTGCTATACTCGGTGACAACTTTTCTTGGCAATGCAGTGGAAGTTGAGGAAGGCCCGCACATAGCTTTATCCGGCGCTCAAAATGGGATAGGGAAGCGCACCTTACCCTCCACTGCATTGCCGAGAAAAGTTGCTGCCAAGTATAACAAAGAGAAGGACCAAAAAGAATGCGAGCAGGACGAGCAACAGGTGTGTTTTGGAAGGGGTGGATTCCTTGTTGCAGTGTGCGCCAAAAAAGTCATCGGTCCCTAGTTGAAGCATGCTAAATAATGTAGTAGCATGTTTGAAACGTAACAATGGTCTGCAAGTTTGGTTCCCAGAAGCTTTGATGGCCGGGACGCCGCAATTGCGCCGACACTCACTCGTGCATTTCACTGGTGCTTCTAGGACCGGGATCGCGACAACTCCGGCTTTTGCGAGGCCGTCTGTCGGTACTCAAAAATAAGTTTGGACGCGCGGGGGGGCACACGCTGGTGGGAGGCATGTTTCGGGTGCTGTAGTGGGAAGGAGGCGGCCAAGAAAGGGTCGGAGGGTTTCTTGTCGGGACGGGTGCGATGGCCTCGTCCGTGACCGGAGGGCGTCCCCGCAGATTCGACGGACTGGTGCAGAGGTTCGAGGCCCCGGACTCCCGCAACCGGTGGGACAGCCCGCTCTTCACGCTGCACTGGGACGAGGAGCTGCCCCTGGAGGCTGTGTGGGAGGCCCTGCGGGGCAGGAAGGCCCCTCCCCCCAACCTGGCCACCCAGTGTGTGCGTGTCCCCCCTCCCACCGGGAAGGGCCGCTCGTCCTAAAACGGCCTTCCATTCCAGAGATGGCCCACCTAAAATTGAAAGCGAGTCTGGCGAAAATATGGGGTAGACTAGCTTTCCGCCTGACATAAAAAAAGCTCGCAAAAATGCCAGTTTAGCCTTTTGTGATCCTCGAAACTTGCGATTGCGGGGAGGGGGATGAACCAAAGACGACTGTTCTTTTCCGTCGGCAACATTCGCTCATCTCCCACTGTGATTATGTAACGCTGTTTTTGCCAAGGTCACCATTGGCTGGGGCCCCGCAATTACTCCGAGTCGGCTATCTTTTGGGGTTTTTTGAAAAAGTTACAAATCATACCGAAAATAGGGTGACACGCCTATGTCGCCAAGTCAACTTCGCCCGAAAGAACAAAAAAAAAGATAAATACTTTGGATCGAGCCAGTTTACGTTCATTTAAAAGGTGTCAAAGCGCAGAAAAGACGAAGAAGGAACACATATAATGTGGACAGGTAATAAAACAATATGGATGGGTGTTTAAAAAATGGGGCCAGTCCATGTACGTGTTCCTTCCTCGTATTTGTGTTTTTTGCCCCTTTAGAGCTTTAAACGAAAAAATATTGGCACAAAATTTACGTCGCAAAACTCATTTTGAGTTGGGACCGATTCAGAAGCGTGGAGCTCTTTCGAGACCTCGAAATAGAAGCGGCATTCGGACCTGCTCCAATGCATCTGGCCGCAAAAATATTAAGCTAAATTTTTTGAACATATTTTTTAAACGTACAAGAGTATGTCACAAAATGCATTCAACCCTGAAACTGCATTCACACGTGCGTGGATGCAGCGCACACATCATTCTCCTCTTCACTTCTTTGCATACCTCTTGTATGTTTTTTTCAGCCAATGGAAGAGCCTCCCATTGGCGGAGTTACTCCTACCGCCGCAGTGTTGCCAACCTCCACAACCGTTTCTTCCGCAAATTTTATCTGAAAATTTCCTAGATTTTCAGAAAATGTGTTAATTTGCGTCATTATTGAGATTATTGTTATGGAGTAGCTTATTCCTGTAGTTGGGTGGCCATTTATAGGTTAAACTTGCTTCGTTAAAACCTTTTTACATAATAAAACTTTGTTCCTTTGGCCTTGTGTGGTCCCCCAAAATCGCTGTTCTTACCTCTGAAGATTCTCTGGCCCCGACAATATGCAAAGAAGCCTTTTTCCCCGCTGCACTCGGCCGGCACGAGGATGAAAAAGGGAAGGAATGTGTCTCTAAAACCCTCTGAAACCCATTAAAGATCAATCCCTAGATTTGAACAAATTTCCCTTTGCCCCTAGACAATGACAGAATCCCTTGATCAAGAGAAAAATCCCCAAGGTTGGCAGCACTGCGTCGCCGTGACAGTGACCTCCAAATAGAAGCGATCTTTGAGCGATTACTTCCAAACGTTCTCACTCGCTCCAGACTTAAAATGCATTGCAACACAACAATAGTACGGATTTTTTTTTTTTTTAAGTGCTTTTTGTAACGTACGTGTGTCCTCTCCGTGCGGTCAAAAAAAGTTGTTTATCGAAAGTCTTGCCCAGTTGGAGAGATCGAAGGGCTTTCTGCTGGCAGGATACGTAGCGTGAAGTCTGGAAGCGCGTGCGAGCTGTCCAGTCCTTCCGCCGCTTCCCCAGGCTTGTCGCGCAACAAGCTGTCTGGTCGGCCGATGTAGCCTCCAATACTCCCTGGCCTCACTGGTCCCAGCAGAAAAACCACCGGGTGAAGCAGAATACTTAATACCGAAAGAATAAAACACGGAGGACAAGCACAGGACAACCACATTCTTTCAGAGTCCTGCGATTGTCCTCCGTGTTTTATTCTATTGATTTTATGTATTCATGTTCAACTTGCTTGCAACCAGTGAAACACAAGCCAACTTTAAATTGGAGGGTGCAGTAGTCTTTGAATTAACTCTTTCCACTTACGAATTTTGGTCTGTGCATCTTGGAACCATACTCGGTCATTTTCCCACGCTAAAACTTGATCGGTGTTTCCTCGGGGAGAATGGCATCATCACGGAAACTAGATTTCCCCGACAAAGAAGGAGGATGCAAGCTAGCTGGTGGAGGTTATGTGCAGTGAATCTGCCTTTGTAAAATCCCGGTCTCGGCTGAATTCACCGTGTAGGATTTTTCTCGCGAACTAAGGTCCTTAGCATAATTGTGGAAATATCCCAAAATGGTGCTCGGTTGCGCCGCTTGAGATTTGCGGGTCTATACCCAGGGTTCGTTGAAAACGTCTTTGTTCAGTGACAACTAAGTCGTAACAGTTTGGATCCAATCAAATCCGTTTATATTGCGCCTTTTTATTTATATTGATGCTCTTCGCCACGGAACCGTTGGGGCCTTTAATTATACACTTTCTCCAACCTCAGGGTGAGCCAGGTTTAAATAATGCACCTTGAATGTTGAGAGACTCGGTGCATTTCGTAGACAAGGGTCTTTCGCGCAGCCAGTGCACAGCGGGAGGCATGGAGCACATGCTGCAGATGCTGTAAAGACGTCCTCATTCTCTCGGCGACCACCGTAACATCCAGAGATAGCCTACCTAGAAGGGAGAGCAAATTAAGCGAAAATGAGCAGTGGGCTAGCTTTGTGTGCAATATGGATTAATTTTTAAAATGCTATTTTTGTATTTTGTGACTCGCCCGCTGTAGCTAACTAGCCTGATTTCGGCCGAGGTCACCGTTGGCCAGGACATCGTCGTTAGTAAAAAGCTATCTTTCGGCGTTACTGAAAAAATAAAAAACATGGCAAATCGCGTTGTTACGGACGTTATGGTACATCTAAAAACACGTAAACAATAGGGGAACGGGAGTAATGGCAATAAATTGCTTCCTAACGATACTCAACCTTTTGAAAGCCAGTTACCCTCATTAATTACGCCGTAGATATTCTTTGCTCTTGACTACGGTACATACCAGTCGTGGAAAATCATTTTCCCCGCTCGAGCTTGATGGGCTTCGGGTAGCGCTCGTACCGCGTGCACGGTGGCGAAATCGTAGCCGCGCAGGTAAACGTGCCTCGGGCGCTTCCCTCCACAGCAACCCCTGGCGTCGCCCAACTTCCTGTACGACCTGGACCGGCTCACCTCGGAGACCATCAAGGTGGGATGATGCCTGGCCCGCCTTTGCCGCTGCCTCACGCCCGGGCACCTCTTCCCCGCAGGCCATTCTCAAGGAGCAGTACACGTGTGCGGAGGGAGACGAACTCGCAGTTCCCGGATGCTCCGAGAAAATATCCTTTCCGAGTCTAAACACCCGCTGAAATCGCTCGACACGGGAGAGTGTGTGACGCGACACCGTGGTCGCGAACGAGCGGTCCCCATTATCTTCTTCTCCTGTAGTCTCTCGGAATCGAAGGGATCTCGCATTCTACTACTAGTACGGTGGAAAGTGCTAATTCGAGGCACTGTTACATACCGGGAAATACTGGGGGAGCGCCCAGCCCACTTTCACTGAAAATCGGGCTAATTTAGACATGGGCGCATGGGCTGTTGTCCGGTCAAAGCAGCCGCTTAATTTTTAATTTGCTAAATTTTGAAGTTTCGGGAAATGTTAATAGTGGGTGCCTCTGCAGTATCTTACTGTAAGCGGTAAAATCTAATGCCCGCCAGTTCCCCTTAGAAAAGAGCGAAAACGTGGCAACGTCGTATTTGCGCCAATGGTGTTGCGCAGTGTACGTGCAAAGGCAGTGTTAAAAATAAGCGAAGGGCTTTCGAAAGTTTCCTAAGCGAGCATTTTGTTTGTGGCCTCGATGCGGGAAAAGGCCCGATGCGCCCAGGGTTACAATAAAATTGCTTGGATACAATATTCAGATGGGTTGGGGCATTTTAGTTGCTAAATTGTTTTAGTCTCGCGTTTAGGGAGTAGGGTGCGCTATTAATATTTTGTTATAGAGTCGCGCTGTTGAACATTCATCGGAAACAATTTTGACCGTCCAGACAAAGACAGTGGGGTCCCCTCGAGAGATTCCAGAGCTCCAATACATATTCCTCGGTCATTCCCAGCCCAACGTAAAGCATTCTTCCAGTCTGAGCACCAATTTAGAAGGTCCGACACTTTATCTATGCGAAACAACATGCGAGAGCTATACACTTTTTCACCAACTTCATTCTGCCAACGGCAAGGGAGATTTTACGTGTTTGTGTTTGGTTTTTTTGTTGCCTGCGGTGCTTCTTTTTCATTGTGCAAAGATATTTTATTGTCACACTTGCTTAGCACAGTGCGAGGGATGCGAAGCCTGCATGCTTTCTCGCTATTTGCATGGAGGGATGGGCCAAAGAAGAGTGTGAGGGGGCAGCCATCTTGTGCCAGTCCCTAGAAAACTCTATCTTAAGAGAACAATTATGAAGCTGTTAGCTTGCACAACCTTTGTGGTTCCTGTCCTGGAATATGAGATTGCCATTTTGGAGTTGTATACAAAAATCAAACATCAGTGGTCTGAAAATGATGAAGCAAGGAGCCGAGATTTACATCTGACGAATGTAACAGAGTAGGTATTTTCAGCGACTCGTTTGCTAAATACATTAATGGCAAGAACATTAATTTTTTTCCATAAAAAGGCTGATTTTAAAAATGAACATGTAGGTTATGAGCGACTGAAGTTGTTGAAATGTCTTTATTCAAAAGAAAACAGCAAAACCACCTTATCTGCGGATCTTGATAAATATCTCCCCGAGAGAGGAGAGGGGAGTGCCAACATCTGAAGAGTGCTCTCGTGCAGTTTAATTTCTTCCCGCTGCACAGCTAACTTGTTAATCAGTGACTTTTTCTGCCTATTGCAAAGTAAAAAGTATATTCCGGGACAGTTCTAATGCATTTTTCTTTTTTCAGTCTCGTATAAATTTAATTTAAGCCAATAAATCATTCAATAGAGTAAGACCAAACGAAAGGCTCATCCTTAGCTTTTCCCGACTGACATTTAACGAGGAATGCACCAGTGGAATTTTTTTTTTTTTTTACTTAACTGAAATTAATAAAAATGTTGAAACTGTCAAGGATGCCTAAACATTGTTAGACTTGGCAGAACAGTGTTATTATAGGGATAAACTATACTTTTGTTACAAAATTGTTTCACAGGGGGACTTATCAGACATTTGTTTCATTATAAAGTTAGAGAATTATTGATAGATATACAAACCATGGAGAGGAGAAGCATGTATGCAGTGTCTCTTATTAATAGTTTCTTTTTAATGTTGCTTTTTAAAGAAACGCTTCAAATCCCCAGAAAGACACTTTTCTTAATATAATAAGGCACGTCGTAAGATAAACCCCCCCCCCCCCCCCCCCCTTCCTCATAAAAAAAAAAGAATGAGCTCTAAAATATCATTTTGGGGGGAAAGTTCATTTTATGAAATTATGTTTTCCGGGAGTTCCCTTTGAAATGTGTGGCAGGGTTTTCCTCAGCCCGCAGTGCAGGTGGTGCTGCACCACAGGTTTGGGGCGGGGGAGCTGACGCGGCTGCGACGCCAGTTCCTGGTGTACACCAAGAGCCATCCCGTGGACGACGTGGCCAAGATCCCAAACCTGTTTGTGCACTACCTCAACACCACCGCCTCCTGACCGGACGGACGCCACAGAGGCCTGGCAGCGACGGGTTAATAAAGGCCCATTTTCGGGCGGAAGGAGCGTTTTCGAGCCACTGCACGTTTTGGGGCCAATCCTCAAAAAGAAGGCTCTCTCTCTCTGGAACCACACCGGCTACGTCAGGCCTCCCTTTCGTAGCTCCTGCTCCCGACACTGGGCAGGAGCTAAGAGAGGAAACGGTTTGGCAGACATCTTGGGACGGACGATGGGCACACTCCGGAGCTTTCTCACGCTGATCGGTTCCAGCAGTTTCTGACTGGAACCGAAGCCTTCCTTCGCTACGCACAAATATATTACAGGCCGTCTGCCAAGTTGACATTTGCAAATTCCCCGAGTCTTCCAGGTTTTTTCTGAGTACTTTTGTGAAATTCCACGAGTGACACAGAACTTTGTTTTAGGTCAAGATGAACTTACACCATGTCGCCAGATGCTGTCACTCTCTAAAAAGCACGTTATAAAATGAAAAAAAAAAAAAAAAAAAAACCAAAACAAAACATGATACAGTTTTAATGGTAAGGAGTAACTTTTATCAGGTTCAAAAAGAAAACAGAACGCAGTGGTTAGTAAAATTCACAGCAAATAAAATATAAGAAAAAGGTAAACTGAGGTTTACGTAACCCCCCCCCCCCCCCCCCATGTGACCTCGGGGGGGGGGGGGGGGGGGGTCACAAATAGGGGTGTCGCGAACCGGTCGCGGTTCGAGTTCGACCAGGTTAGACTTTTTCAAACTTTTAGTGGAAAGTGCGACGAACCTTGTATTGAGGTTCGACTCGTGTGCGCATGCGCGACAGGCTGGCCAGTTGGCTTCGGATTGGATGGTAATGGCTAAGAGATGAACTAAGTGCAGCGCTGATTGGCTATTTCAGTCAATACAGTACTAAAAATTAAGTTGTTAACTTCTTCAGTGATTAAAATTAGTTTCTTTTAATTGCAGCTGTTCACAAAATAAAATAACCCCTTGCATAAAAAAAAAATTCTCCAAACCTAGACATGCTTGTATTAAGGTCTGGCCACACTGTCCATAAAGTCGAACCGGTCGAATCTGGTGAAAAGTTTGAAGGTTCGTCGAACCGGTTCGACTCAGTCGAACCCCGGAAGTTCGACCAAAAAATCTGGTTCGACAAAAGTTCGTGACACCCCTAGTCACAACCTCAGGGGGGTCACGTGACCTCACGGTTACGCCGACGGCGATGCCGGTCAAGCTGGAAACAGGCACCTAAAAGCTGTGTTCTAAAGAAAACGGGAGCAATAACAGGGAAAGAAAAAGGTAAACAAAGATAAGGCGTTCAAAGAGCGATTGCTAAACCTTTGTCAACATAATCCACTTGACGAAATCATTTTTTTTTCTTTATTTTGGGGCTAAGGAGCGGTGTTTTGGGAAAAGAGCGACCATTCCAACAGCGGGCACTCCCTGCCTTCCCTTAGTGCGCAAGGGTTGGCGTGGGTGCCCTTCCAATTGCTTCTGCCATCCTCCACTTTTTTGTTTTCATTGGTTGCTTTTTTTTTTTTAATTTTTTATACAATTGCCTTTTCGCAGCGTATCCCCGCAAGCGCGTATGCTGGCTTGGCGGTCTGCCAGCCCCACAACCCGAGCTATGTGCTCTCCGCCGGCGCAATCCGACCCCGGGCCGTGCTTCGTCTTCGTTCGCTACATCGAGTGTCCCCGCCATGGGAGTTATGGGCGTTCGATACAGAAAAACAATGTGATTTTCTAGGGGATGTTTGGACTGTTTCATATAAACAATAATTCGAAATACACGGGTGTGATATAACCGGGCTCGACTGTACGTTTGGCCCATTCCATTGATATCTGAAGAATTTTGGACTGCAAAAGTCCATCTGTAACACTTTAAAAAACAAAATTCCCTGATTGAAGCACAAATTCCCCGAGATTTTCCAGACTACATCAAAATCCCTCAGAATTCCCTGTTTTCCCGGTTGGTAGACACCCTGTATTACTTCCTTCTTCGGAATATGCGGTAGGTCCACTTTTATGTGGACCCCTCGGTATCACGACCGACAAAGTATTGGCCACTTTCCTAGGAATGTTTTGTCCTCCCTTTTGGGAATTCCCAGTGGACGGACAGATGGATGTTAATGGCCTTTATAATGGCTGGTAGCTTGTGCCACCCCACCTACAAAAAGTGTGGGGCAGCGCCGGCAAATTTGTTCGCGTAAGTTTAATAAAAAAAAAAATTGGTTGATACGGACAGACTGCAAAAATATCTCGGCGGCGCAAATGTAGCGGTACGTAACATCTCTGAAAGAAAGCCCCGCGTGCGCTATTACCACACTCAATTCCAAGCCGAGAGCCTCCACTTTCACCAGCAACCGTAAAATACCGCAGAAGCGCCCACATTGTTTCAACGCACACTATTAACATTTCTCAAACTTGAGAATTTTGAAAATTATACTATAACCAAAAACCAATCCAAAATTTTTAAATGTTCTCATTAACGGCAAAGGAAAAGAAGTTGACAATTTGAGGAAGAAATATATGACCGAGTTGTTAGTCAGCGCTGCGAGTCTGTTTCCTTCTCGTGTGCCTGCGAGTGCGACTGTACACCTGTGCTGTTCCATCCAAGCATGAATTACCAACTAGCCCAAGCATCCACATTATCAATTTCCAACCCCTACCTTTTCTTGAGCATCGGTAGACCGAAAATAATTTATAAAAAATTAACTATGAAGTGGAAACTGGATGTTGGTGGATGTAAATATGGCATTTTTTCAAAATCAACTTTTTTTGCAGAAATTGTTTTTTCTGGGTAGTGTCCCCCCTTAATAAACAATTAGCAAAGAGCACCTGATGGATGTCGCCAACGCCTCGTATGTAATGCCCGTCTAGGAACCTTGACAGGCAGTGACGATAACTGTCTCACCTCCAGCCACGACGAGAGAAGAGGGGAAGGAGGAACTCGCCAATTCCCGAGACTCTCTTCTGTGTCCTAAAAGTCACTATTGTCCCTCTACAAGAAACAGCACTGGGGCCCTAAACTCGTGAAACACAAAGTTGGAGCCAAAAGTTCGCGGAGCGCGCCGATTGGACATCGGCGAAAAAAGCGCGAAGTCATCGTCGCGATAGGCCAATCGGTACGCTCCGTCAACTTCGGCCCCAACTTTGTGTTTTACGAGTTTAGCGACCCAGTTCTGTTGATAATGTCTATACTTTTATCCAAGCGTCTCTTCAATTTATCAAACTTGCGTGCCCATTTTTTTGCTCTTCTGTGCAGTCTTTAAATGTCAAGTTTCTTCTTTAGTCACAAAACATGGCCGTCGGGCGAGAGTGAGGAGGGGCTCATCCAGGGTGTAAGATAGACAGGTGGGGAAACGGCCCATAGAAGTCTACCGCAGCGCCGTGACCGGATTGTGTACTCGTCTGCTTGCGGGTACCCCTTACTTGCGACAGATGGCGCTGCGGCGAGAGGAAAAAAAATGGGAATCGGATTTGCATGGAATTCTTTGGGAGAATGCGCAAAACAAACCAAGAGCACGACAGTCTTCCATTGAAAATCCACGAGAAATTATTTCCGTCAGTTTAGCCGGTCGCCACCGGTCGCCCACCCAGAGTGAGAGTTTGCGGTGCTCCACATAGATGGCGCCACAGAAAAAGAGAAACCTGAGGGGGACACAATCCGGTCGCTAGTTTGGCTCTCGTTTCCCCACCTGTCTATCTTACACCCTGGGTTCATCCGTATTTTGCCTTCGTGTGTTCGGTACAGTGCGATGGAATGGACGTGCCAAGACCCACCCGGTTAGCCTTCGTGGACAGGCGGGATTGTATGCGCAATTTTCATCTTCAGATGCTGGTGACCAGATGTTAATCAAGGGGTTTGCATCATACGCTACAGCCACGGTGTAGGAAGACTCTTTAGGTGTAGAGACTCCGCTCTCCGCCGCAACCAGATAATGACACCCCGCGCGCTTCGCTTCATGGAGCCACCCCCAGATGGCGCTGTAAGTTTCAGGCCATCCGGCAGTGCACCGGACCGCCTGTGCTAGCTGCCTGCTCGGCGTGCAGCTTGCCTTCCGGTGGCTACCGCTTCGCGTACTATGTGGTATGTACGTGGGGCCGTTCAACTATCGTCTCTCTCAGCATACTGAAGTTTTCTTAACCCGAAAAATGGCAGACAGACAAACAAGAGTAACTCCCTAATACCAGTCGACGCAACAATCTACGAGTGGAAAAAAAAAAAAAAACCCTCTTCAGTAAATAATTTTTAGCCTAGCTTACATTTCGCCGTTTGTTTCCTCAGTAGCGCAATAGTAAAGTCGGTAAGCGTTTGTGAAATGAATTAACTGATTGTACCACAGGTAAACGATAACTTCAGTGCGATCGAAAGAAAAAAAAGAATGCACAAAAATAAAGAATGACTAACACAAACCTTAATAACGGATAATACGGAACTGAATTGTTGTAAGCACTGTTCAGATAACTTTTCTATAATAAAAAAAAAAAAAAATGAGGGTTTGCAAATTTCAGTTGATTCAACTGGACTATTAAATTTTTTTTTTTAAACATGTAGGGCAGCTAACGTGATTATTTTACATTTTAAGGCAGCCTTTGGGTCCTGCTAAATTGAACTGCTGATCGAATCGGCACGAAGTTGCACATCTTGCGCAGCATGTGGCAACAGAACTGGTCGTTTTGGAACGTCGGGCAAGACTTCACTCTTGAGTTCACCATAGTATTTTGTCCTCAACACCATATCCTCTGAGAAGTGCTTGGCGCACACAGTGTCTTTCGACATTGGCCTCCGATCCTTGCGAGGAATCGCTCGTGCTCATTGTGCCAAACGCTCGGGGTCTGAAGGAGCGCTGAACAATCTCACCTTTTCTTTGCAACTCTTGTAGTCGGAATTACAATTTGGAACAAAGCACTTGCGTCCCATGCTCACCAATGTCGGTCCATGCCGGTGCTACAAGCTGAGATGCACAAAAATGCAGTCCAAGCAAAACAGCGGAACCGAAAAAAAGCTGAGCACAGTTGTAAACCCGAGACTAGAGATACGGACAAGGGACTGTTATGACCCGTCTCAGTCTCCCTGTGTTTGCGAGAATTGACTTTGCATTACGGTGCGGACGCCGACCAAACGAACGACGAGACGGTTGGCGTGCAATCCGAACCCTTTTGCACGTTCGACTGAAACCGGAGAAGCGTTTCGGACATCGGAACCGACGGTGCCGTCGGTGTTGTTTTCTCTACGACGTCTGCCTTCCACGAGAACGTTGCCGTTGGTGTGCTCTTTCTACGGCGTCTGCATTCCACAGGAACGCCAGACAAAATCCGACCCTGAACAGATGGGCAGTCTGTTGCGTCTGCGTCTACCGCATGCAAGACAATCCTCTACGAGGCGCCTCCAATTCGAAGAGAACAACGACCGAGCATCAAGCCAAACACCATTGTAAAAAAAAAAAAAGATGTAAACAATTAGAGGCGGCGTAAGCAATGGGTGACTAGCCCACGTTCTGGCGCGAGGGTTGGCGACCGGGAGGCCTGAACGTTTTGGCGCCCTCTAGGGGCAGGCGGAGAAAACGTAGGAAAGGAGGGGACGTGATGTGTTCGTCGTTCCGACGGGGCGAGGAGAGGAGTCTCTACACCTAAAGAGCCTTCCTACACCGTGCCTACAGCACATGCCAGCAGGTCGCAGCATCCGTTGTCCTTGTAGCCATTGCACGACGTGTTTGGTGCTTAAAAGTGTGGTTTCAAGATGGCCACCACAGAGAAGGAACAGTGCCAGACACCAGTCAATGCATCGAAAGAAGCATGTTTGTGGAAAGGGCTCAACTTATTCTCTGGAACAGACTGTTAAAAAAAAAGTGACGCAAAATGAAGCAGACATTGCGCAATTCCACTGTCTTAGAAGACGGCGACGAGTCGTCGAATAAAGGTTACGTGTATTTACAGAGTGGGTACATCGGGCTGGACCAGCAGTCCCTTGGCGGCCATGGTCAATATGCGCAGTCTTTATATCCTAGATGCGTACGAAAAGATGTCAAAATTACCCTTTGCTCACGTGTTTTAACCGATTATGTGGGAACAATTAAAGAAGCTTCGTAGTTATTGAGAGGTAATTAAGCGAAAACAAATCCAAAAGACCAACCAGCTGGCAGGTTGGCTACTACCAAATTATCACACGCACAAAAAAAAAAGCGACACTCGAAAAGCTGGCATGAGCTGCTCCTTAACCTTTCGATGTCGAGTGTGTGAAACAAAATGGTACGAAAGGTTTTCAAACGTGTCTAAAAAAATACAAATGAAAGGAAATGGCTCCATACAGCAACGTGACGTCACGTCGAGTACGATTGACAGAAATTTGGTAGTTGCACTTTGAGGTAGTCGCAATTTTCCAATCTCTTCGCACCTCGTTCGATAACTCATCGAGGACCGCAAGAACCTGTTCCGACACGCCCACAAACTCCGTCGTACCACTGGCAGAGCGACGGGTAATGAAAACGAAAACCGGCATGTTTAAGATGGCCGCCCTGGGTGTGCAGCCTGGGAAAAGGAAAGAGCACGCGGCGGCGGGAGAAGCCTCAGGCGGTCTCATCAGCCAGTTCGAGGATGGTGTTGCTGTAGGCCAGGTCCCAGTAGTGCTCCACGCCGTGCTTCTTGAAGTGTTCGCGTGCAAAGCACTCCGTCGGGCACACCTTGAACTTCATCTCCCCGAAGCTGCGGGACTTCACCGTGCCCTGGTGGGAGACATAAAAAACAGAAAATTTGAGGTGCGAGCGAGCAACAAACGTTTCTCGTAAGAAGATGGAACCTACGAGACCAACTCAAAGTGGCGCGTTTCCCCGGAGACGCCAGAAATGGACCGAAGTCGCGTCCGATTTTTTCCGCGGCGGTGTTTGTGACGCCGGACAATCCCTTTGTCCGATAGACTGGCCCTTGCACCGAGTGTGCGAGTATAGTCTCGTATATATTTTTGTATAGGGACGAATCGAGCGTAGGCCCACCCTTAAAAATGCACCCAAAAGACGACGAGGAAAAGCAAACCACAGAAAAGCAGTTTGTGTTTTTTTTCCTTCTCATCTTAGCGATAGATCCGCTATATCGATTGGAGGAACTCCTCCGCCCTTTGATAAGCGGAGGTCCTCCCCGCTGTCGACGACGTCTATCTTGTGCACACGCTACTTGTAGGTACAGCTGCCTCTAATGTGTGGTATCATTCCTGGGGGTGTGGCAAATACATCTTGTTCGCAGAATTAACCTAGATTAGCGGCTTTGTGCGTACCATCGCCGGCACGAGCAGAGAAAGTTACGCAAGTTGTTTGCCGCGCTACGATAAAACAGAATGTGACAGGACCCCGTCGTCTTGTGGAGCACGTGCCCTCGCCGGCAATGTGTGCGTGCTGAGCCAAATTTCGCAACCGAAAACATGCGGTGTGCCAGAGCTGCGAGCGGTCCATCTCTGGTTTCTCTTTTCTTTCTCACTTGTCCCTGCCGCCAAAACTATTTCTGCGACCTAACGTTTGGTTTCATGCTTGATGACAACCTAAGTGGTAGAATGTATGAAAATGACGATTCCACAATCTGTTTTACTTTGTCCCATCCTAAACGTATGTGCGGCCTTCAGTTATTTTGAGTCTACGGGGATAACAAAACACTTTGAACTGAGCAAAATGTTTATCAAAACACTCTCACTTGTACTACATCTTTCTTCATTAGTACTTGCCTACCTGAAACAAAACTGACTTTCTGCCAATTTGAACCGTTTTGGACACAGCATGGTAAGCCCACCACGCACACCACAGTTTCCTCTCGTTGCCCAACGGCAAACATAAAATTTCCGGCATCATACTCGTACTTCCAACGTCGTTATTGACACTAGAGCTGGAATTCCTAGCACGAGAGTTGTCAAAGAAAGTCTCCTCCAATTTTCTTCTTCTTCTTCTTCCTTTTCAGAAAGTGGAGCTGGCTCATGGACACCACCGTCACCACAGCCGCCATCGGAATGACACGGCGGCCGGTCTCATGGTGGACCGGGCCACCAAGGACGTCGGCGCGCCAGGGGCAGCCCAGAGAACCATGGACCACGTGCAGAGCAGCCACCTGCTGGAGGCCTGGTCCAGAACAAGCTCAAGTGACAAGCTGGAGCTGACCGAGCCGCTGCGCTCGTCAGCAGCCGCCGCGCTCGTCCAGCAGGCGCCGGCCGGACTTACAACGTCAGTCCGCCCAACAGCGCCATCCACCCCCTGACGCCCACAACGTCTCCCGTCATCGACATGCCGGACGAAGCTTGAGGGGGGGGAAGTGTGGGCACCCTGGCGGCTCCCCAGCCAAGTTGCCCGACTGCGAGGCAAAGGTGCCGAAGTTTTCCCGCGTGGCGGCGACGTCACGCCAGCCACGCGCACATCGGATGCGCCGCCTTGATAAGGCAGATCAGAGGCGGCGCACGGGGAGTCGCTGCCTGGACTCCGGCACCGCCGGTAGCAATGTTAATCGTCTTGTCCACGTCCCATTAAATGTAGTTTCTTGTTGTTGAAACCGTCGGCTCCGTGTTATTCCTCCGGGTCGGGTATGCAGCAAGGCAAACCGACCACAAAAGTTAAATTCAGTTATCTTTATTTTTATACAAAACTTGAAAGTATAAAAACAGAGAGGACGAGGACGGGAATAGGACAACAAAGATGTCCTGTTCCCGTCCTCGTCCTCTCTGTTTTATACTTTCAAGTTTTGTATCTATCAACCAACACGCTTGTTTTCAATTGTTTATTTTTATCTTTTTCTAGTATTTTCATCTTCCCTTAATTTTCTCTGTGACCAAAGCGGTTCTTCGCAGGGTGATGGGCATCATATAAATGTTGCTCGTTGAAGAAACTGAGTGTTTGTCCCTCGTATATTTTCAGAGTTTTTATGCTTTCTGTGTGAACTGCAGTCTATCCAACGTGCTCTGTTATGTGTACCTATGTGCTATCTCATTGCTTTCTTAGACGGATGACGTTTAACCTTCAACCGGACAATATAGTCGTCAAATGGTCTATTTCCTGAGCTGTGCCTTCCGCCAACAAAACCACAAGCACCCGCTACAGTCGAACCCAGTTATAACAAAGTCAATGCGGTTTCGAAATATCTTTGCTATAGTAAGTCGTATTTCGCTCTACACATCATGGTCACACTGCATATAGCATAGGCTTCCATAATGGGTGCTGCTCTGCTTTTGCATATTTGAAGTGCAAAGGAGCCACAATAAAACCACGTTTCACTTCATTACAATAGAAGCTACGAGCGCGTGTTGTAACACGTCGCAACACGCCTGAAAGTGTGCTTCTCTCACGAGAGCTCGCGTGCTGCAGGAGAGCGTGCATTAAAACGAGGCGCCTCAGATGTGCATGATGTGTGCGCACTACTTTGGTGCGACTAGACAGCACGCCGTGAATATGGTATGTAGGTACAATATGCAATTTGAACAATCAACAAAAAAAAAAAAAGAGAAAAAGTATGATAGGAGGAAGCTTTAGGCAGTAATAGATAAAATGAGAAGCAACTTTCTACAAGTTCATTCTGCGTGCATGTCCTCCGGCAGCCGTGAGCATGTCCCGCGGTCTAGACGAGCCTTGGACACGGGCCGATTGTTGCAAATGCGTTTTCGCGTACCCTGATTCTTTAGAAAGACAGAGACGCGATTCCTACATTCTCAGGCGCGTTCGAAAAATCATTTTCTTTCCTTCTTTCGGACGGTGCTGTAACGCAACCGAAAAGCGTGTAGAATCTCGATATCCGGAACACGCTCCGGTGACTGGCTAGCTCTGCAAAGCACGTGATCGAAAAGCACCCAGAATGTCGAAATCCGGAACACGCATGCAAGAGGTACCAGAGAGATTCACTCTCGCGTAATCCGTGAGTCATGTCATCGAAACGTGCTCTGCCTTAGCAATGAGCGTCTCCCTTCAACAATGAAGCTAAACAACAACTTCCACGCGTCAATTTGCGTCGACCGCTGCTACAGGCAACACCGACTTGGTCGCAGATTCGCCGTCGTCGTCGCTCTCCCTCGCAGGCTCTGCGAGTGAGAGCGAACGCCATTTTCTGGTAATTTTCGAAAAAAATAACTCCAGCGCTTTGAGGTTTTCTTTTGTTCTACCCGCAGCGCCGCCGCCACTTTGTTCAATAAAAATGGGATAAAATTCCATTAAAATTCTAGCAGCAGGAGCATGCAATAAACATTCGTTAGTTACATCCAATATTCGGCTATAGCTGGGTTCATTGTAAGTAAGCTTGACTGTAGTACTTAAGATATGAACAGGTCACACTCACCTCCCAAACCAGAATGCAGCGGTTCTCCACTTTCTGTCCATTTTCCGCTGCGAGGAATAAAACCCAACGAGAGAAATTATTGCGACACTAATTTTCTGCCCTGGCAACTTGGAATTGGGCATTGTGCATAGCCTAGTCAAGCGTACCCAAGCGACCTTGAGCCAACGAGAAAAAGCATCAATCACAATTGGCTGGAGCTATCCATCACGACGAGCCATAATACCCTCGGTGCACCAGCAAGCTAAACTGTCATACAGCCAACGACGGTTGGCTCAATCGTGACCGGTCGGAGTTACACTTATTGAGCCACTAATGACAGCTGAGCTGCCCGTCAACTTCACATCAACCGGTTGCACTTGGCTAAGTGAGTTCCCCATGCTGGCTCCTGCGGTGATGCCACCTACGGCCAGCACTAGCAAAGCACTCGATGCAGGCGCGACTCGAGTTGAGGCAGCAAAAAAAGACGATAGAACGACGCCGACGATTCTGTCGTGGTCGCCTCCGAGCAAAGCCGAGCCAGGTGTGCCCTGCTGGATGGAAGTAAATGCCCCCTACCCTTTTTCTCGAGTGGATCTCTCCAGAGTGAATACTAATAGACAACCCTGTTCAACTCTTTCCTTACTGCACCTATTCCGATCTATCAATTTCGTCGACGCGATTAAAACACCTATTTCGACGCGTTCTGTGCTGTGTTTAAATGTGCAACGCCGTCTCGGACATTACTCAAAGCAGGAACTCTGCTCCGAGTTTCGATTTCTGTTTTTGCTTTTCCGCGAGGGGGCGATTTTTTGCGCGACTTTCAAGTTCAAGGATTGTGGACGATCGCATCAACCACGGCGTCCTCGTTGCGCACCGACGCTTCTCAAAAACGTTGTCTCACTCGACGTTCCGGTGCTGTGCAATCAATTTCGTGGATGAAAGTGGCAGCAGTGAGTCGGAAGCTGGCATACATTCATTGGATTTTAGTTTGGATTGTGGCAGTGGGTCGATCCAGCCGAAATTACCCTCAGGTGCCTATCGGTATGTTTCGTTTTGTGTGCCGAGGGCGTTTATTGCCTCTGCGAGCTTCCGTGGTTGTACTGGCTGTGTTCCGAATGCATTATTTTTCATTTGCAGGCTGTTAACCTCGTATAGACTCCACTTTATGCCATCAGCAGCAAAATGATTAAAGTTTGCTTTGGTCGGGGCTTTGGGGAATAGCACAGTCATCACGGGGGCTAACTCGTCTTCTGCAGAACAATACTTTTCACACAGAGGCTTTTCACACTTACAGGAGTTGTTTCTAAAAGAGTAACATACAAAACATTAATTTTTTTTATTTTTCTTTACTCCTAATAATAACGTAACGACCTCCGACCAGTCGTTGCATCATAAGAGGATCTTTTGGCCGCCTAGCGCGTGTCGCTCGAGGGCCGTGCGTGCAATTGCAAGCTCACCAGGTGTATTCCCAAGCGCTGGTACCAGTCGCGACATCTTTTTCTGCCCTTTTAAAAATAGCAAGAGAGTGCATGCGTAGCTTTGATAGGGGCCGAAGCTGCGCGAGAGCGAGATTCCGAAAACCTCTTTCGTGACGTCACGCTCCGGGAAGGAGCGTGACGTCACGAAAGGTACTTCAGCAGTACTTTGAAAATTATTTTTCTGCTGCCCTCATGCATCAAGTTACAAAATAATTTTGATGTTCGAGATCCTGGAGGTCGAATGAAGACGATTTAAGTGTTTCCTCAAATACAAAACTGCCTCAGCTTCCCTATAACACATATACACGAGTACTTTGCACTGGCAGAGGTCGGCATTTTAGGTCGCCCTCACCCTCACAGCCACACTCACCTAAGCCCCTCACTCACCCTCACCCTCACAGCTACACTCACCTTCAGCCCCTCACTCACCCTCACAGTCACACTCACCTTCAGCCCTTCACTCACCCTCACTGAACCTCACGGCCCTCACGCACTCACGGCTCTCACGTCCCTCACCGCCCTCATGCCCCTCACTCACTCATGGCCCTCACACCACTCACCGCCCTCACACCACTCACCGCCCTCACGCCACTCACCGCCCTCACGGCCCTCACCGCCCTCACGCACTCATAGCCCTCACGTCCCTCACCGCCCTCACGCCCCTCACTCACTCATGGCCCTCACGCCACTCACCGCCCTCACGCCACTCAAGCCCTCACGCCACTCACCGCCCTCACGCCCCTCATCGCCCTTCCGGCCCTCACACCCCTCACGCCCCTCACGCACTCATGGCCCTCACGGTGCACTCAGGCCAACTTCAGATGGGGCAATTTCGCCCAGAAACTTTACGTCGCAACACCAGCAACACGGGCCGCCGGCGATCACACGCAGCAACCAATTGATGCAATTTGCCATCGTCATCATAAAATGTTATTTTTCTTGCACTATTTAGACACAATTACGCGTTATAAATGTGTTTTTACGCATTTAAATCTCGTTAAGAATACTAATGCACCTTTCTGAAACAGTTTATTTCCAAAAAACGATCGATTTCAAACCAGAACCAAGTCTTTCAGTGTCATCATCACCGGCACGAGGTATCACGTAAAAATTTTGCGTCCCTATTTGGATGTAGCCGCTTCAAACGTATTCGAATTGCTCCGAGTTGCTTGCTTATTTCGAGCCGGACCCGATCTCAGCAATTCGTGTCAATCTAGGGAAAGCTAGAGAACAACCCGCCATAAGCACCAAAATTGCTGAGAAAGATGCTCGATCTGAAGGGGGCCTCACGCACTCACCGCCCTCATGGCCCTCACACTCCTCATGCACTCACCGCCCTCACGGCCCTCACGCCTCTCACGCCACTCACTGCCCTCACGCACTCATGGCCCTCACACCCCTCACGCACTCGCCGCCCTCACACCACTCACGCACTCATGGCCCTCATGCCACTCACCGCCCTTACGCCCCTCATGCACTCATGGCCCTCATACCCCTTACCGCCCTTACCGCCCTGATGGCCCTCACGGTAGTGATGCAAAACTATAGATAAATTGACTATCGATACTATTGATAGTTTGTCCAAAACTATCGATAGTGTCTCAGAACTTTCGATAGTCGACTATCGATAGTACTATCGATAGTTTTTCGATAGTCGACTATCGATAGTTTTTCGATATTCGACTATCGATAGTACTATCGATAGTTTTTCGATAGTCGACTGTCGATAGTACTATCGATAGTTTTTCGATAGTCGACTATCGATAGTTTTTACTATACTGGCGGCTAACGATACTGTCGATAGTGCTATCGATAGTCTTGCACCACTATAGTCCGTTACAACTCAAGAAGGTAGGGTGAAGGTAAGACGGGCCGGGGAGGAGGAAGCAGACGGAACGCTTTAGAGAGAAGGAGGTTTCACCCTTCCTTCTCCAATGTTCCGTCTGCTTCGTCCTCCCCAGCCCGCCTTACCCTCGCCCTACCGCTCGCCTCCCCCTTCTCCTCTCCTCGCCCAAACTCCCGTCTTCGTCATCACTGAAAGCTGAACGAAAGTTGGGATGGTAAGTGCCTGGCCTAATTGGTGTCCCATTTGAAAAAAAAAAAATAATAAATAAAGCGATAAAAAGAGAAGAGGGAGCGACGGAAACTACTAGTGTCTCAAAACTATCGATAGTAAATCGTCGACAGTACCATCAATAGGTTTACGATAGTCAACTATCAATAGTTTTTTTATATTTGATTAACGATAGTCGACTATCGATAGTTTTTCGATAGTCGACTATCGATAGTACTATCGATAGTTTTTCGATAGTCCCTTCTCCCCCTTCTCCTCTCCTCGCCCAAACTCCCGTCTTAGTCATCACTGAAAGCTGAACGAAAGTTGGGATGGTAAGTGCCTGGCCTAATTGGTGTCCCATTTGAAAAAAAAAACGATAATAAATAAAGCGATAAAAAGAGAAGAGGGAGCGACGCAAACTACTAGTGTCGCAAAACTATCGATAGTAAATCGTCGACAGTACCATCAATAGATTTACGATAGTCGACTATCAATAGTTTTTTGATATTTGATTAACGATAGTTTTCTGATAGTCGACTATCGATAGTTTTTCGATAGTCGACTATCGATAGTACTATCGATAGTTTTTCGATAGTACTATAGATAGTTTTCCGATAGTCGACTATCGATAGTTTTCCGATAGTCGACTATCGATAGTTTTTCGATAGTCGACTATCGATAGTACTATCGATAGTTTTTCGATAGTCGACTATCGATAGTACTATCGATAGTTTTTCGATAGTCGACTATCGATAGTACTATCGATAGTTTTTCGATAGTCGACTATCGATAATACTATCGATAGTTTTTCGATAGTCGACTATCGATAGTACTATCGATAGTTTTTCGATTGTCGACTATCGATAGTACTATCAATAGTTTTTCGATTGTCGACTATCGATACTACTATCGATAGTTTTTCGATTGTCGACTATCGATAGTACTATCGATAGTTTTTCGATAGTCGACTATCGATAGTACTATCGATAGTTTTTCGATAGTCGACTATCGATAGTACTATCGATAGTTTTTCGATAGTCGACTATCGATAGTACTATCGATAGTCGACAATCGAAAAACTATCGATAGTACTATCGATAGTTTTCTGATAGTTGACTATAGATAGTACTATCGATAGTCGACTATCGATAGTACTATCGATAGTTTTTCGATTGTCGACTATCGATAGTACTATCGATAGTCGACTATCGATAGTACTATCGATAGTTTTTTTCACTATCGATAGTCAGATTTCTGGCGACTATCGATACTATCGATAGTACTATCGATAGTTTTGCACCACTACCTCACGGCCCTTACCGCCCTCACGGCCTTCACAGCCCTCACGGCCCTCACTCACCCTCACACTCATGAATTTTCCTGGTTCAGAAACACACTCACCCTCACCTCACCTGTGAAGATGAGGGTGAGTGAGGGCCCTCATGAGTGAGGTTTGCCGAGGTATGTCCACCGGTGAGTGAGCGCCTTTTCTCTCCCACTTCTTTATTGTTTGGCCTAAATAAAACAACACAATATTATTAGTCCGTCCTTCGTTAATTTTCGTGTCTATAAAATATGCATCAGCTTGAAGTGGGTTTTACGAAGCAAAAGGAAAATTAATATTAAAATTTCCTTCCTTTTGAGCGCACCTTCTGGGCAGAGCGTTAGTGTCAGACTCGCAAGATCACCTCATAACTGCGATCATCTTTCCAGCGATGCGAAGTGCCTCTGGAAGGATGATCGCTTATTTTATACGCACAATAAAATCGGATACAATAAAATGACTTGCACCATATTCTGACACGAAGAGTTCTTTGCAGAAAGGTAGGCAGACGGCTTAAAAATACCATCCAGACGCTTCATTTTAAATTTTCATCTATGCATGATTTCATGATGCAAAATGAATGCGCAGACCGAGGGTCGGATGCGGTTCCGACAGGGCTCTAACCATATGGTATGTATACTTTATTTCTCGAGTACATGATTTTTATTCTAACATCTAGGTGCAGTCAAATAACAAACACAACTACTACAAAAACACCTGTTTAAATCTTTCCTTACAACAGGAAGACTGCCCATTTTTGGAGGGTCCCAGTATTCTTTTCTTTTTTTTTCTGCAAAACATTTGATTCTAAAATTTGTTGCTGTATATTGAAATGTATCATAATAAATGCTCTTTTTTAATTATACATTTATAAAATAGGCATTCAATAAATTATGCTAAATTTAGTTTTTGAAAACCGAAATTATTGTGGCCAATGCAGCATATAGAAACCTGTTAACAGCTAAAAACTTTCAAAATATACAAAATCTGCCAAGAATAAATGTAAAAAAAGGCTACAAATTGAAATTCTCTAGATAAAAAACTCGTCAAGTTTTAGCACATACTCTCAACCATTGTGGTGTGCACATACCATTTGGTGAAGCAGCTTTTTGGATGCAGTACAACACAGGCAAAGGTGGCAGATACTCCTCGTAACACATCTTGAAATTGCGCTGCTGCTCCATTTTTTGAGGAGGCTCGTGGTGCAGTCGTTGAGTACCGTAAAATACCGGGTAAGCGCCCACTCAAACTTTGGAGATAATCGCAAAAAAATGAGGGATGGGCGCTTGTTCAGCCATCAATTTTACATGTAAATGTACTGTGCGTATTTTCTCAGGTCTCACAAATTTGGTAATGGGTGCTTAATGTGGAATGGGCGGATGCGTGGTATTCTACAATATGTACAGTGCTCATGGTGCGTATGATGCGCCGGTCTTTCCATGGAAGATATAATGCAATTCGATCCCGTAGCCATCACCTCTTTTTGCCTTCCCCCATCCGAAATAACTCGGATGAGAATCCATCACAATCTATTTGTGTAGACGCCATATTTGCGAGGCGGAGTGCTATCCCCTCCTAGCGCTCTCTCTTCGGCTGCATGTTTGTTCGCAATACATCTGTTGGTTTTTATAGTTTATGCAGGTTGACCGGATTACCAGACAGGATGTAGTGAGATTGGCGTGCAGCCAAAAGAAGCAACCAACCTGTCAAGTCGTCATCTTGCTTTATTAGACGATAAACCGAAAGAGCTAAAAACAAAAGAGAAACGGGGACAATGGGGAAGTGGTGTCATCTGCATGCAGTTCGTTACACTACCAACACTCCCCCTTAATGGACTATCATTGTGTCCACACTTCTGACGCCCAAACGTTCACAATGCTAAAGATAGAGAGCCTTTCTTCCGTTCAAAGCCTCTGCGAAAAGGTCCGCGGAGTTGCTCAACAATTCAATGTAATGCAGTTGTAGCTTTCACTCCTTAACCTTTTCTCTCGGGAAGAAGTATCGTATTTACACGATTGTAAGTCGACTCCCCCCCCACATTGCACATCAGCAAAGAAAAAAGAATCTTTAGATGCGCATTTTACTGAGAACACGTGAGAACGGCAAAGTATTTGTTTCGAAAGCCAAGCCTCCAACACGTGATCGATGCCTTCTGGCATGCATTGGCTGAGCATGCACGCGCGAAGTGAATGGGATGCCCAGGCGTTATCGAAACTAGGAAGTTCACGCTGGAGGCGGGACAACTGAAGCTGCTCCCTGTCGTCCTCACTCCGTCCCGACTAGACTACGACTCGTTCGCACTGGGAATGTCAGTCCCGTCATCATCACTGCTACGTTCTCGAAGCACGTCGTCGGCGTCGTCTAACGAAATCTCTCACTTTGCAAATGACAGCATCAACTGCCTTTTCCACGCTTGCTCGGCGATCACGTTGCACGTCACAGGTAGGGACCGACTGCACACTTTTGCAATGTGTGTTGCAAGCCTGGCCTCCAACTCCGGAAGGCATCCCCACCTATCCAGACTTTGGCCTGCGGAAGCTTCTTCGTTTGTCATCACAGTTTAGGATCTCGCACCATTGCAGACTCCATTGGAGCATCAGCTGCTCCGACCTGTTGAACTTGCGTCCAACAGCGCAGTTGTCGGTTGCTTTTGGGTGAGGAATGGCCGTAAACGAGGACCGAAAGCCTGAACTGCCTGGATCACACATGGCAATACAAAAAACCGTGGTCAGCGCTCCAGCATGACCTCGACACTCGATCAAAGGACGCGCGACCGTGAATTGTGCGAAAAACTACGAAAAGAAGCCGCGGGGAGTGAGCCGTGAGGCCGTTCCAGTGGCCTCCGTAGTGGCTCTTAAGGGTTGTCCAAACAGGATACAGTCAAACCTCGATGTAACAAACTTCTACGTAACGAAACCATTGATATAACGAAGTACATAACTTTTTCTAACCACAAGTGTATGCACGCCATGTATTTTTGACCTCTACGTATTGAAGTCCCGTTTGCCGAAATTTCTATGTCACAAAGTTTTACAGACAATTTGGCACAGACTTCTGGGTCTCAAATGAGATTTTGGGAAGCAGGTGCGCTGAAACGGGCCCCCGATAAAGCGCAAAGGGTGAAATGGGCCAAATCTGACAGAACGGCCACTGGAGGACACTAGAGCTGCCGCCGTTACTTCCGTCGGCTTTGTTCGCGCTGCGTAGTTCGTTTCGAGGCCTAACTAAAATTGTGCCTTTCTCGTTGTCCTGGGTGATAGAGCCTTGAAGGCGATGAAGCCACCCTTAACAACGTCGACCACCCTGACTCTGCTGTCACGCGACGGAGGAGCTGACCGACGAGGCGATAGCTAGCGATGTTTGTGGGAACTTGAAAGACTGGGACGACATCAAGCCTGATAAGAAAGACACCTGCGATGTGCCCAGTAACCATGAAGTGGTGGACGCGATCGATGTCTTGAGGCGGTTCGCAAGCACACAGCAAGACGAAGACGCGATGCAGACCATCTGGCTATGCGAACATCGTGTGATGCCAATAATAATGCCAAGAGTGTTGCAGAAAAATGTGACGGACTAGTTTCAACCGAAATAAAAACGTCCTCGGTGAGTTTTGTGCGCCAGAGAAACATTTGTGGAAACTTTCTTTAACATTAGCCCCGAACTTCTGTGTAGCGAAATTTCAATGTAACGAAGTAAATTCCGAATTTTACCGACTTCATTGCATTGAGGTTTGACTACTACAAAACACACGACTCCGACAAGTCGTGCGGCGCTCCACTTCTGGCCGCCGGGGGGAAATTTCCCCCCGTCAAATCTGCCAGGGGGAAACATCCCCCCGTCCAATCTCCCCCTCGCTACCTCCACGGCGGCCTTGCTCTGCTCATCACGTGGGACCGGAGGGCTACTCACACGCTCTGTTGGCTGTCGGTCAATCGCTCAAGGCCTCGGCCGCTTTGGAAGTCCCGAAAACAGGCAAAGGGAAGGCTCAAGTGTGAGGGGCCAAGCCAGGCGAGCGTGTGTTGTGTCCAAGGTCATGTCATCTTCCAGTAGTTCTGTGGATTGGATCAAATTCCCGCGGCTCTTGTTCCCAACATACCTCGTATAGACAAACAACCCTGGTTGGTTTATAGTTTAATAAAACAAATTATATATTTTTAAGTTCTCAGTGTTTCTACATAAAACTAAAAGTCTCACTGTTGCGCACCTACACTTTATTTTAATTTTTTTTCAAACTACAAACGTGGATCTTGACAAAGAAAGCTGAGCCGGGGCGGCCAAAAAGCATGCTTCGACGCCGGCATATCCCAAATCCACTCGAAGCCGGACCTCTTTGGCCTTCCTGCCGAGGTGACAGCGATAGAAAGGTCGGCGACTTCGTGAGTCGCGGAAGATAGATAGGCAGCAGGCACACCATTGGAAGGTGGCGTGTGACGTCAAGTCTGACAAGCACCGACGTCAAAAAAAAGTGCAGGAGGCGAGGAGGAAAGTCGTGAATTTGGCTTGGCCGGTGTCCAAACAGACATTCGACCGACGACTACCAGACACTTCAATTTTGACGATTTTTTAGCGGGAGTCCTGTGGTCTGACATTTTTGTAGTACAGTATAGACCACTTACAACGTAACCGCTTATAGTGCAGGACCTAGTACAACGCGGCTTTCTTAAACCACCGGTTCGCCTCCCATAGAACTCCATGTAATTACATACCACTTAAAATGCAGGCGTGCGAAGGGAAATACCGGTTATAGTGCGGTTTCTGGAGCAGCGAGCACGCTTCGCCGACCAACCGGCGCAGCGAGCACGCTTCCCTGTGAGACACCAGATAACGGCGCTAGCCGCAAGCGGCACTCGCGGGGGCAAGGATGGCAAGGAGGTTGCTCGAAGAAGCGGGGAGAAGCGAAGAGAGAGGCTTCAGTTGCCATAGCGACGGAGGGACGCACGCACGTGTCGTTCACGGCACAAGGCGTTGGCGAGCCCAACCAGCCGTTCGCGCACGTTGCATGCCGGTCGCGAGCCGGCTTCTTCTATCCGCGAACATGGCGTCGGTGGTGATCGTCGACGGCGTAGTGGAAGCTCATTGTTCCGCGTAAAAGCGCTATCCTTGACTGTGAATTTTCGTTGTGTCGCTACGATAACCCAGCACATACTAGAAGGGAAGATCCACCTACTCGTGCGGCGCTGTCGTGGCAGCACTCTCAAGACGGCAGAAACGCCCGTGTCGTCGTGTTTGTTGACTTCGACTACAGTGGTGCTTTTAAGCATTTGTGTTTTCAAACATCGCCCGGATTTCATATTTGGAGCATTTCATGCCATTTTTGGAGCATTTCATGCACATACCGTATAAAGGATGCAAATTTTCATGCGTTTTCATCACCAGAGAAAAGTGATTAGGGTTAGCAATCATGAACGCTCACAACGTCCGTCCGCAACCTGCGACGCCGTTAAAAGGCTGCGCCAGACAAAAGCCGCTCATTTCTTTCAAAATGTGACACACTTGAGAGAGAAGTGTACTAGTCTGGTGAAATAGAGACTTTCCTCAAACTAAGCTTTATTTTTCATCTAACATAAAATAAATTCTTTTACAAAGGTAAGTTGTCTCATGGCATGTATTTTGGCCTGAAAAATTGATGTTTTGGTTATAGCGCGGTACCGCTTATAGTGCAGATTTTCGCGACTCCCGCGACATACGTTATATGCAATCTACACTGTAGCCTGTTCGGACAGGCCTTTACAAGTGCCGCCACCCCCGGAAGTCGGGTGCGCCGTGCGCTGTTCACCGCCGTACATTCAGGTTAATTGGCGAATCGCTATCAATAATACTCGTTCGCGCAAATAATAAAACTGTAATTTGTAAAATGAGTGCACAGAATGGCGCAATGCTACAGGTAGAGCTGGCTGAACTTGTAACAAGCCAAGGTGTTCTTGATATCGTGATTGTTTCATTTTTGTCGGCGATGGAATGCTTTGGTTCGATTTTAAGTCGATCACCCCCACTTCAGAGTTTCAAAAATGTTAAAATAGGTTGACCTACATTCGTGTAAATACGGCACTCGAGGTCGATATGCCCGCTTCTCTCCCAAGTGACTCGATTCTTTACCAGAACCGTTGCATCCTGCTTGTCAACCAGCAAGACCCGTGGTTCTTGCGCAAGTTCGAGTGTACCGAGCTCCTCGATGAAATGCTGGAGCCACGATACATTTTCTGTACCGTGACGCCACATATTCTGCTTTGACAGTCGACGGTGCTTCTTTGTTGCTTCCTACTGCTTCGGGAAACAGCAGTACCAGCCAGTATGAACACATACCTACCCACTGACCGACCTCCCGTTTACTTTGTCACTGGCCCCATTGCAGAATGCTCGTGTGCACTTCCCCGTTTTTGGTAAATTAGTGCCCAATTGTTTGTTCGTTTTACGTAGTGAAGAATGTGCTTCGCACTACTCCAGTGCTCTTTGGTGGGATGTCCGTTGACTCGTGTGCTAGGTAGTGGCAAAAGCCCAGTCTGGTCAAGTACCTCCAACGGGGTAAAGCGGTGCACCAATCGTGTGCCTCGCTGGTTCTTGTGCTGGGTCCTGGCTGTCTCCTCTCTTGGGTACAGTAGTAGTACGCCGTTATAGTAACTCCGTGCGTAGTAAAACTTTGGTCGTAGTAGAAGGTCCCAATTCAATGGCGATTTCCCCTCGGGGGGGAAATTGGAGCTGAATTTACACCAACTTCGGAACCGGAAGCGTAAAAAAAATTGGGAACTGAAGCCGGTACAGATTTCGTTGGCAGAAAAGATGGACATCGTACAGAAAGAAACGTTCCCCCCCCCCGCCATTTGTTCCGGACAGATGCAAAAAAGAGCTCGGTCGGCTCTGTTGTGTGCCTCTGCCTATCCTCGCTGCGCCGCGCGCTGCCGCCGTCGCATGTTCAGTGCTTGGCCGATTTTGCACACCTGCCAGGCCTGTCGCGCCCACTTTTACACCATCTAGTGATTACTGTAATATGCCGAGTCGTGACTCATCCCCGAGCCACCGTCCACCCCACTTTTTGGGCGAATATCGATTTCCAAAAAAACGCAGTCATCGCCCACCCCTACAAATACCCCAACGCGAACTCCGCGATTCGCAAACATTCGTCCTACGGAACGGTGCGGCCGTGGTGGCTGCAGACCTTACGGTTGGAGGACGTCCGTGACGAAGCAAAACGAAGAAGCGAAAAAAACTTCATTTTCTTTACCCATTTCCTCCCCAATTACCGCGAGCTTGAAGTACATGCGTGCAAATGGAAAGCTATGCGGATAACGGTATGGAACTCTGTTTTGCTTGCAAAAAAGTGTGTTCGGACAAAAGAAAAAGGTCGGAAAGACAGCGTAAGCAATAACCCATTGAGGGATCGCGAGGTCAGTGAATGCCCCATATCCTGGAATGTAATGGCAGAGTGTAAGTTCAAAGTCTGTCTGCACCGAAATAAGGTCAGCGCAAACTCCCTCCTGCCCCCGGAACGCCACCACCGCGGTTGGTAAGGTTGTGCAATGTTTGAAACAAATCCAATGGGTAAATAAAGTTTTGCTGCAATGCCGCACACAGACGTTTGTAAAGCGTCCCAATGCGAGCTTCGTGTTTGTGGTGCGCTAGACCATGATGGAACAGTAAAACTAAAATGTGCTTCGCATATTCTCCGCAAACCAGGCTCGCGGAATATATAAAATATTCAAGTAACTGAATACTTGCGATTCAATTTGTGAATCAAACTATTCGAGAACCTTACCATTTGGTTCATATTGGTAAATTCGAGATTCGCACACCCCTACAAATTATCCCAGTTGTGGTACTGGCAGTACCGGCAGTACAACCACTAGCATGGTGTCTTTAAATTGTGTCATGCAGTGGTGAGTACACAAACGTGTGCCGATACAATTTTAATTAAAACAAAAAAGAGTAATCGAGGTTAAGACGAGTCGGTAGCACGAGCTTCCGCCTTACATGCCCTGAGATGCAAGCGTTACTAGACTCGGCAACCGCTCCCCCTTTTGATAAGTCAATTGTCAACGTACAAAACTTCGCTCCTAACATCGCTCACGCTATATTTGGTGCTGTACAGTTTCCTAAAAGACCTCGAATGTTACGCAGCTAAATCAACATGTGACAACACAAATATAATTTTGCGTGATAGATTTTTGCGCTTAATCTACTACCCACAATGAAATCAGCCGTACTACGAAACATTTTGCCGGTTCCACAGACTTTGTTTTAAAGGGATACTACAACAAAATTTCGGCGCTCATTTTTTGGTCTATATGTGTTCAAAAAACCAGCATCACATCGAACATACCAATATCTTGTTAAAAAAGTCACGAAAAGGAATTTTAAAACGAATTAAACGATTAGCAAAGAGCACCTGGTGGATGTCGCTAACGCCTCGCTTGTAATGCCCGTCTAGGAACCTTGACAGCTAGTGACGGAGGTTGTCTCGTCTCCGGCCACGACGAGAGAAGAGGGGCAGGAGGAACTCCCCTCTTCCCGAGAATGCCTTTTGTGTGTCCCAGAAGTCGCTATTGTCCCCCTACAAGATTATAGAAGATTAACCCGCCACTCAAAATTCGTACAAAAGCAGCCGCTTCGGTGGCTTGAACGACTAGGCCATCCTCTCGACGTCAGCCTCGCCGTAGCTTTGCTCGTCTTGAGACGACCTACGTCACGATTGCGTTGGATGTCACGTGGTCTCCGCTGGGCCTTCTCCGAGCGCTTGCCAGAGTGGGCCGTTTATAACGAAAAATACAGCCACCAGGCTCAAAATACAAACGTGCGATTGTCATTTACGGATATTGTGGATCATATTCAACCTATTTTTGAACACGACGGGAATATTTCAAATTTCGTTGAAGTATCCCTTTAAAGGCATCTGACCATAGCGTACTCCCTTTCACGGTACGGCAGACCGCGTCAGAAGCTCGGAGCCACCTGAGCCGACCCAATGTCACGTGAGCGTCATGCGACCTCCGAGAGGTACGCCGCGACGTACGGGGTGCGTCATCATGTGATACATTTGCAACGCATGGCTCGTAACATCTATCGAGATCTACGATAAGCTGAAACAAAGCACAAAAGTGCCACGGGCGAGCCGGAGCATCTTTTTTAGAATCTTCGCGGCGTTCTCAGCTTTGCAGTCGCACTCACGGCGTGCACATGTCTTCAAGGCAGTCACGCGCAACGTAGACAGCCTTCGCCAGTTTACGGGACTGCCGCGGTGGGTACAAAAGCCGTCGCTTTGGGCAATCCGAAGCAGGTTCGGGGTCGTACAGGCCACACGGTTACAAGCTCAGGCACTACAAATGGCGAGCTAGCTAGCTTGTCCCAGGCAAGCCACCGGAGTGCAGCGGTCGAGATTAGGAGTCGATTATTCTCGCTGCGGATACAAGCACCGGATGTGAACGTAGCGTTTGTTTGCCGACTTAGCTGCCGCAACGCATGTTTCCCCAGCAACGAGTGCAATAGTGCTTTCAACGTCCCCGTCGTCACGTCATTGTTGTCACAGCCAGTCACCTCGCGGTCTGCAAAGGTGGTAATCGATATCCGAGCACTTGGCGAAAAGCGCTGCCCAACCGTGCAGCTCTATGGTCGAACGTGAAGATTCGCTTTCGGCACGAACGGGCCGCTAGGGAGGTTCACTCACAGCCGTCGGCGGAGGCCTGGTCCTCGGCCCACTTGATGCGCCCCATCATGAGGCGGCGATACTTCTTCTGCTGCCGGGGCCCCCCCTCCACCACCACCAGGTTCACGTTGCGGTAGAGCACCACGCAGCCGGTCAGGAACAGCTGCTTGGCGTTCATCTCCACCTTGAACTTCTTGGCCGGGTTCGTCAGGCTCAGCAGCCTGCGTGGATGGCACTTCTGAGGGAAAGCTCTCGCACGTGTCCTTCCCGATGCGACCAGGGAGCATTCCGGGAGTTTTGGAAGCTGTCCAGACAAATTAACTGTCTCAGTATCTCTGTATCTGCATCTCTCAATTTCAAATAGCTATTGAAAAAACCATAAATAAAAGCGATGCCAAAACCAACATTCGAGCTTCCCCGCGCTTTCTGGTGGTGCGACGTTGCACGTGGCAAAACTTGCGGCTTGGCGGGCCAGAAATGGATGTTGTTGTTTGCGGGTTTTATGGCGCAACAGCAACGGAGGCCATACTGCGCCAGACTAAATTAACTGATGAAACTCCTATAGTTACCTCATTAAAAAAAGATGATCCTGAAAAAACTGGGATTAGATCTGGTGTATAAGGCCAGTACTAGTAATAAATGATAAAACTCGATTAAGAGGAACGAGAGGGTGCTCTCCCAGCAAAAGAGCGGGATGAAATGGAATACAATATCTAAAAAACTCAGGAAAATGAGCGCGTCGTTCAGTGTCGAATTCCGGGCAGATCCACAAAATATGAAGAATAGTAAGATTGTGTCCACAGTGCTCACAAACTGGTGGATCCTCCCCACAAAGGAGATATCTGTGTGTAAGGAAGGAGTGCCCGATTCGAAGCCGGCACAATACAACTTCGTGAAAGCGGTTCTTAAGTAAGGAGCTCTCCCAAGACCCAAGGACTGGTTTGCTTACATGGAGCTTGTTATTAGACTCCATAGCCCACTCTGCCTGCCATAGACGAAAAAGTGACGACTTAATTAATGACTTGATATCCTGATAGGGCAAGCTAGCTTGATATTGAGAGCAGTTACCTGAAGATGCAGCGAGCCTGTCTGCCTCCTCATTACCCTTTATACCCATATGACTCGGAACCCAGCAGAATTTTATATTGTGACCCTTACGTAAAGCTCCAATAAGTTTACTTCGCACCTGTTCCACAAGCAAATTCTTAGTGGCTTTTAGAGAGCATATTGCAGTAATAGCACTTTGAGAGTCCACAAATATTACGGCCCGTCTAGTTTTAGTCTTCAGAATATAATCCAATGCAAAAGACACAGCATAGATTTCAGCAGTAAATATACTCGCAAATTTCTCTAGACGTTTAACTTTTACAAAACGACCTGAATGCACGGCACACCCGACAAACGATGAAGTCTTGGCACCGTCCGTGTAAAAGTGAGCATAATCTTTATATTTCTCTTCCAGGTCTAGGAATTCCTGCTGAATCACAAGAGCTGATATGCTATTCTTATTAAACTTAGTTAAAGTCCAGTCACAAAAAACACGCTCCACATTCCAGGGCGCCACGCAGACTGTGTTATGAATTAGGTTAAGTTCGTCCAGACGAAGTTGAAGTGAGGAACTAAATTCCTCTATACGAAAACTTAACGGTCTGACGATGCTTGGCTTATTTTCAAAGAGACGATAGAATTGAGACCTTTGTACGGAATGATACGTTGGGTAATCAGGGTTTGCTAGGATCCTAGACGCGTAGGTTAGGCTGAGGTATTGACGTCTTTTACACAGCGACATCTCATTTGATTCCGCATACAAACTAAGTACAGGCGATGTCCGAAAAGCACCTGTTGCCAAACGCAAGCCAAGATGATGTACAGGATCCAACATCCTGAGAGCAGATGGGCGAGCTGATCCGTACACCACGGCGCCATAATCGAGACGAGATCGCACAAGCGCGGCGTACAAATGCAACAGGCATTTCCGATCCGACCCCCATGATTTATGAGCCAAAACTTTCAGAAGGTTTGTGGAACGAAGGCAAATTTCCTTGAGAAATCTCAGGTGGGGAATGAAGGTAAGTTTTTTATCAAATATAACACCAAGAAACCTGTGCTCCTTCCTAACAGGAATCAGAGTACCGTTTAGTTCCAAAGCTGGGTCTAAGGAAAGCCCGCGACGTAGGGAAAAAGGCACACAGACTGTCTTTGCAGCAGAGAACTTGAAGCCATTTTCGTCCGCCCACTTACAAAGTTTGTTTATAGCCAGTTGTAACTGCCGCTCACAACTAGAAATATTGCAAGAAGATGAGGAGATCTGTATATCGTCGGCATAAAGAGAGTAGGAAATAGACCGAGGTAGCATTTGTGCGAGAGAATTCATTTTCAGTACAAACAAAGTGACGCTCAAAATGCCCCCCTGTGGGACTCCGTTTTCTTGAACAAAAGGTTTAGACAGGGTGCTGCCAAGCCGGACTTGAAAGGTTCTGTTTGTTAAAAAGTTCTTAATGCATTGCAACATCCTACCACGGATATTGCAAGCATACAAGTCTTTCAGGATACCATATCTCCAAGTGGTATCATATGCCTTGTCTAAGTAAAAAAACACTGCAACACAGTGCTGCTTGTTCACAAATGCTTCGCGTATAACGGTTTCCAGGCGAACCAAATTATCGAGAGTAGATCGACCTCGGCGAAACCCGCACTGATATTTGTCAAGAACCTTTTGCCTTTCTAATATGTATATTAACCGCCTGTTTATAAGCCTTTCAAATGTTTTCCCGACACAGCTCGTCAGAGCAATGGGACGGTAACTTGATGGTAGTGAAGGGTCTTTCTGTGGCTTGAGGAGCGGGATGACATGTGCATGCTTCCAGGCATGGGGAAAGCAGGCTTTTTCCCACAATAAATTGAAGAACAAGAGAAGACTTTTCAGGGATTCAGGAGAAAGGCGACGAAGCATTTCATAATGAACTGCGTCGGGCCCTGGAGCAGACACCCTCGTTATGTCAAGTGCCATTTCAAGTTCACACTGCGTGAAAGGCTGGTTATAAGGCTCAGAGTCTCCTCCAGACATGGAGATATTTTGCCGCTCTGCACGAGATTTAAATCTACTGAACGAATCACTGTAGTTTGCCGAGCTGGATGTGTTATAAAAATGTTCACCAAGGATGTTGCCGATGTCAACTAAAGATGAAGAAGGGGCATCAAAAGTAGGAATTGTATAGCACCTATAGTCTCCATTTATTTTCCTGTATCTATCCCAAACCTCCTTGGCTGGCACAAAACTATTTATAGAAGAAACATACTTCATCCAGGATTTCCATTTTGACTGTTTCCTGGTCCAACGGGCTTTAGCTTTCCGCTGCCTGAACTCTGCGAGATTACGTGATGTGGGATATCTGCGAAATTTGCCCCAAGCCCTGTTTTGATCCGCTAAGGTTGTGGCACACTCCTTGTTCCACCATGGTTTGCATTTTTTGGCACATTACCAGAGGTTCGTGGAATAGACACCTCAGCAGCTTTTAGTATCTGCTCAGTAATATACAGTGTAGCATCTTCGGGTGACATAGAAGAAAGCAGAGCAGGGTCCAAGGTGGAATGTAACCCAAAAAGTGACCAGTCAGCTTTATCTAACTTCCACCTAGGGATACGTTTCAAAAGTGAGGGCAGCTGAACAACGCTCTCTAAAACAATCGGAAAGTGATCACTGCCAAAAGGGTTGTTAAGAACATTCCAAGTAAAGCAAGGAAACAATGAGGGCGATGAAATCGACAGATCTATGGATGTAAATGTGGTGTGAGCTGCACTGAAAAATGTTGGCTCTCTCCCATTAAGAAGGCATAGCCCAGATGCCAATAAAAAACGTTCAACTACACCTCCACGAGAGTCTTGACGGATACTACCCCAAAGGGGGTGATGGGCATTAAAATCGCCTAGAATGATAAAGGGTTGTGGCAGCTGATCTACAAGACCCTGCAATTCACTAAGATGAAATGGAGTATTAGGTGGTAAATAAAGTGATACTACAGTTATGAGGCGGTCTAAAAGAAGGCACACTGCCACGGCTTCAAGTGGTGTGCAGAGCGGGACCTCAGAGCAGGCGACTCCACCTTGTACAACCACTGCCACGCCACCAGAGGCAGTATCACTAAGACGGTCTTTCCTAAAGACCCGGTGACGTCTTAAAATATGAGGAGAGCGATCATGAAGATGAGTTTCCTGAAGAGCAAGAGCTATCGGCCGAAGCTCATCCATGAAATGATTTATATCATCAATATTTCTTAAAAGGCCGCGACAGTTCCATTGCATAAAATTTACTTTTGCCATTTATAAAATTTGTTTATATCGGAAAATGTAAATCAATAAAACTCGGTAGTAAAAAGATTAAAACTAGGGAGAGAGACAACTTGGATTACTTCGGCGCAGTTACCGGTTTTTTGTTCTTCCCAGCACGGGTCTGCGTCTGCCACTCCATACTATCCGGGTCAGAAGCAGGAGCAGCCAAATCGTCTAACTCTATGGACAAGTCTGCCTCTTGAGTCGTGTCGCTGGTGTTAGCCAGTGTTTTCTTCCGACTTGGATCACGGGGAGCCAGGCCCCGGCCGCGACCAGCGGAAGAGGCAGCGGAGGTGCTGGGCAGAGCGTCTTTCAACTCTGCCTGCTCCGGCCCCTTGGATACTGGGAGAGCAGCACGAGAGTTGTGCCGCTCTTTGGAAGAGGCCCTCTCCAGTGAGTTGGGGCGGGAGTGTCGCTCCTTCTCACTGGGGGAGGGCGACGAAGTAAGGACTGGCAATGGCGTTGCCTGCCTGTCCTTAGACTTGAGGGCAGCTGGTGTACTTCCTCCACAAGGTGGGGGGAGCTGCTGCCCCTGCGGGGGGGTTGGGGCCCGAAGGGCCACTGCCAGGGCTTCAGGCGAGACCTGGGTGGCCTTCGATTCCGTTCGCGGTGGAGGGCCCCTGCGCACCGCATCGGAGTACGTACCTTTTGAAAGAAAGGAGAATCTTTGCTTAGCTTCTGGATATGAAATGTTTTCTTTGGCTCTCAGGGTAAGGATTTCTTTCTCTTGTCGCCACAAGGGGCAAGAGCGAGAGTAGGCAGGGTGAGGACCCTTGCAGTTGGCACAGGAAATGGCATCTTCACAGATGTCGGCTTGATGGTCGTGGCTGCCACACTTTGCGCAAGTCTCTCTCCCTCGACAGCTGCGCGATCCGTGGCCAAAGCGCTGGCAACGGAAGCACCGCTGGGGGTTGGGGACATAGGGGCGGATGCGGCAATTAAGGTATCCTGCCTTGATGGTTTCTGGCAGTGTGTGTCGTTCAAATGTAAGAATGACGTGTTTGGAAGGGATTTCCTCACCATTTTTTCGGAATATGATGCGCTTAACAGCAACAACACCAACACCTTGGAGTCCCTCGAGGAGTTTTTCCTCACTAGTGTGCAAGAAGTCGTCCTCGGAGAGGACCCCACGGATGGTGTTGAGTGTGCGGTGAGGGCTAACTGACACTTTGACATCAAGAAAACTAGTCAACTTCAGGATCGCTTCACTTTGTTTTTTGGTGGTTACCTCCACTAAGAGGTCTCCGGAGTGCTGCTTTTTAGCCTTGTAGGAGAACCCGACAAGGTTTTCCAGTACTTTGGCAACAACAAAAGGCGACAGCTTTGCAACGGGTTTATGTTCATCGAGCGAATGAACAATGAAAAACTTTGTAAATGTTTCGATTTCAGGATCTTTGTCAGTGGTCTTGGGTTCAAGACAACGCCTTTTAAAGGCTTGCCCTGAACGGGGTTTAGAGGGGTGGGGCGCCATAGGAGGGCAAAAGGTGTTCAGAATCCGCGGTGCACCGCCCACCACCGAGCCCAACAAGGGGTTAGGTAACGCACCATAACAAGAAGGGCTTGGCTGGAGACGTTACGCTAACAGTGCTGCCGGGAAACTATACCCAAGTGTGGGTCAAGACAGAGGTCCATTGCCACCCAAGGTTAGCCCTTGCCGCCAAAGAGGGGTGAAAAAGGAGTAAGATAAGTGAGAGAGAAGTAAAGGAAACAGGAAAGGTAAAAGTGAGAGATCGGAGGGGATAGTAGAAGAAATGGCGACTAGACTGAATCATCCTGGCCGGGCCTTACCAGGACTCCCGTCTATGAGAAGCGGGGGCCGAAGTGGTGTATTGCCTCACCCGGGGGGCCCCGAAGGGTCCAAACCTGCCCCGGGCTCAGCTCAACCACCAGGATTCCCTTTTCCCCAGACACGGGAAAGCCACGCACAGCCAGACGTGGGCGGGCGAACCCGCATGGCTCGGGGTCCGTGGAGACGCCACTCTGGGCCAGAAATGGAGGATGCCGCAAGATTGTTTTGCATTGCTAGGCGAGTGCACAGTGGCCTTCCATATACGCTCCGTGCGGGAACTATAGGGGGCGCTTTGAAAAACGTGCACAGCGCCGCTAGCGGAGGAGCTGGCGTTCGACAGTGAGGCGCGTTCAGCAGCCTGCGGGGGGGGTTTTTGCATGCGAAGCTGTGGCGGCGTAAGCTCGCACGGACAGAACTTTTGCTTTTTGAGCCGATACGTTGAGGGTGACGTTGCATGAATGCTGGGGCAGACCTACGAAGGGCATTTAGCTGTTCTCCTCATCTTATATATTGAGTTTTAGTCGTTATTCGAGGGAATTTCTCTAGTTGCGGCCGAAAAAGGAGTTGAAGCAATTTTCCGAAAAGCGAGACGGCCGCCACCATAATTGCTCTGAGTGGGAAATTTATTTCGCTCGTCGCTGTAATCATAGGACTGCTGGAACAATGATATCTGGAGGCGAGTGAGATGTTCACTAAGTTTGTGCACGAAGTGTGCCAAGTTTCATCAAGACAGCAGGTGTGAAAGTTATGTTTCTAACAAATAAAGAAATAAAGCTGTGCGGGATATCCAACATTGGACCCAAAATGTTGTGTTATAGCGGGCTGTGCAAAGTTCAGATTTTGGCACGCAGGTGCTTGGACTTCACAGAAACATGACACAGCACTTATACCGAAAAAAGGTGGCATAGGGAAACCAGGTGGAAATTTGGTTCGGGCGGTGTAACTCAATGGGAACCGGTTTTGACCATGAAAGGGCTGTCGAGAGGATACCACTGGTCGTGGGAGGTGGAGACTTTGCAGGTAGGAAGGGACTAGTGGACTGTACTCCCAATTGAAACAACTTTACGAAAAGTGGTTCCAAAGCCGAGAAAACAAAGTTGTCGGCCAACACACGGTTTGGCCGTCAAGGGCTTTTGCGGTCAGCTGTTGTGTAATAACCTGTTGTGCGAGGTGCTGATTTTTGGCGCACAGGTTCTTTGACATGACCGTAACTTGACACAACACTTATTATACCAAAAAGAGTTGGCATTGCGAAACTAGGTGGAAATTTCATTTGGGTGGCGTAACTAAATGGGAACTGGTTTTGACCGTCAAAGGCTGTCAAGATAATACCACCCATCGTGGAAGGTGCACACTTTACAGGTAGGAAGGGACCAGTGGACAGTACTTCCAGTTCGAACCACTTTGCGACAGGTGGCTCTAAGGCCGAGAAGAAAAAAATTGTCTACAGAACTCGGGGTGTCAGCGTTTCCACATCCAAAAAGGAGGCTTATCAAAAAAGAAAGCACACCACATAAACTTCCATACTCAAAAGTCGATTCTCCAGTGATTCCAAATTTCATTGTTGTTTTCTTTAGATTCATATTTGTCACCTTTTTACTGTTCGAATCTTTCTTCATAAAGTACAGACTGCGTGCCATACTTGTCCGGAAATATCATCGACATGTACGATGGGGACGAAACTTCTTTGGAGGGCATTCCTCCAACGAAATTGGCACTGCATACCCGCGAGTGTGGGATGGCATTTCAGTTCGTCCCATCGGCACTAACACATGTAGGCGTTACTGGTACGAAAATAAACGCAGAGCGCAAAGCGGCAGTGTAGAATATGTCAGCCGTGCCGACAAAGTGGCAGACATGATCGGGAGACCAAATTTCTCACGTCGTATGGCACGGGTCCATTGTTGTCGCCGTCCCACAAAACATAGGCAAAGTGAAAAACTGTGAAACTTTGTCCTCACGAGATACGACGCATAACTATTGAAGCACTTAATGACGCAGCACAGGCAGCACTTCATGCTGTTAACCCAGCGCAACCGCACCACTCCGACTTCAATGCGTACCAACGTCCGCGGCGCGGTTTCGGTTTCGATTTTTCTGGGGTTCTCACTGGCTCCCTTCAATACCGGCCGCGCGGCGGCACGCCAGTCGCGTCGCACGGAGTGTATATACATTTCACACCCTCAAAGAGCACATACTGGCCATACGTTGAACCTGCACTTGCATCAACATTTTTTCTAACCATTATATGGGATTATTAATTTAGCCATGTCTACTGGTTGGTTGAACTAACTTTGGGGTAACTTAACGACCATACAAAAAACTAAATAACACCCCTAAAAGAATTCTTAATCTTTTGTGTCGTCCATTTCAACATTTATATGACCGTTCGGTTTTCTGAAGAACTGCCCTACAATGATTATTATGATGCAACGAATGGTCCCCCAAATAAAAAGGACGAACTGACTGAGTCAGCTCCCAGCCGACTTAGTGCCACCTGCACTAAAGGAACACTCCGGCATTTTCTTCATAGTTCCCTATTTGCCCGAAAAACTGCTAAACACGCGAACAAACATCGCTGAAATAGTAACCCAAATGCCGGGTCAAAACTATTTTTTTTCCTAAAGTTACTGACTGTACAATCTTGGTTCCCACCGTGTTTTTTCAACTGAAAGTCTCTACAGGCAACAATGAAAAAGTGGCATCTGCGGCAGGCAGGGGTTCACTCTTTGGACTGTAGCCTTTGTTCCCAACTGTTTCCAAGCAGTTTCATAATGTCCAATGAATGCTTTGGAAGCTCGCTCTGCCACAGCACGTATCAAATGGTCGGCGTAGTCCATTTTAAGCCTGCCTTCCCTCGAACGCAGGGAAGCCTGGCTTTCCCCAAAGTCACGGCACTGAAAAGCGTGGGTACATTTGATTGTTGGCCTTGGCATCATTTTCACTTGCCAATTCCACATTAACTATGGTGAATTTCGCAATACTACCGTAATATCCCAAGATAGCCCACCTAAAATTGAAAGTAAACGGGATGAAAATATGGAGGGGGCTAACTTTTGTTACGCGATCAAAAAAAAGTTGAAAAAGTGCCAGTATTAGATTTCGTGGCCTGCGGAACTTGCGGTTGCAGGGAGGGGCAATGAACCAAAGAGGACTGCCCTTCCCAGTCAGCAATGTTCATTTATCTCCTGTCTTGGCTCAGTAACACCATTTTTCCCGAGGTCACCACTGGCCACGGCCCTGCAATTACTAACAGTGGGCTATCTTTCGGTGTTTTCAAAAAAATAGCAAATCGTGCCAAAAATCGGGGACGAGTTATCTTTCAAGGGTGGGGCATATCTCGGGATATTAAGGTAAATAGCGGACCGGAAAGGGTAAAGGCCTGTGATTCCGAAAATGTGGTTAATTGGGGTAGCTAAAAAAATTGCCGGAGTACCCCTTTCGTAAATGCAGAGTACACCCATGCTGACTGGACGGTGTACGACATGCTAGCCATATTGGGACACCAATGCTTTTCGACGTTTCCCCAACACGCCGTCGGTGCGTAGCATGGGACCCGGCAATACCGAGACGTTGTAGCCGGCGGGGGGCGATGCGGCGAGACAGGCCACCATTCCTTCGGCCAACGTCACGTCAATTTACCCACTGGAGATTCCGCCCACTAGAGAATTCTCCCACTAGGGAGTCCGCTCGCTAGGCCTGTGTTTCTCCTCAGAGCCACTGAGGCGGTCAGATGCTCGTTTAATGGCACGAATGTTTTCGATGGCCGTCTTTTTAACATTTGAAGAAAAGGGTAAAAACCGGGGCTTGGAAGTCTGGGCTACTCGCACCACACCCCGCACCAACTGTACACCCACATTATTGTGGCAAATCTATCCAAGGTAAAGTAAAAAGAGCCAGTTGGGCATCTTAATTAAGCTCACACACTTCGCAATTTCCGTCAAAAAAACCAAAAAACACAGATTTTAAAATTATAAGTAATTTTTAAAAAAATTCTTTTTTTATATTATTTTTGCACCAGCCATTCTGTAATCACCTAGAAAGTGGAGCTTTTCTAAGAAACTTTTGCCCCATTTCTCTTAAAAAACTTAAGTGAACCTGCAAACCAAGAGTTAGAAAGCCCTACCTGTAGACGGAGACGTGCACCCCTCGGCTGGTGTCCTCCTTGAGCTTCTTGACCTTCTTCTCCCGCCGCTGCTCGGTCGTCAGCTTGCGGGATGCGTTGGCCTCCTCGTGGGCCCTGGCAAACCCAAGAATACCCTCTCGTGAGCGGCTCTTTCTTTCCAAAAAAGGCCCGCAACGCGTAGCTCCATACGGAGCGAAAATTTGCCCCCTCCCCGCACTATCGTGCGGCGGCACTGCAGACACGGGCACGGGGCGTACAGTTTTCTTCATCATAAGCCCAGATGCGCGTCGATTTTTTTGTTCGACGGCAAAAATCAATGCCGGAAAACAGAATCTCCGAGAAAAACAAAACCCTCCAAAAAAAAAAACCCGAGTTCGAAGAAAAATAACCCTCGAAGACACGGAAGCCCATTAAAAACTTAAAGGGCGATTCCGGTCAAATTTTCATGTTAAGAAAACAATGCGGTCCTACGTCGTATCATCCGAAAAGCCTAGGTGTAAAAATATTATGACGCAATTCCGCGTAAAAGTTTAATAAACCGGCCAACCAAGTCGGAGCGGCTCCACGGTCACCAAAATTTGCCCGATATAGAGGGTGACACACGGAGCAGCGCAGTCAACGCCACCATGTGGACGCGGCCAACACTGCACGGGACGTCAACCACTGGAAGAATTGTTTTGCTTCTTAAGGCTCCGCTATACTCCTAAGTCAAGTGCAGTGAATGCAGAGTAGAGCAGAACTTGCGCCTTTCCAGCAAGCATGGAATCGATGTCTGCGACCAATCAGCATCGGTGTGAGCCGCGCTACACCTCGTTTCGGAGTGTGACGGGGCCTTTACTTTCCGAGGTGCAGAGTGCAGGGGGCGAGAGAGAAAAGAAAGCAGACACACTGCCACTGCCCGACTGTGCCGGGTCAAGGACGCCATCGTTGACGACGTAGCCAACGCCTCCGTACCACATGAAGAACCAATGTTGCCTACAACAGGCAATTTTTCAGTTTCGCTTTGTGATTTTTTTTTAAACGAGGTTTCCAAGAAAACTACAACTTCTCGGAAAATGAATGACATAGAACCGTTTATTAGTAGTTTGGACACGATAATCACCAGTAATCCCAAAATTTTCGGAATTCACCGGAGTTACCCTTTAAAGGGGAACGGAAACAAAATGACGAGCGCGCGAGCCTCTACCCCTCGCTTCGAAGTCGGCCAGCGAGAAGTGACAAGCGTATTGCACTCGTGACGTCAATAGTTCTCGAGCGGTCAAGGGTACCGTAGTTGCGAGCCTTGCCGCCTGGTGGCATCGACGCGTGACAATCTCGCCTAGTAGTAATATCCGAGGGCTGTATGCCCTATGGTTTATACGTACCTTGCCCGTAACATCATTTCTGGCCATGCCGGTACTGTACGTGCCACAAGTGTTCGCCTCACCGTGTTAGTTTCACAGCGCAGAAGCAGTGGCTTGAGGGAACCAGTAAGTAGAAATAGCCATCAGTACCCAGCAATGGCGTACGGTTGGCCTGACAGAGGTCCCCGGATCCTCGGATCAAGCTCCTACCTAGCGTCTGCAAAGAACGGCAATCTCGATGGTGTGGAATGAACGTTGCAGAAGCACCGTGGAGCTGATACTGCAGTCCGCAGAACGATCAAGTGCTTGCGCTAGAAATGCATGTCTCAAAGCAAGGAGCGTGGGCTAGTTTGCGATTGCAGCTTTGACTGCAGTCTGAGCTTATGAGCGTTCTCTGCCAAGTCACATTCGAAACTAAGTAACTCCATGAGAGAGCCATACTGCCGCAAACAGGCGCTGCTTCTTAGGAGCTCATGACGTGATGGCATTCCAACGGAGCTTCACAGACCGCCACCAGATGCAATTCTGAAATCTGTTCATTAGTTTTAAAATTCGTGTCCTTGACTTCTCTGCCTCCAGCCCAGAAACACTAGTCTAGGCTAGTGTTTCTGGGCGGCCGGCACAACATGGACAATGTCTAAACGAAGGAATAAAAGTGTGAACATTTCATTTACGTACCCCTTGAAAAGTCGGTACAGAATCTCGTCACTCGTGTCGTGGTATGGTCGTACGACCGTATCACCGGTGCTTCCCTCTTTAACCACTTAACAGTTTTAAACGAACCAGGCTCGCTCGTGGTTTAGTTTGAGGCTCTGCCAACAGATGGCAGCGCTGAACTTTTTTTAAATTTTTCACATTCTGTTAGTGGCTAAGACTTGATTTTGAAGGTAACAAACATTATTTTGAAGACAACAATTAAGCAGTTGAGAATCACAAATTCACCAAAACTAAAAACATTCAAGGGGAGACATGAGTCTTCCGAGCCAAAAAAAAGCATTTTTGGGGAAATAGTGATTTGGGACTCTAGCTACAGCTATTTTTCTTCTAATCTCCCAAGTTTCTTCTTTTGTGTATCAATATTTAAGCCACAATATCAATTTATATAGTACCTTCGCGGGCCGAAGTTGCATTCAGCTTGATGCTACAACGGGGCTCTCTCAAAACACAAATCTCCGACTCTGCAATTTGGCAGGAGGCATCTGGGGCAGATAGCATTTAAGCCATATTGAGTGCAAATTCTTCAATATAGGCCTCGAAAATTTTTCAATTTATCTATCCTTTTATTACTTGGTCCACACATTGCACGCCAAACCTCAATGTGTCATATAAGCAAATGTAGCTAGAAGCTACATTTTCGGTGCTTCGACTTGAACGAGGGCGGTCGCACGCTCTCGCGAGCCCTCGCCAGCACGTACTCCGAGCAGAACCGAGTGGATGGGCGCGTGATCCGAGTGCACGCTACTGGTCTTATCCCGACAGACTTCCATCGTGCGCTGCGGCGAGTGTGATTTCATGCTTCACACAAAATACTAGAACATTCATTCTGAAGATTACGACGTCCTTTTTTCGCGACGGTGTTGGCATTTCCAAATGAACAGATTGTACTAAGCGTCCATGCTCCGAGGCGAGCCTCGTTGACAAAAAAGTGCTACTGGCCTCGAGATCAAACCAGAGGTGGCACTACTGTCGCGCTATCATCATCATCAAAGCGGGGATAGAAGCAGGGCCGCCCCATAGGCTCTTCACGTTCGCGCGCGAGACGCCGTAGATTCTTGCGTTTATTTTGTCGCATAGTATCGGTGGGAAAGAACTTCTAGCGAACACTGATGCGATACCATACCTGCCAACCTAGCAACATGGAAATTCGGGAGACCGCTGCGCGGGGGGGGGGTTGAAACATTATTTTTTTTTAGTTTAACAAGAAACCCCGTGAAGAGACACTTTGCGCAAATCACACTGTCTTCGCAGTTGTCTTGGAATAAACTGCCGGTGGTGCCCTGCCCTTCTACGGCACGAGCATGGTTCTGATGCTTTCGTGAAGTGATGCGTATCTTGATGTCAGGCTTGCCGCCGTGCGAAACGCTCACACATCACAGGCGCACATGATACAAAATTCATACTTGTCCGCTTTCCGCGAAACGACAAAGCATGGAAGCTCAGCTGCGTATGGTCTTAGAAATACTTGCAAGTACTTCTTCGTGGCTTTTGAAAGTGCTATCGATCGTTCCAACAGATCGGTGATTCCAACTAAACTCGGGAAAAACACGAAGAGTAGTTCGGCGTTCCGCACCTCACTCGACGATCTGACAAAGTCAACAGAAGCCTAGCGCACCCATGGTCATATAAGCCGTGTTCCAAAATGCGCTCCAACTTCAGGAGTAGAGGTTTCGTACCTTGGTGTTTGAAAATCTACCCTCATTTTACGCTACTGCTTTGAGTTGTCACGTGGTAACCCGCCCGAGTAACCTAAACCTACTCTCGAGTAACTCGCAATGACACACGCGTGATGATTATAGCAATAAAGCGTCATAAATATAATTAAAAAAAAATTACGGCGGACATATTTCGGGAGATCTGAAGTAGCGTCCGTACAATCGAGAGACGTGATCAAAATTCGGGAGGCTCCCGGAAAATTCGGGAGAGTTGGCAGGTATGCGGTACTGTTCGGTGCTTCAGGAAAGATTGAATCGTGTTACCAGCGTATGGCTTAAATTTAAAAAATCGCTCGCGTGGATGTGTCGCATGCTCTAGGCAGACGTTGGGAGGCATGGATCACCACGACGGATGCCTGTCTCCGGTAGAACTGCACTGTTCATGTTAATTTTTTTAATAGATGTATCATTTCACCAGCGTGGGAATCCTGGATAACATAATACTGGTACTGTGACCTGTAAAAGCACATGTTTGACACTTTTTTTTTTTTTTTTTTACTTTTAGCTTTTGCAGTAGTATAAATATTTAGCTTGAAGAGAAGTTAGAGCTGTATTGGAAATTATCGTGCAGTTGAGTTCCACTGCAGCCAATGTTTACCTTTACTGTGCCATGGTGTGGGTAGGTTTTCCGGAGTCTGAACAATTCTACTACGTTCCGATGAGGAGAGAGTGCCTCTTCTAGTTACGATCCGCAAACTGCACATTGGAAGGACAACCAAAACAAGTGAAACAAACTGTTCTAATATATCTGCTGCGAGTGTGACAAACGAGTGTAACCGAGCAACGCAGCAGCGTTCGCGGTATTAAATGCTCCCCTCGGTAGTGGGAGTTCACCCGATTCCATTTTCTCGGTGAGAGCCGCGGATGTCACGAGGCTAATAGGATAAATTTCTGGCTAAATAATCATCTATTCAAACACAGTAGACTCTGCAACTCCAACAAACGACTCGCACCACGACACAGACAGCATCGGCCGCAGCGACACTCTTTTACTGATGAGGGCTAGCGACCACCACGAGACTTTCCGATCACCCTCTGCCCTCACCTAACATATATCGGGACTGGGCAGTTCATCGATTAACCTTCAGATTATTCGAGTAATGCTTTAATTGTGATTTTTGTTTTCGTTTAGTCGGAATTTTGTGCTGGAGAAAGTCAACAAACAGTAAAAAATGCGTGCTTCAATATTTTTTAGGTCTTTTTTTTTTTCTTTTATGACACAGGGTAGCATGGTAAACCACTTCAACGTGCTTTTGATTGTCACTGAGGGTGATTACACTGTTTAAAAAATAACCTAAAAATTACATTGCTTTATCCGACGAACTTGCAAGTCCAGACGCGCGAAAAGCTCAAAATTTTATTGGTCTAAGTACCAAAACGTGAAGGGTCTCCGCACTGAGGCCGATACATTCTCTAAAGGGGTCGTGCTATCAGATTACGAAAGCGTATTGTATAACAGAAACCTGGCTACTAAGTGATATCCCATCTTTTGAATACTTTTCTGACAACTGCTCTATATTTCGCCATGGCCGCAATTACGGAGCTACCGGACAGAAATATGGTAGCGATGCACTTACAGCCCTAAGCAAAAACATTACGGCCCTTCACCGCTTGGATCTCGGAAGTAACGAAAAATGTGTTTGGCACGAAGTGAAAAGGGGCGGACCCAAAAATCTTTTGATAGGAAATTATTATTTAGCCATGTCACTCGATTCCAAGGAATTTGGGCAGGTTTTCACTAGTTTATCGGAAAAACTTGACCCCATTTACTCTAATGCGATCATTGTCGGCAACTTTCATGTACCCGGTGGTCTAGCGAAGCCTCAGTGTCCAGACAACAAATGTGGAAACACTCTGGATGTTCTTTTTACTAATCTTGAAACTTACAATATTGCGATCGTGAGCAATCCAGCCGTTCCCGTCGATATATGGCACTTTCCATTTTCTGTTAAAGCAGACGTGCTACTCATGTCCATGAAAAACAAAAACATATCAGTTAGATTACTCCAACGAGCGTGTGAATCATGACGGGTCTAGATGGATCACACATCATACAGAGTCCTGCGTCACTAATGATAGATGCCGAGTATTCTTCTGACCCAAATACACTGTGCAATCAATTCGTCAAGTTCTTCTTGTCAACCTATTCATCGGTTATCCTTGAAAACACAGACATTCTACGAGTTGTTCCTAACCATATTCTTCCTCTCGCAATTAGCCTTGCCGACGTTGTGTGGGCAATTTGTCGGCTACTGTCTAAAAAATTATGTGGCCTCGATGGCATGCCAAATTGTATAGTTAAGGTGTGTGTCCATATAATGGCTCCCATTCTACGTCGCAAATTTTCTATGTCGCTGAAGCAATCTGTTTTTCCGACCGCCAGGAAAAAGGGCTTAGTTATCTCTCTTCCTAAATCAGGCACCTCAACAAATATTACAAACCATAGACCAATATCATTTCTCTAATTTTTTCAAAGGTATTTGAAAAAATCATTCGTCAGCATTTGGCATATTGTTTTAAAGGACACATGCAAAGGAAAAAAACATTTTTTTTAGACAGCTTAGATGGAAAAAGGATGTCATAAAACGATTTTACAACGAAGAAAAAAATTTTTTAGAGCTATATTTACGGCGCTATACGAATTTGCAGTTGGCGCTCGCGGGAGCCGCCGCTGGTCACGTGGTAGGCCCGCGCGGCGCCGCGCTGCGTCGCCGCCGCACGCTGAGCGTTGTGCGAACGCCGCTTCAACGCGTTTCTCCACGCCGCCGTCGCCGCCGCCGCACAAGTTTGTCTGCTTCGGGGCGCCGCCGCCGTCGTCTGACCGGCGCGCAGGTCTATCACGTCTGCTTGCGCTTTTTCAGGAGTTTCCTTTGGGCTCTAAAAGTTACTTATTCATCTTAGTTTTTTTGTTATACTTCAAACAAAGATGAATAAGTTACTTTTAGAGGCCATAGGAAGCTTCCGAAAGAACGCAAGCACCACGTGATAAATAAAGACCAGTCACGTGATAAATACAGACCACTTTTCCGCGGTGCCCGCGGGCGCCAACTACAAATTCGTTTTGCGCCGTAAATATAGCTCTAAAAATTGTTTTTCTTCGTTGTAAAATCGTTTTATGGCGTCCTTTTTCCATCTAAGCCGTTTAAAAAAAATGTTTTTTTCCTTTGCATGTGTCCTTTAAGCACATACCCGATGCACAGCATGGTTTCACAAGCGGCAGGTCTGTTGAAATAAATTTGGCGTGTTTTTTAAATGATCTTGCCCCCACAGTTTGTTCTCGAGAGCAAGCTGACGCAGTGCATTTGATTGTAGCGAGGCATTCAATCGTGTAAATCATCAGCTACTGTTACACAAATTTTCTATGCTTGGTCTGAGTGATGAGTATTGTCCTTGGTTTGAAAGTCATCTTTCTGCGAGAGAAAACTGTGTCGGATACGCAAATGTAGCCTCTTTATTTTCCTGTACCGTACGGTGCATCCCAGGGTTCCAACCTTGAAACTTTTTTTTTTTAAATATCTTTGCCAAAAATATCCAAGACGTCATTCGTCATTTGAGTCTTTTGCAGTTCGCAGATGACCTCAAGATCTATAGAAATATTTCGGCATTAAATGATTGTGCTCTACTCCAGGAAGATATCCATGCCATCTTTCAATGGTGTAAAGACAATGGGTTTAGTCTTAAAGGGGCCCTGCAAGCACTTTTTCACTGGTTTTTAATTTGCACCGAACCTGAGCGCACTGAACGTAGTAACTTAGTGAAACTTTTCTGTTCTCGAAATTCGCTTTATTATAAAAGTTATAGGCAAATTAAAATTACAAAAACAAGCAAAAAATAACCTCCCTCATGACGTCCTCGGTTGCTTGATGGGCCGTTAACTAGAGGAGGGATAGTCAGCTCAGCAAGCGCTCACGGCTGCCACACTCTGTGTCGACGGTGCGAGAGGGCGCCACTAAAGCGTGTTCTGGATAGGCTGTATAGAGCGGGCAGCCAGAGCGGCTCTCATTGCATTTGCTGCACGATTAAACACTAATTCGGCATGACACTTCGTTGGCCACAAACGACCGCAAACAGGGATAAAGATCAGTTCAGAATGGGAGCCACTTCGCGCTGCCGTACCACGAAACGGACAAAACGCAAGAGAAAGCTGCCTGCTGAAGGCCTTCGGAACACTCGGAGCCGATCGGATCCTTCAGTTCGTAAACGATCGCAGCGCCGCCACATACATCCGGGACCTTTCCGTGTCGGCGCCTGATCCCACTACTCCTTTCTAGTATGCGCCGCCTTTTCCGCCGCTTGGTGGCGGGTATGTCGACGGGTCATTTCTTGTTTCCGTACTTTATAAACTGCATTTGTTTCTTTTCTGATATAAAGTTCTGAACAAAAACTACTTTCATAAATAATTGAAACGGTTCGCGTCGCTTATATTTTGTATTTCGATTAAAAAGAAGCTTTTAGCGGCTCTGACCGGTAGTAAGCCCAGGACCAAAGACGTCACGTTTCGCGCGCTTTCGGTACCGCGGGTCGTCATCGTCGGTAGAGGAGGTTTCCGCGTCGTCCGGTTAAAATATGATGCACTGGTATTTAGTTACTCTCTCCGTGACCGCTGGCTTGCCCGAACTTCAAGAGACGTGGAAACCGCAAAAAAGGTGGACGCTTAAATATGATTGCAGGGGCCCATTAACACTGTAAAAACAAATTTAATATCTTTCAGGCATAACACTAGTCCAACCCATTCTGTGCACCACTTGGAAGATTCGTTGATCACTACTTGCATTATGATGGTGAGAGATCTTGGAGTGATGTTCGACCCCAAACTTGACTTTAACTCGCACGCGTCATACGTTCTGAGCTCATATTTTCCTTTTCTCGGTGCAATTTCAAGATTCACTAAGTGTTTTTCAAATGTTTTCCTTTTCTTTGTGCTTTATCGAGGCATAGTAATTCCAAAACATGACTTCTGCTCTGTGATTTGGAATAGCCTCAGTGTTAAAGCTTCCAAAATGTGGAACGTGTAAAAAAAACAATTTGCCAGAATTTATCATTTTAAATCTCCTTCACACGAATCATTGTCTACGACAAAGTACTTAAACAACTGCAAATTACTAATCTTGCATCGAGACAATGTTTGCGCGACCTTGAATCCTCGTTTAAATGCATACAATTCCTATTACGATATTACCTGTCTGGTCTCATCTATTAACTGTCATATACCTGGCAGAAACATTCGTTATTATTGCACATTCTATGTCAATCATACTGATTTCATGTCACCCTCGGGCCAACCGCAAAATTATATCAATCATCTGGAATCAGATGTAATTGACATTTTCAACCTTAACTTACCTCAGTTTGAGAAGTGCTTGCTTCGTGTACTGAAATAATGTTTATGCTTTATAGCTTTATAGTGAAATAATGAAACATTTCTTGTTTGGATTTATATGTAATCTGTATTGTTACTAACAAGTGCACCAATGTGTAGCCTTAGGCCGTTATTGGGCATTCAAAATAAACAATTACCAACACAAATACAAATAATCCCTAATAATTGGGCAAACTCAAAAGTACCTTCAACATTGTTTTTTTTTTTTTTTGTAGTACCTACACATAGGTTAAATATAACTTTTTTATAAAGCAGTTCTTCCCTATTGTTCTTGCAGACAAAGGTGGCCAGGTTTTCATTATCTTGAGTAGAAATCTACTGATTGACCAAATGAATGGATATCAAAAATCAGCACAGAAGACTCAACACACTTGTGCAGTTTCATTGGGCTCTGTCAAAATATCAGACAAAAAGCTGCAAGACCAGTGTTTCCCTTTAAAAGATCAACTCAAAGCAATTCCTTCGCACCACCCAAAGAAATTCTCACAACTCTGCCTCCTTCACAAAATTTACTTCCACTGCCCAGACCTTAAAGGGGCACTGACACCCCAAAGGTCGTATTTATTTTTATTGTCTAAAACGATGCAAGTTGCAGCCATAGACACGCAAAAAAAAACGCATCGCGAAAAAAAATTTTCCCGCGCGCGCGCGCGCCTTTTTATTTTTGCCGTTTGATTTTCCTGCCTCTCGCCTCCTCGCTTCTTTTGATCGGTGACGTCAAAAATCAGGAAATTTAGAAGCTTTGTAGGCGGCATCTTTATAACATTTAATGACGGCAATCCTAAAACATGTTTTTTAACGCAATTGCGAACGCACTACGGCCCTTCTTTTTGAAATACCAAAAATCGGGAGTTCGTTGTGGTGCCGTCTCCTGGATTTGTATCCTCCAACGGAAAACAGGCGACACCGCTCAAAACCGGTCCGCCGCAACGCCGGCGCTAGCCGGCGCTCGCTCCTTTCCTCCTCGCTTTGGGTCGCCATGGCAACAGCAGGGAGTGGTGACAGGAAAGGGGACTCTCAGGTCTCCGCAATTTTTGACGTCAAGGCACCGGCGCCGATCGCGCGGGAACTTCGAATTCGGCATTTGGAAATTGTTTTTTTACTTCACGAATACTGAATTCCCAAATTTCAAATTTTGAGGGTAATGTCCCGGCATCGCTTTCGACCGTTTCGGATAATAAAAAAAAATATGATTTTGATGTGTCAGTGCCCCTTTAAAGCAACACTGACAGTCCTGAAAGTTTTATTTCTTTTTTTCCCAATCCCCAATCAATATTTTGCTACAGCGTCACATCTATTTTTAATAAAGTAAAAAAAAAAAAAAACACAACTGTTTGAAACCTAAACCGGACTGGGGAGGAAGAAGAAATACTATAGAGGAGGAGAGAGGTGGCGGAAGTCACGTGGCTGGGATACTTTTTTTTTCCCCAATCTAAGTATTTGCAGCTTCTTCAAAGCCACAAAAAATCAGTATAGTACTTCTTATTCGTTTTTAATATTGAGTGTGTGGCTTCAATGACCCACGACTGATTACCTTTGGTGGTTGTGTCTAAACCTTAGAAAACGGCCCGTGACCACGGAGAAGAAAGTGAGCGCGACTCGAACCGGCCGGTTAACGATCGGCGACTTTTGGGTGGAAAGAAACCGAATTTCGAGCCGCAAATTCTGTTCCGGGTAGTTGGGCTCTCGTATGTCATGTATAACTGAAAGCCCTGGCAAGCATAAATACCCAGTAAGTGCAAAGAGAACCTTTTGCACGGCATTCCAAGGCCGCGCACCCAGGCACGGTCATGCGTCTTCCAGCCTCAAAAGCGCGTGGACACATCACACTGCACGTTTTGCGGCGTTTTTTGAAAATGGGAGCGAAACTTGGGCACAGTCGTTTTGTGGCGAGCCGGTGCCGTTATGACGCCTCTCTCTTTTTCCACCGTGGTGGAAGAGAACGTAAGAGAAGCGGCGGAAAGAGCCTTCACCAGAAACCCCGCGGACAAACGCCGCTAAGTGGAAGGGTGTTTGCACATTCTGCACGCACCTTTCTCTGCCGGCATGATCGAGCTCATACAAGTATTGTGCAGACCAAATTCGTTACGGCCAATGTGGCGTGGAATGACCCGGCTGTGTTTCCGAGACCTCTTCTGCCCTCCATTCCCTGGGGGTGCCCATTACGGTGTTCCCAGACTGCCCTCTGCGAGGTGCAAACTGGGCACCAACAAAGAGCTCCCAAGATGGAGTTCCCACTCACTTCTGTCTCTTGGCCATCTGCTCCCTGACGTGGGCCTCAATCTTGGTCGGGTCCTGCACTTGCTGGGTGCCCAGAACACGCATCAGGTTGGACATGCGCACTGCGGAAAAAGCATGCCCCTTGCTTCGGCTCTTCGAGCGCCTCCCTTCCTTTGTCCGGCACTCCTCGGCAAAGCTTAACACAAACCTATTACCTACCTAACGGACGTGAAAATAACAAAAGGTTCTAAAAGCGAATATAAATAAAGCGAGAAAATTATATTGAATCTCAAATTATGCACCCAATAAAAAAAAAGCGGCTAAAATTTTCAACGGAACATTATGCGCTACTTTTACATTTTTCGAGCTAATATTGCACATTTGTTATGGTCCAACACTTCCCGTACCACGGGGAAAAGTGGCGATTTTCGAGGGACGGACGAAACATCTTTTTATTTCAAGAAGTACATCAAAATGCAGCAAATAAGCCACTCTTTAGAAAAAAAGTTTACGCAAATCTGTAAAAAACGTTAGTAAAATTTAAATGCTGAACTTGGATTTTGTGGAAAAACGAGAACAAAATCTAATTAGTATTGCGGCTATAAAAGATCATATAGTGATGCGCGAATATCACAAATTTCGAATAGTAGCTTCAAATAATAGGCTATTTGATATCTGCTCCCAGATAAACCGCGATATTCATATTTTTCCAAGTGTTGATCTCGGCGGGTCAGAGTTGTATGTAGAGAAAGTTTGGCCATTCTTCGGGAAGTATTGGAGGCAAAGGGGGAGGCGCCATAGGCCAGAAGCGGGCTGGGTATGTTCCAGGGCATCTTCACAAATTCGGATGTGGCCAGCCAGAAGCCGCGAATAATAACCCGGCAGTGGTCGTGAGAAACAGAATTAATATCTGCGTTGGGGCAACTCTCGGCGACTGAAACTATGGTGCACTTGATGTTTCCATCACGGTCACGCGCAAATGTGGCGGAAAATATATAAAAGCATAGAAGATATAAAAAGTGCGCGCGACTAGCAGCATGATTGACGGAATCTGTATGCCAGGCGCCGAGGGCCGGGAATCTGCCGTCTGAGCGGTCACACTCCGTCTGAGCGAATCAGAGTTTGAGTGGCACATTTGTTTCGTACATCTTTTTGCGCGATTATAATCGAAACGTTGTGCGCACCACATTTTCCACAATGAAGAGTTACTGCATTCAACTCTTGCGCACTTATCAGAACTGTTTCTCGCTGCCACCGCTAGGAGATGACTTTCGGCTTCTGGTTGGCCAAAAGAGAGTATCGAGCCCTCTTTCTGCATCTGGTGCATGCCCTGGATCTGCCCACTCCTCCCATTGACCAAACTCTCTCTACATACGGCTCTGTGATGGGTTAGCCCCATGAAAGTGGCAACTTCCTCGCCGCAGTTTATTAGAGGCTCGTATTGCGCGCAGTTTTTTCACCAAAGGTTACCGAATGAGTGAAGTCGACACGTCAAATATATTATCTTAAAATTTCCGTATCCTAGAGGAGGGTTCAATGTGGGACTCGTCCATACTTGGACCGAACATTCGCCGTTTCCTCGAATAGTTTTTTCCAGCCAAATACCCGAAAAGTGCCAAATAGGAAGTTGTTCAATCAAAAAGGAATCAATTACAAAAAAATATTCGATTCATATTCGAAATTTTTAATATTTGCACGCCCCCAATAAGAAGCTATATTAAAATGCTTTGAAAACAGTAGAAACATGACTACATGGTAAGACAACACTGCAAAGAATGGATTCTCGAGCCGGGCTCCTAGGAACACGGGGGGTTGGTTGCACCCTCGCCCGAGCTGCAAATCTTTCTCGACCGTTCCCGCCGCTAAGTAACGCGTATTCCCTGTTTAGGCACTATTTCGGTGGATCTAAGACACCCGTCGAGTCGACGCGTAACTATGGTTCAGACACTCGGTAGAATGTTTGTCGTTGAACCCGCAAGCTGGTCCCCAACTGCTTTCTTGCATCAGTGGGGAGCGACCCAACTGGGGAGGGAACCCACCCTTGGGCTCCGGTGGGGGCTCCAGCCCCAGGCGTATCTTCTCCTGCTTCTCCTTCCAGGCTTCCCTGCGGTTCTGGCGCCGCAGCTTCTTGCGCTCCTTCTTGGTCAAGTACACAGGAAGCAGCACGGGCTTCACCGTGGCCGCTGCGAGGCAACCCCACAGCTGTTCCCAATCCTCTTTGCGCCACTTTGCGATCGGCGGGAGTCGAAAACGCTCCTCAAATTAGGAAAAAAGAAGTGAGTATTTCTCTACGTCCCACATACCACAAACGAAAAAACTACTTCCCACTCCCAATACTGCCTTTCAACCTGTCCTATTATTTATAGGGGCACTCGAGTGGATTTTGAGCGTCTATTTACGGCGATAACTGAACCTACAAACTATGAGAATTCTAAAAAACAAAATTACATTTGTGGGCGGTCCATTTTTTAATTAAAGGGGCACTGAGGTAATTTTTGAACGAGGTAATTTTTGATCTTATATTGTTGTAAATGTGTTCCCACATATAGCAAACCCTACATTACAAAACCGCCTATTCATCTCGGGACAAGAGAAAAACATATGAACTCTTTTTTCTCGCGGACTACATTGTGTGCATCAATGAAAGCCCTACAATACGTGCAGATTCCGAATGATTTTATTATAACTCGTTTCGAAGAGAGTCTGATAGGTACACATTCAGATAAGACTCCTCTTTCTCACCCCGCGCGAAGCCCCCCACTGCTTGCAAGTCGTCCACTTCACTCGGAAGAAAGCTCTTCTCAAAAAGGGCCTGTCGCGATCTTTGAACACGCTTTTAACGAGCAAATCAGCTATGCACGATTGATTTCGGGTTTGTTGGGATGCTTAGAGCGTCTAGATTGAGTTGTCACCACAAAAGGATGATCTCAGGATCAACTTCCAGTGCCCTTTTAAAAAACTAATCAAAGATAGTGAAATGCCTCTCTTCCTGCACCCTGAGGGAGACACCAGGTGGCACCGTCGGACGGTGTTTTTCGAGCAATACTCCTTGTATTATGCCTCCTACATATCACAATTTTTTCGAAATATAATGCGGCTTAAAAAGAGCAGTCATAGTAACGTCCAGAATCTTGCATCATGCTCTCCCTAGGCTGTTCCGTTGCATAGTCTGTCTAAAGGGCATTCTGTTCTCTCCTCGACGAACGAGATAAAAACTGGGACCTCCGCCTACGAATATTTCGCGGGCTGGCCTCTACGGGGATGTTTCGTTAGCCCTCGGAAGGTCGCTGCTTTATGTGCGTGTCATTGAAAAAATATTTGGAAGTTCCTGCCTAAACAAGAAACCGCACATACCCTGAGAGAGGCTGCTATCTGCTGCGTCTTTGAGGAACTATAGCTGTTTTAGAAGCGCCATGTTTCGCTTTGCTTTTTATGTTTATCGTAACGTCCCGAGAGATAAACCGAACTGAATTCGCTATCTTTTTAAAATGCCGAAAAAGAGCACATTTTTAGTAATCGTAGTGATCGGGTCCATGATGACCACGGCATGAATGCGGCTAGTTAGCCATGGCGGGATATAAGTGAACATTGCTGACTAGGAAGTACAGCTATCTTTGCTTCATGACAACACATAAAAAGAAGATAATCGATCGAATAACACTAATACAAACGACTAATTCGCAAAAAATATTTCCAATCAAGTGCGCAATCGCGAGAGCCGTTGCTAAGCGACCGATAGACACGTTTATAAGTGGCGAGTAATTAAGAATCACTCTCACCAGAAATGAACTTTCTGGTGAGAGTCATTTCAATCGTCAATTCCTTCCAGTCAGTCGTGGCCAGGACTAATGTGGAAAACTCTAAGAAATTAGTCTCAACGAGGGAATGCAAAGTTTGTTAGGGGGATCGCGACTAGCGCCACTGTATATGCTCCTGTAAGGAGCAGAGTAGCGCCACTGACTGATGTCCGTATTCGCCAACAATCTGCGCTTCCTATTGGCTCACGGCGATCACGTGGGCAAAAGTTTCCCACACTTTCGCGAAAAGTTCCCGTCTCTGCAGCGGGAGGATTGGCGTATTATCGGCAGTCGTTGTTTTTGCAACATTTCGAGCGTTTAAAAGGCACCCAGATGCCAGGGTGCTGCGCTTTCGGGTGTAATCACCGGCATGAGGCTGGAAAACAGCTTTTTCGTATCACAGAGGGCGGGAAACGCCGCAAATGAGGACTTTTGTGGCTGTCGCGAAACGGCAGAAAGAGATTCACTCCCACTCCTTGTACTCAGATGTGCGAGGTAAGTTATATTATCGCGATAATTGACGTAACAGTTTGAATAAATGAATGAACACAAACTGCGATGTTCATTTTGATGAAGACCAGTTCTCCAGACACCGGAACGACGGCAAACGGAAGCTAGCACGAAATGCAGTGCCTTCGATCTTGGCCTATGAGCCACGGAGAGCTCCTCTTTTCCAGCGAGCTCTCCGTGGCTCGCTGTTAATCGACCGCTACTGCACAGATCTGCCGCTAGCTCGCCGTGAATTTCTCTCATCATATCGCTCGATCACGTTTCCTACGTGCGTGTACGATAACGCAATGCTCGTCGCGGATCGACTATATGCCGAATTTATACCAAGCGTGTAACTCGATTAGTGCGTCATAGCTCGCAGCACACGGAACGAAAGGTCGCGTCGCAGAAGCCAGGGGTCATGGGCTCCATCCCCACCCCTGCTCGTTTCGACCTGGATGAACATCGCTCTGGCACGCTTTCATGCATCGCCAATGCGTGATGCTCGTTACAAACCCCAGGCAAGCGGTCATACTGCACTGGTTAAGTGGAGACGCTCCACAAACATTTGGCGGCACAGCCGCAAAACTGCTGCCCACCCAACTCACCACAAAGCCCGCTCTGTCGTCCACTACCGTAAGGCGATTCGGGCTCAAAACGAGGCTTCTTTGACCGCTCACACCACAATGAGCGATGCAAATGCTTTTAGGATGCTTACCTACGATAATAAAAGCAGTTTGAACGCGATAAATAGCCTAGATTTAACGAAACCACCGCTTTCTCCTATACCCGGTACACCGACCGTGCGAGAGTTGGAACCTTTTTGGCATTTGCCGCGAGTCGCCAAGTGGGGGCGCTACAGTTGGCGTTACTCTGCTCCCTATGGGAGCATGTACAGAGGCGCTAATCGTGACAAGGGGAAATGCGAGCAGATGTTATGATGCTCAAAAATTTCAGAGCAATTTAGAAATCTGAAAGGATGCTCCATGTACGCGATACGCTCAAGACGGCCGTTCCGCACGTTGGCTCTTCCCGATTCAGAGTTCCGACGCCTCACCGAATAGAAATCGGAGAAAGAGAGCTCGTCGTCAAATGGAGAAGCTCCTTTGAGTACCTCCGGTGGAGACCGAGACAGCCGGAATGTCGTAGAAGCGGATGCTCGGAAACAAGACCGAAAAGAAGATGACGACTTTTTGCCCCCAATCTTTGCGTTCGACGCTTCTCAATCTAGAAAGCTTGCAAGTGCTGTATGTTCTCCCATTAGATAATTGAAAAGAAAAAGAAAAAAAATGCACAATGGGTGAAACTGTTTTCGAACTTTTTAACGAAGACCGCGCGCCACTCACTCGGAGCCTTCATCTGGATCGGGTGCTCCACGAGGTTGGTGACGCCCTCCAACAGGTCCTCGAACTTGACGTTGCTGTTCACGACGCTGTCGATGACGCTGTCGTAGCTGCAAGACAAACAACCTCCAGAAACTGTTTCACAACATGGTGGCCACGTCCGCAACCCCGTTCGATGCCCTGGTCTTAGAATCTGGCTTGCACCACAAAGTTCATTGAATATAAAATATTCGTTACTGGGCAGGGACTGAGATAAAGAAAAAATGGTTTTCCCAAGAAAAATAACTTTGAGCTTCTTTCCATCTCGCTCGAGCAAAAGACAAAAACGATGCTTTGGCTCACTTCGAAGACGCGTAACCTGGGGGTTTAAAAGTCTAGCACGTACACCGTTCCGTTACATCCCGCCGTACGATCGGGCGTAACGAAGCCGGCCACAACAAAAATTCGGGAGATCGGCCGTGTCCAAGCGACGACCTCGGCCAAAACTTGCACGAGACCCTCCGAAATCGGCCGTGTCGGACGGGGTGCCAAGCGCGACCGCCCATGCACTCGCCGTGTGGCGCGTACGCCCCGCTCCTCGAAGGCGCATCCGCAAGGGTGGAGAAATGCCCTTGAGCCGAGACGCACAAGAGGAGGCGCCGTTTCCGTCCGCGCAGTATCCTCGGGACCTTACCTCTCCCCCTTGATGATGAATGTGTCCCACCATTCTACGTCGGGGATCTCTCCCTCTTTCTGCGGGAGAAAGCAAGAGGGCCGCCACGTTAGAGGCTCTTTCTCCTCGTGCGAGCCCTCGCCGCACGCCGTTCACCGCCGATTCTCACTGACCAGTTTAGCTAAGCCGCCGCAACGCGTCGAGGAAAGTTGTTTTGCTCGTGCTACGACGTCGCCGTGAACTAAAGTTACGGCGGCTTCACACGTGCCCTAAACACTCGGCGAGATCAGTTTGTTTGGCGGGGTCGTGGAAGCTACACACTCGCCAAACTAATTGATCGCTCGTCTTCCGTTACCGCTCGCGTGAGCCCGACAGCTCGCTGGTTGGACGAGCATGTAGCTTTCACCGCCTCGTCGGATTGGCGGCGAAGAGGGTTCCACTTAAGAATCACACCCGCGTACGGTTTGCAAGAGAACTGGGTGTGCGAGACCGCCTTCCCTTCCCCCCGCAGCGAGCCCCCGCGGCAAGCATGCTGAAAGTGTCACCACGCCCTAAATTTCTCAAGCGCTCTTTTTCGATCCGCCACATGACCTTTAAGCCTGCTGTTTCTTCGGTTAAGCCCACCAGCATCCCCACTTAGCCGCGGAAAAGGAACAAATATAACCCTACACGATAGATCAGGTCGACTACTCGTGCGAGAAACACCCCCCCCCCCCCCCCCCCCCACTAGGCACAAGCGAATAGTGGATTTTGAGTTTGAAGCAAATTTGAAGCGAATAGTGGTTTGGCCCAAATATTTTTGAACCAAATAATTTCTTTAAGCCTTTCACTACAGTGCCACGCTTTAACGAAAACCAAGCTGAACTCACAAAGGTTGTTCCCAAGCTCATACTGATCCATTTCTAAGTTAATTTTAATCTAACAATATCGACTGTGGCATCACAAAATCTAATGCCTACATTCAGATAGCAGATAGATAATGCATTTATTTATTTATTTATTGGTTTATTAGAGTACCCTCGGGACCAAGGGGGCACTAACCCCTTAACCGTTTGGGATGAGCCTAACTCGTCAACATTCCTGCACTCAACCGTTTTGGACAAAGCAAGCTTGCTTATGAATTAGTTTGCGACTGTGCCAAGAAATGGCAGCCCTAAAATTTTTTTTTTAATTTTGATTTTATTAGGTTTGTGGCTAGAAATATGATTTCTAAGGCAATTACTTAACAGCTGAGGGTCAGAAATTCTCCAAAACTAAGAACAGTCGAGGGGTTGAAGAGGGGATTGGGTAACTAAACACATTAAAATAGACAAAATATTAAAACAAGTATTCTCGCTATATACAAATATCTTTTCTCCAGTCACAAGTGACGAACGCAGGTTGTCAGGGCGTCTCTACCCAAGATATACTTGCGCGTGCACCATCCCGCTTTGAAGGTGTGCCTTCATCCGAAGCACACAGCTGCAATATTCATACTTTTCAAAGTGTTAATGAAGGAACATGTGCAACACTTTCAGTGCTTTGCTTAAATAATTTGGGAGTTGGTGTCTCGAGATTTCCGAAGTAAAGAACAAAAAAACCGCTTTGGCCTGCGTGTCCTAGTTTTTTTTTAAAAATGGACAAAGATGGAGGTTATCGGCACCTCTCAACTCCTTCACCATCTTCCGAGTCATGTGCGCTGCGACGTCAATGGGGGTTGCGCCGGGTTCTGGTGAAGCCCTCTCTCTAGAGCCATCAGTGAGCAGCGAGAACTCATCCGCTCGCAACCGCGGGACCATGTGCTGGCGGGCGCAGATGAACATCATGGTGAAAGGAGGAAAGTTTCATCCAGGTCTGGCCATGCCCGTCCGGCCCTGTCCCCCTCCCTCCCCGGCTTCTGGCGGCTGTTTGTGGTAGCAGATAGAGCTGACGGTTTTATGGACCTCGGATAGATGGCACCACTAAAACTCCGTATAATAAAAGTTGTGTCGATGATACCAGGTTTTTGACGCATTTATATTTATGTTCGAACGACAAGATTTATAGAAAAGTTACCTTTTATCGAGCAGGTATTCGCACAAGTTGCCATCTTTCTACAAGACCCCCATTGACGTCATGCCGCGTGGTTCTCATGGCCGCCACTCACGGCTGCAGGTCGGGGAATATTTTAATTTTTGCATCGCGATTACGCGGCGGAATTGCAACATTTCGAAGGAAGGAGGTGTGTTTTCTGTCCTTTGTGACAAGGCGAACAATGTCAAAAGTAGAAAATGCCAATTCTTTCGACGTTAAAATCGGTGCGCAGCTCCTTTAAAGAATTTATTTTTCAAATTTCAGGTTTTTGGTTTTAGAAACTAATTATACACCCTTACACTAAATTGCATAATCATACGCCAAACAGTTACGTTGATATAAAATTATTTCAACACATTGTGGAACAGTAACAAAGGAAAAGAGTTCAATGCTTGAATGCATTTTTTTTTTCCAGAATTCCAGACATTTGGTCTACGGGCAACACGGCCCGTAGACCAAATGTCGGCCCGGTACTTGCGAAAAAAAGTAAGTGCAGGCCTCAAAAGACTAAAGTTTGAAGGTTGGTAAGCAGGCTCAATGTAAACAGTAGATACAAGGAGGTGTTGATCATTGTTACCAGTGATTATCACCAACTTGTTATCCCTAATTCACTTGGTCCAATTCTGCTTGCGGTTTTCAGTATCGACGTCGACCATCTCATCTACGGTTTACGCTTTTGCAGCCCGAGCGTTGCGAGCGCAATCGCATCATGTGAATCAAGCTTTAGCGTACATGCTGCGGCGTCCACGCGGAATCAATCGCCACATGTCACATTATTCACGCGAAGTTTTGCGGTGTAACGAGCCTTGGTAATTTCGCTGAAGCCGCTCAAGTAGTCAGACATCGCCACAATTCGAATGCGAAAAAGGGCAGGGGGACTCACACCGACGCCGACAACATCGCATTTCAATGGTTTGTTTATGGGCGACGGCGAGCTTCTTACCCACACCCCCACCGCGCATGCGCGGTGCTGGTGTGTCCGCTAGGAGCGCTCCGGTTTGTTTGTAAACATAAGTTGTATAACAGCACGTATCTCTGACCCTCACTAAAACCGCGATTTTGAAAAATGAGTGGCGCCACCTATAGTCCTTTTCATCCTCCTCCGCATGGGCGCTGCCATCTTGGAATCACGTGACGCGGCAGCCATTAGGTTGCTTCAACTTGCTGCTCCGCTCTCCCCTCCGCGCCTTGGCGGATGCGTCGTATTCGTGTTTTTCGTCGCGTTTCACCGCACTTTTGTGCCTTACTTTGGAAACTGTAGTCCGATACGTCTACTCGACGACTAAGACATCACGAGGGTTCAAAGGTCCTTATGACAACTGAGGTTTTGTAAATAACAGTGACATAACATTCTCAGTAAGAAGCGCGTATATTTATATCGCGCATTTAGGATCGGAAGGCGTTAAAAATGGTCAGCGCAAGGAGTCTATCTGTATTTCCTGAAATTATAGTTATTTGTATTCATAATATATCGAAAACAGTTTCTTTTGATTATGTGAGGAAACTCGCGGAGGACATAGACCACGAACGTTTAACTTGCATTTGATCTGAGGCTAAAAGTAATGGTACGTCATCACCGAGCGATTTGTTTGTTCATAATATTACACATACTTGTATTTGAGGTTCTCAATCTATTTTTGCGACGTAAACATTCAGTTGGTCGGTTTACTTATGAAGTTTAAAAATGTGTATACCGTGCTCGCTCCCATTTTGACGGTCATTTAAATGATTTATTGTTTATGTTTAGACAACCAGTGCCATCCACTTAATTAATCTTAGCACAAAGGTTGAGACTATCCGCGTAAGAAACTACCACAGGCACTTAACAGTAGTGAGTTTTAGAATAGCGTGCACAAATGACACTGTTTCTATTTGCAAATTTCAAACGCGATTTGGGGCAATAACGACGACGCCTTTTCTTTTTTTCTTTTTTTGCGTTCGCTGTTTTGTTTTTTGCTTGTATCTAAAATTAGCAATAATTGATGCCGAGAAAAAAAAGAAAAAAAAAAAGAGCCGTCTGCATAACAATCGCTTGAGTCCAGGATTGTCGATGGCGAATAAAGGTTTACTTCTGGTGGCTGGCGACGCCGAAATTTGCAAAGCGAATCTGTTCAAACAAATAAATATTTGTTCACACAGGTCCATGAAGTGGTGCCTAGCGCTAGAATTCAACCAAAATTTCGGAGGTATTTCTCCTCCTGCGCCCTTTAATTTTATTTGTCCAATTTTACGGAAGGCAAATGCCAGATTTAATTTGACTGGCCTATCACTTTTATCTTGACTAAGCAAATGTTCATATAAAAATAATTTATTTCCTAAGGCCAATATCGCGAAATGCTGCTTATGAGTACTTTAGCACGGTTGTTAATTTAAGAAATTTTCTACTCGGCCTGTCAAAACATGCTCGAGTACTGAATAAAAATAAAAAAAAAGGCCGAGATTATACTACTTGGTTATGTCAATTATCGGCATCATCACACAATACTTTTTTAGTCTGCAAAGTTCACTAAATGTTGGGTACCCATGAAAACCAAACAGTGAATAGTAAACTCGCATGGTCTGTCTAACATCACGGCGCTAACAACGGGAGAAAAAACGGCTCTTGTCAGCTCTGCGCCGACCGCACGTTTTTGGCCGAATATATTGAATATTCGAGTAACCGAATACTAGGAATTCGATTCGCGAATCGAATTATTTGGGAACTTGCTATTTGATTCGAATTCGTATATTCGAGTATTCGCACACCCCTACTGAGAAATATGAATATTGCGGTTCCCCTCAAAGTGAATATAGAATAGCGTATTATTTGAAACTACTAATAAAAAATTTGAATATTCGCCCAACCCTACCCCATGCAGTCTGTCACCGTATGCAAACAGAAAACGAGTAGAGATTATTTTCCAATGCAAATAATAATAAAACAAATTCATTCCGGCATTTTCTACCTACAGAAACAGAGAGAAGCAGTCTTGTTTTCCCCTTTTGTGAAAGCAAATGTGGCACTTCCTTTAGCATGCCTGCCTTTCTGGTGCGCTCCTTTTCCCTGCCGCTCTCGCACACTCGCCCATTTTACGAATCGCTTCTTCCACTTTGAGAGAAAGCAGGCAGATAATTAAATCACAATTAGATAAGAAGAATATCAGCCCCCCCACACACCGTCCGAGTAATTGACTGGGCTTCGAATAGAGGGCTAAACCAGCTTCACAAGTCTTACGAGTCATAATTTATTGACAGAAGCGTGCGGCAAAACGCTGGTGGCATTTAGTTGCATAAACCTACGTATCGCAACGAGCTACGAGCAAGTTTAGGTACTGGGCCTTTCACCTATAAGATATGTTTCCCAAAGTTCTCGCAACTGTTACCTTTATTACAAAACAAAAACTACAAAACCAACTCTACATTAAAAAAGCCTTCCGACAATGAGCTGACCTTTGCCTCTCTCGAAGGCTGACGTCCACTCCTAAGGCTATCACGAAGCTTGCACTGCTAAGCATCGTAGGCAGGCACCCTCCTCACTTTGTCTCCTGGTTCAGATGTGCATATCCTTCTGTCCATACGCTGACACCACGAAAATGCACCACTCCTTGTATACTGCACTATACGGCACACTATTGGTAAAATCTCCGACTATCTCTTTAAGCCCTAACTGGCTCTCGGTAGCAGAGGAAAGAAAAGAGTGCGTGCAAGATGGGGGCTGAATGTTGACCAGATGCGACTCTATTACAAGACCTCAGACTTACAGGCAGTCAATTAGAAGATGGTCACTGCCGTAACAGTACCCATTTTTGGCGGTGATAGCAGCATGGTTCAGACAGAATCGCATAAAGCGCACTTTAAGTAATCAAATAGTTGTTCCATCGCTTCCAACATGGAGAAATCCATGGAACAATTTGACTGCATTTTTAGGTGATGAAAGCATTATAGTACTCTACTGCTGCGTAGCCTACCAACCATTTTTCTACTACTATGTTCTTGGCTAAAATAATGTGATTTATTTCCGAAGGTGTTGCTTGAATTTAAGATTCAAAGAAAAAAAAAACTTGACAAAAAAAAAATTAGAAGCGAAATTTTAAATTGCGTGCGAATTTGTCGATGCAGAGCTGCAACAAGATGACGAAATAAAACCGCCTGGGCAAGCAACGGCTCTTGTTGACAACCAGAGTGCCTTCAAAGAATTTCAAAGAAGTCTAGTGAACTGAACAAAAACATTTTGAGTCACTACTGTACTGTGCACATTAAAAACCCCAGGTTGGCAGTAGTACTGCACTGACTATACTGCCCATTTACAAAGAGAGCTAAGTTGCCTCAATTAAAAGGGTTTCAAACGCTGGCTATGCTTCAATTTAATCAATTGTCTAAATATACAAACACCGCATTTGTTTCTCCACACAGGCTAATTGATGCCACTTTGCAGGAAAATGTCTCGATCCTCGACTCCTCTTTAGTCCTTTCAAAACAGACTGGCATCTAAACGAGAAGCTTGCGGATGAATGGCAACAAAAAACAGAAGCTCCTTTTCAGAACGCAAGTTAAAAAAGAAAGACTCGACTAGTTGAAATGTTGATATCAGCTGCTGTCCCGGTAAGACAAGCAGCTTTCTAACTTTGTAAGTACAAGACAGTTTGAAAATGGTTGAGCTTTAAACTAGTTTCCAGGAAATCGTGCCAACGTAAAAAGTTGCTTTATAATGGCGGCCCAGTTACGGTCTTTGTGTCTGGCTTTTTACCTCTATGTTTTACTGCTTCTACGAAGTTAAAGGGGATTTACGATAAACAATTAAAGAAATAAAATTAAAACTATCATCTTACCATACAAACCACAGGCGAGAGAAAAAACTAAAAACTTCTTTCGGATGCCGCCAAAAGACCTACGGTCCGTACCGCGAAAATTGCAACACAATCGCCGACGTCGCCTTTCAAATTCCCGTAAATGAGCAATTACGGCGAGATAAGTCCTTCTAGAAAACATGCAAGGACAAAAGCGTGGAGCAGCGAAAATCAATAGAAGAGGATCGCACAAACAGAGACGATAACTCCAGTAAAAACAACTGAGGCGAAGAGATGTCAACAGTCACGCAGAGCGTTCGCCTTTGACAGCCTTTAAAAGCGTCGATAAAGGCTGCGCAAATGAGGCCCAGAACCTGCTTTCTCTCAAAGTGTGCGGCTCTACTTTCCTTAGGAGGTTCTAGCAACAGAGAGTACCTTGGCATTAGAGCGCTCAACTGCCTCGGACGGCAAGTTGCGAATATCCCCTGGAAAAGGGCAAGAGCAGAGGTCAGGGTGCAAGGCACCCCACAGACCCGACACTGGCACCCAAAGCAAACCCTGGTTCCCACCGGGCTACCGACGCGTGGGTCGAGTGGTTCCACGACGGCAAGCTCGAAAACAAGGTCTGTAGCTCTAGTAATGCACAATCGGTCTATCGCCGGCTTTCCGAGAAAAACTGTCACGCCCGGCCGTAACGCTCGACCGTTACGCGTTAAGTTATACGAAGCATTCGGGCCCTGTGAGGGCCGTTTTAAAATGGAAATACAGGAAAACTCTCGATGGGGATTGGTCTTGAGACCGAGCGATTCCCAGCCTTACACCGGCTGAACTGAACAGCTTACAGTCGCTTTATAATGTCAAAAATATACGGTTAGCCATACATGATCGGCGGAAAACGGCGCTAGAAGACAAGGACAAAGAGAAGGAACATACACCACAGGAGAGGTGCCATCCTGTCCTGCACGTTCCTTCTCTTTACGGCACTCTTTTCCCCTAATCAAGTACAACCACTACCAACTAGCTCAACAATCTACCTTAATACGGTTAACTGCAACGCGGAAAAAAGAAAATACGAAGCTAGGGTGGGAACCACTTCGAAGGGGTACTACCAGCCGAATGCAGCTAACAGAGTTCCCGGTCGGGCCGATAGGGGCGTTGCGTCGCTGGCTTCTCTCTCGTACATCCATCCAAAGAGCAGATTCGTAGGTCTACCCAGCCGACTCCGACCAGACTGTTATGCTCATGTTCACCGCTATGATTTTAAGCGCTGGCGACGTGTATATGATCTTCGCTACCGAAAGCGAAGCACTCTGGGCTCTTCCGAGCAATCAGTAAGAGCGAGGGAAAACGACCGCAACAACCGTTTTTGTCTTTTTTTTTTTGTTTGCGCTCGCCTGTCACTCGAGTTTTCAAACCGTTCTGCGCGTGTTGAAATCGACAGTGCGGATTTTATGGCAGTACTAGCAGTACGGTGCAACGCTGCTGCGCGCTTATAATTATTAGAGACGTACGTCTCTAATTTGAAAGAGATTCTGCCGAGTGTGTTGCGCGCCTCATGACGGCGTATTATGGAGTCTACAGCGCGGCGAAGTGGTGTAACAATTCTTCAAAAGAACTAGAGCGTTCGAAGCTCAATCTTTCCATTAGAGCATTGAAATAGATTGCGTATGCAAATCGCCAGGACTTTGAAAGCCTGCCCGGCTTGCTGACGAGCAAGCTGCGTCAGCGTCGTTTGTGCAACTAGCACTTCGGCGCTACCGTGTTTGCAAGTTGTAGGAAGATTCACTTGTGGAAAAACGCGTGCCCCACTGTTCTTGTTGCGAATCCGTTGCTGCAAGGACTTGTTACTCCAGGTGAGTTGCTGTCAGAGCAATCTTCAGTTAATTTGACAGCTTCGTTTTTAACTTTTTTTATCTTAGGACAGAGTACCGAAAAGCACCAACATTCAGAGATGTAGTAGTCACTCCAAAACAGAAGTTGTTTTCTTTCTTTCTTAATTGCACTGCCTATTAGCGAGTTTGTTTATGGTTTATTTATCATTTATTCTCATGCAGCTCACCTGCAAGCCTTTTGCTTTATTTCGCTGTTGATTTGTTTGTTTGGGTATTCAGAATTTTTGTTTGTGGGAGTTGCTTACAGAGCCATTTACATAATTCGATGATAAGTGCTTTTCTTTTAGTTTGTACATAAAAGTAATTAATTTTGTTCTACATATTTGACAACTTTTACTGCATTCACTGCCTACTACAGTTCTTGGTTCCCCTTGGAGGGCGGTGGACTGCCAACAGAGTTTGTAAATACGTGTTTGAAATGCTGCAACTCATTTGAATGGTGTTCAATAAAAAAATACATTTCAATGAACGTGCTGTTTCTGTTTTGTTGCACTGGCAATATCACGCGAAGCGCAGTTGTTGCGAAGCATATCACGCGCGGCTTGTTTGCTAGACCGGTGCCGTGCTTGTCTGCTAGACCGGTGCCGTGCTTGTCTGCTAGACCGGTGCCGTGCTGGCCGCTCGCAGCGGCCAGCGCGACACCAGTCTAACAAACAAACCAGAAAAAAAAAAGGGGGGGATTTGGGGGGGGGGGGGAGGAGTAGGCAAGGAGGGCGCACGTCAACGACAGTGGTGGCGCCATCTGGGAGCTTTTCGAGACAAATTTTAGTCTCCGACCGTACGTATGTTTGCCTTTCTGCCACTAGCGCCTTGTGGCGCTAGTTTCTCCTTACCACGGTGGAGGCTACAGCTGCACTCGGCTGGTACTACTCTCCCGTTTTCTCCGCAGTCCCCGATTTGCCCGGAGATTTGCAAGACACACCGAGAAGCATTGTCGAAATTGGATCCGAAATATTAGGTTGAAATATTTTTCTTTTTCGCTAAGTTATCGAATTTAAAATTTTGGTCCTCATCGTGTTTTTTAAACTGAAAATATCTACTGACAACAATGAATAAGTGATGCCGGCGGCAGCCAGGGTTCACTCTTTGGACTGCAGGATTTGTTCCCAAGCTATTACGAGCAGTTTTGCGGTGTCAAACATGCTTTGGAAGCTTGCTCCACAACCCGCGTGGCAGCGCGAAGCAAATGCTCGGCATATTCGTTTTTTAGACTGCCCACTCGACTGGCGAGCCTGCCTTCCACCGACGTTACGGCACCGATGACCGCGGGTATATTTGAATGTTGGTTTTGGCATAATTTTCATTCGCTGATTTCACAATAATTCTTTGCAATTTTAGCGATAACAAATAGCCTACCGGGAAGGGTAAAGGCCAGAGATTCAGAAAACACAGCGAGTTAGTGCAGCTCAAAATATCGCTGGAGTACCCCTTTAAGGGAATGTACATTGTTACTCGATCTGCCGCTTTGCCTTTTTTGAAACTTTATTTTTAATAAGGACAGGCACAAATGGTTGGAAATGGTCGTGTGTAGCGCCACCGAGAACTGGAGCCCGCGACGAAGGAACGACAATAGACTGCGCGATAAAATAGAGAATAAACAAAGGGAACCTCGAAATAAGGTACACATCTTCCACTATCCAGAGGTGGAGGGAGTTTCACTGATTCCACGATGGTACCAATCTGATTGGTAATTCCGACGGGTGTCAATACTCGGGCAGCAAATGGAAAGAGAACAAACCCAGTGGAACCAGGGTACCTACAGTCGAACCCGGATATAATGAATTCAAAGGGGATCGTAAAATAGTTTGATATATCGATAATTTGATATAAAAAAATATGTTAACTTAAGCTCCAGTAGAAATTTCCGCGCTTCTCTGCTAATACCGAAGGCCCCGACAAACGGGACCTTACCAAATAGAGCCACTAAGAGTGAAGGCCCCGACAAACGGGACCTTACCAAATAGAGCCACTAAGAGTCACTAAATACTTTAGAGCTTAGCTGGTAAAGATCACAAACACCGCGGCTTTTACGCCACAATGTTTGCGATCGTTTACGCGTGCGCGACCTCCTCACATCACCAGCGACAAAACACGAAAAAAAAAATGAAAGAACGGAAAAAGCAAGTCGTATAAAAACAAACAAAAACACTCGATCCATAGAATAAAGTTAAAACTAAAAAGAAACCTCACCAAATTCAAACTACAAAAAAAAAAAAAAAAAAAAAAAACGCGCAAAGCAAAAACGGCGAAAGAAAAAGGTAAACGAAGATAAGGCGTTCAAAGTGCGATTGCTCAACCGTTGTCGACGCACTCGAGTTGAGGAAGACTTCTTTTTTTTTTTCTTTTTTGCGTATTTTATTTTGGGGCTAAGGAGCACTCCCTGCCCTCCCTACGCGCGCGCGTGCCCTTCCCTTTGCTTTTGCCATCCTCCACTTTTTTTTTTGTTTTTTTCGCTGCTCTTTTCTTTTTTTTTTTACATCTGCTTTTTTTGTTTAGTATCCCCGTGCGCGTATGCTGGCTTGGCGGTCTGCCAGTTCGGCAACGCGCGCTTGTGCTCCGCGGGGGCGATCTGACCTGGGGAGAAGCGAAGGGCCGCCCTGCTTCGTTCGCTATATCGAGTGTCCCCGCCATGGGAGTTCGATACAAAAAGACAACGCTCCTATACTGTTACATGCGATTTTCAAGGTGATGTTTGGACTGTTCGATACAAGCAATAATTCGAAATACCCGGGTGTGATATAACCGGGCTTGACTGTATAGCAACATCAAAGAGGATCGCAAAATAACTCGATACTGCCACGCGCACTCACGAATGATTACCGCGCTTGGCTATCACGCCGCGGTTCTGGGTTTGATTCCAGTGAACAAACTCCTCTTTTATTTATCCTTTTAACTCGACATTCTCGTTCAGTTCGAGAACCTTCTCGTCTGAACAAGTTACTATTGTTCTACGCCGAATGTTCCAGAAACCCATGAGGGTACAAAAGGTGCTCCGCGTGGCGGTCCGGGGTCAGTCTTGCCCTAGCGTTTGATCCTGCAGTTATGCCGACTTCGAAGCCCGCGACGCTCTGTTGTTATCTTCCGTTTTCTTTTTGCTTTGGGCACAAGTTTGCCCCATTAAACGTTTCAGTTTCCTCGGTAATTCTTTGTTTCGTCACCCCGTCATTCGTGACCATATATCGATGATTTGTACCGAATTGGGCGTCCAAGAACCTCCAAACATGGCAGAACCTCGTGAAAGCATACTCAGAGGAAACCGAGGGCACCACCGCCCGTGCGCGCACCTCACTACATCTTTGCGCATGCATGGTTGCGACCTCAACAACGCGGGCAGCGAAACACAAAAATTTTTAAAAATAGCGAGAAAGTTGGAAGACTGGGAAATACAAAGCAACTCTCTTTATGCTGAGGGAAAAAGTCGAACGAGCAACAAAAAAGAACTGGTGTACAATCAAAAAAAGCCAGAAAGAAGGCAAGTAGAAAAGGCTAAAGAGAAAGGGCAAAAGAAAATGTAGACCCTTCCACTCCATGTGAAGATGGACGACCAGCGAAGCTGTTATCTTTACGACGTCTAGGACGATGCCTAGAGGACAACGTCAAGGACCACAGCAAGGACGAGGTCTAGGACGACCTCAAGGACGACTTCTAGGACGACCTCGAGGACAGCGTCTCGAAAAACCTCGAGGACGACTTCTAGGTTGATTTCAAGGATGTGTTCTAGGACGAAGCCTAGAGAAATTCAGCCTTTCCGCTCTGGTGAAAACCAAAGTGGAAAGGTTGCCGCCATCAATGAGCTACAGCGGCAACCAGACAACCGGCAAGTCTGGTCCTCTGCAAAGCTTGGAAATAACTGCCACAAACTGTTCCGTCGTTAGCTATGCAAAGAAATACGAGAATTTCTTGCTGCAAACCGAGTTTTCCGGCTCCTCCCGGTGGCCGTGCCTCAAAGACGGCTGAGAGCGAAGATCACTACCACGTAATCCTCAATAGGGCAACGGCCCAAGCGAGGGGCTGATAGCCACCCAGTTCTTGGCTTCGGTTTAAGGCTCAACTGCACTTGCACCTGCATTTCCAGATATGTCGGCAGTACTCCAGAAACCTGTCACCCCGCTAATACCTAACACCGGGTACATAAAGAAATACACCCAGTCTGACTACTGCAAAAACCAAGCTGAGAAAAAGTTCTGACTTTAGTCGACTACAGTCAAACCCACCTATAGCAAACGCGGTAGTTCCGCAAAAAGTGGTCGTTTTATACGTAGTTTGTCATATCTGGACTTACTTTCAAAACACGTTATAAATAAGGATAATGAAGCTGGTATTGGTAGCTTCACTCTGCCAGCTCTTTATTTAAAGAAGCTGTTTGCTTGATTCTAACACGCAGGCAGATTTGGCTTTCCGATAATCAAAAAGTAAATTGCTGCCAATTCTACAGCGCAGGTAAAATAATGAAAATTGATCACATATCTCATAGAACAGATTTTATGAACCACGCGCCAACGCAGAAATAAATGCCGTGCACTAGTTCGACGATGGTTCTTCGCTTTCCACAGAGCTAATACTTGCTTTCGACTAAAGCATTTTAAATGCCGCGCTTGCGCATGCACGAGTGTGCAGCCGTCGCCTCTGCCAAGGTCGTCTTCCAAACACTTTGCGAGATCGTCGGGTGGATGGGATTGCGAGGCCACGCAGTGCTGCTTCGTTGTTATCTTTTTCCGCCAGCGTGATGACCTTTCGTTTAAACAGGTTTAAATAAAGCCTTCTAGTAGACTTTTTTTTTTCCACATTTTAAAACAACAGACATGAGATGGCAGACGCGAGAGAATGTGCCCGATACGATACGGCTACAAATGGCAAACGTAAAGAAATGGTCACGGTGGCGGTGGGGCTAGCCACCTTATACCGAGCATTGAGTTTTGAGTATGCAAACATAGAATGAACGAAGGCAGCACGGCATGAGTGTCGACGTCCTCCTTCTTCTCCTCTTCTCCTTCCCGCGCACGCACAATCAGTGGACTACTGGACTCGGGAGCCCGGTTTTGCTCTTCTAGTTTTGTTTCCTCTCCCCGGAGAAGTATGCCGTGCGGCCGTGGAAATGACCTTGAGCGGCTCCCGGAGCACTGCGCCCAAAATGCAGCTTTTTATTTATTTTTTTTTTCTCGTGCGCGAGAGTTTTTTTTTTTTTTTTTTAAACCGGATTTGGAGTGTTTGTTGTAACAGTATGATGCTTTGAAAGACGGTCGTTTTATCAGGACCAATTTTAATGGCTAGGGTCTTGAATTCCTATATGTTCCGAAAGCTGGTTGTCATAACCGATAGGTCGTTATATGCAGGATCGTTATAAGTGGGTTTGACTGTATATAGTATTCGGGATAAAATTTTTCAACAAACGTGGCGTAGGTATACCAGTTTTTGCTTACATGCGAGTTTATGCCAAAATAAACATTCAAAAGACACCTACCCTTAACTACCTAGTTCTTTTGCAGAAAGAAAGGATTGACTATTGCCACTGACGATAAATAATCCTGAAGTAAAGGTTTGAAAGTAACAAAATATAAAAGACCTCCCAATGACGTCCCAAACCTATCCTGCGCTTCCTTTCAGGGTCTTGGAGACCAAAGAAAAACGAAAGAAGACGGGAAAGTGTTTAACTCCGTGCTTTGACCAAGATAAATGAGGTGCCATTATTCTCTCAAAACAAAAAAACCAACATCAAACTGCTTTTCAAGCTGGCTGCCATGGAACCACAGACTTCAGCAGAAGGGAAATGGTAAGTCCCATAATACACTATAGTAGTTCACTTCCATTACAGACAATAAAGACTGACAAAGAAAGGGCCCAGTAGACAGCTTGACGGGCCGCTCAGACACGGTACATTCCACACCAGTAGTAGGAAAATTAATGCAAATCACGCATAATTACGTAAGTAATATAAGTCAACAATAACAAAAAAAAAAGAGTTAGCATTACCATTACTGCAATGTCAATGTACAGGGCCTGTGAGGTTAAACTGCAAAAGCTAATCACCATATATTAAGCTATACATAATGGCTCGCAACTCCTTCATTGTTAACGTATCTACACAAAGCCGGTCCGATCATACGATGAATTTAGAAGAAAGAAATGACACCCCATGTACACAATGTCTTGCCTTCCTGAAACCAACCCGTGGCGTCGCAAGAAATGGAAAAATACCGGCATACAGGTGACCAACGTGCAAAAGCCTACATTAAAGATTAAACTCTAAAATGCGTAAGATATAACTACGACTCTGAATTCTCAGGGCCTACTTTGGTGAAAATTTGCAGGAAGCTTAAGAAGTTCATTTTAATTTAAAGAGATTTTTTATTCTGAAACGTCCTCGCACACTTTGAGGTCAGAATTCAGAACTTTGGAAAGTCTAAGGTACTTGTAGAACCACTTTGCATTCTGAGCTGGACGTCTTAAACACGTTGGAATACACCCATTGTTAATTTCCGCTAGAAAAAATAAAAACATGAAACGAGAGATAGAAACCTGCATTACTACTATAGAGCCGTCCAACTCTCAAGAATAATTAGTATCCTAACGAACCGCTCCCTTTTGCCCAAAAAACTTAACTGGGAAGGAAGCACACGCCTTCAGTACACAGACTCATTGGGGAACTGAACTGGAGTCGGTGCGTCGAAAAAGAGAAGCAGACAGCTGCAGCCTAAACAAGGAGCAGAAAAGGGGCTTACGATCTCCTTCTTGGGCACCATGAGGGCGATCTTTGTGGCCGAGGAAATGCCCGTCTTCTTGGCAGCCTGGGCAATCTCCTGCTGCAGCTTCTCCAGCTTGGCCTGCCGGCAACAGGGAGGGACCAACAACAGAGGGGGTCAGCCTTCCGCTCTCGACGTCCCTTCTCTCCGAATCAAGGGCCAGGTCGGGCCTTCGTTTGTGGAGGCGGCCAGAAATAAGGTTTCATCGTCAAGCACATAGATCCAACGAATGTTCACAAAACGCACCCCAAGCAAGACATTCTGTTTCACAGCTAAATGCGACGCTTAACTCCCAGCCCCATTTCAAATTTTGGGAGTAGAGGAGCGTTGAAACAACTCCTCTCCTACCGAGCATAGCCCACATTAAAGCGCAATATAGTCGCGGCGCAGAAGGTAAGAACATGGTATACGCTCGTGTTTGGTCGTACCTAGCTTTTTTTTAGCTAAGCGGATACCTAGCGTGCTTAAGAGAACATTTTGCCCGAAGCAAAGAAGCCACTCTGGACAGGTGCCCGAAGACACCCAAAATTAGTAGCAGACAAGTTCTACCACACAAATACACTGCAGTATCCTGAGACACCACGATGCCATCTGGTGGTTGTCTCGCTCGAGAGCATGTGCAAAACGAGACGCGAGACGAAGTGATGAGATCTCGCAGCAGCGAAGGTCTGCGGCACTCCGGAAGCTATGCCAGCTTCAAAATGTAATCCAAAGAATCGACATCAAAAATGCCATTGCGCCGTCATAACGAAGTCTGTTATAACGAAATGGTGTTTTAGCAAAGCGATCACAATTTCTCATTTCCATTTGTACTTTTTTAATGTAATTGCGTTTGTTTTTAGCGAAGAAAATGGAGCGGCTCCCGCGGATATAGCGAAAAGGAATGTTGCGATAATCAAAAAAAAAATCAAATTCAGAAAAGGTATTGAGTCGCAGAGCGCCGCACTTTGCCACCGTGGCCGAGCAGTCGCCCAAAAGGGGCAGCAGACGACGCCACAAAGTCCGCCGGTGGTGGCCTCTGCGTCGTCATCTGCTCCACACTCCTTACGCAGCAAGCGGCTCCGCGTCACTCGTGGAGAAGCCGTCGTGATGTGTCGACGGGGGTGTTCAGAGCGGAAGCGACCATGTAGCGACGTAGAGATCCTAGATTTCAGAGGGAGCATCTCCAACCATGGAGAGCATTTGCAATTGAATGACGGTTGTCTCCCGAGCGGATTGGCACAAATGCGCACGCGTTGGGTTCTTGTGTGGTGAGACCGGGTAACTTCCTGCAAACGCTGTAAACCCCGTGACCCATCTTTTCCGTCTCCTTGCTGGGCTTCGCTGAGCTCTGCCACAGCTTCTCACCTTGGTTCGCAGACGCTGCGCCAGCTGCTCATACTTCCCCTTCTCGTGGAACTTGAACAGCTTCTTGCTCCTCTGAGCCGACTTGGCACTGCAAAAACGACGCACTCAAACTATGCTCGCAGGCACGGAGCTCTTCCTCCACAGACATCATTTCAACATGTCCCTCGCAATCGCATTTCTATATATATATCATTTTTAATACGGCGAAACCTTTAGAATGGCAAGTTTCGCTCGGCATCAGGTAATCGGGTACATTAGTATATTTTTTCTAATACAAATTTCATGCGCTCCTGATGGGTGCTTACAAAATTGCATCTTATAAATTCCCCGATTTTTCCACGCTTTGCCCGACTATTCCGATTAAATTTCCCGACCATTATGAAGAAAGAAACTGCAGAGGACGGGGCTGCAGGAATCGTTTGGGTTGTTCCCGTTTAACCCTTTTGACGGCTGTCGCCACACACGTACAGTGGCGGTTATACGTTTTAAAGTGCAAATACTGAACTGCGCGCAGCGTGGGAGGTGGTGCTATTTCTTACATTTTTGGCGAACTGTAAGCATTATAAGCGCATGGTGTTTCTCTTCACCATACTATTTACAGTCTTCAAATTCAATGCTTTGAGCGTGTGATGCTCACTTTGCACACTGGCCGCTCTGGCGGTAGTACCGGCGGTAGTGCCAATGCAAGCACTGGCTCTTTTGAATCAGACGCTTTTCGGAACTACATTCGGAAGATGAGCGCTCCTCGTCCGACGAAGAAGCTCCATAAAGCACCTCCGGTTACGAATCTGAGGCCGCTGGAACGTCGCAGAAGTGGATGCGTTAAAATGAAACCGAATGGAAGAAAACTGACGAGTTTCGCCTCCAATATTTCCATTCAATGCTTCCAGACCCGAAGGTCTTGCAAGCAATGTACCTGCACCTGCTCCATCATTAAGAAAAAACAAGCACATGGACCCCCTCTTTCCATCATTCATATGGAAACAAAACCCACCCACTGGGAAACACCTTTTGGGGAGAAAAACTCGACCCTCAAAGGGTTAATCCAGTGAATCGTCAGGTATCCTACGCTGCATAACGATGCTCCCGGCAACCGAGGCACGGCACGAAGGTTACCTACGTCGACGCACGCCACACCTTCCCGCCTCATAGCGCGTCGCTGCACGGCCGACGGCGGTCATTTTCCCCAATTTGACCAAATGTCCGATGCCTTCCCCGACTTTTTCGGTTGTTTTATGGGCGAAGCTTCTTAGGGTCTAGCCTTGTCCGTCCGGCGTCCGTGCTCACATCGATCTTGCTGGTGCTTGTAAGCTCATGTGCTCAAGTAAAGCAAAAAAAAAAAAAAAAAGTTTGCGCAGTAGACAGGATTCGAACCTGTGCGGGGAGACCCCAGTGGATTTCTAGTCCATCGCCTTAACCACTCGGTCACGACTGCGGGACGAGTAGGGGGCTCTGAGATGTGGTAGTAACTCGGGAGCTGGGGATGTCATGGATGAAACGTTGCATGTAGCCGCTCAACGTCTATACAGGAGAGGGCGCTGCGGTCAAATGCGTATATAATCGCGTTAAACTTTGCATGCATGGGCTCAATGTTTATAGACGAGAGGGCGCTCGGTCAAATGCTCAACTGCGTATATAACCACGTTCCACACCGCACATTCTCTTTCTGACATGGATGAAAACGAACGAAAGGCTCGGCATGCTGCGGCTCAGCGTCTACGCAGACAAGCACCACCAGAGCTTCGCCCCAATCAACATCATTCACCACGTGGAGATGCGGTCAATTTTTATATACCCTAATAATTTTAAGTTTTCCGGGTTGGCAGACACCCAGTCGAAGATAACGCGCAAAAGAAGCTACGCATTATATGTGGAAGTTTGGACATGCGTAGTTTTAAAGAAATGGATTCCCAGATAAGTGGGAAAGGATTGTAGAGTTTTGACAATCATTGTCCATTCAATACCTTGGCAGAACCCAACAAACATAGAAAATAGGCCATGGCGTCCGGGACAACAAGGGCCAAATGTTCCGTGGGTGCCGTGTTTGATGTTCCTCGCGTGGCTGAAGATCACAAAAAGCCGACGAAAGGACATCCCTTCTCTCTCACAGTTCTAAAGCCGAAACGAAGCATGAATGCGAGGAATACACGGAAACATTAAGCCTACATTAACGTTGGATTGTTGTTGAAAGAGGATAAGGGGGAAAAAAAGATTACCAGCGACTTTTACCTTTGATGTACTTGGACGCATAAAATGCAGGATTTAAGGAGCAATCGTTTAAATTTGGCTAGGAGACACGAAAGAGTCGTTTCGGGAAGGGGAAAACATAGTTTATTAATCTCCCTGCTAAATTTAGCGGGCAAATTGACGTTGCACTACTCGACATCGCCCGAGGTAGTATCGCATGATACGAGAACTTGACACCGTAACGTCACAATGCCACGCGACCAGACGTCGCACAACGTGAGGTCACGTGGCTTCAGTTTACCCGCTAAATTTAGCAGGAACTTGGTGTCACGGCATCACTAAGATACCCAAATGTCAAGCGACATTCATTTTCCCGCTAAATTTACTAGGCGAACCGTCGTCGCATGACCCGAGGTCATGTGACGGGTTACGTGACATGCAACATGAATATCAAGTCACACAATCTCGATATTCCCGCTAAATTTACCGAGCTAAGTGACATTGTGCGACACAATCCTGTGATGCGACGTTACCGAGTCGCATGACCACCCGAGGGTCACTCGACCTCATTCGAGGTTAGCGAAACGTGGCCTCGAGACCCATCAATGACCCTCGACGTCAATTTGCCAGTCAAATTTAACGAGGAAATGCGCAGACGGACCAATTCTCGGGGATTCGGTTAAGGAAGGACGCGAACCTTGAAAACCAAAAAATCGCGAAAAAGTTGATTTTTAGAAAACTATATTTTTGGGTTGTATATGTCATAAACTACCTTCCCTGTAATTATCAGTACCTAATACAACGGGAAAATATTTAAAAACAAATATTTACGACGCGTGGGTAGCTTCCAAGTGACAATCAAATGTCAAAACTCAACTGCTCTTCGCGCGCTCGCCATTCCCGATGCGCTTGGCCGATGTCCGCCATCTTGGTCTTGTTTTGAACGTGAATTCTTCCTCCTTTTTTTGCCGGCTCCCAAAACAGCGTTGGCCGCATGGTTAGGGCACGATTGCCGTTCTCCTATGTTGCAATCGCGAAAACGTGATGAGACAGAGCGCGCGCTCCCCGAGCGCGCAGAGGAGAATGGGGCTACTATTAGCCGCACGGGAAGCTCTCCTCTCCCGGCGCGCTGTTTTCCTTTCCCTTCCTCCCGCTCCGCCCGCTCGCGGGCTTGCGTCGTCTGCTCCTTCGGCAGTGATCTGCTTGCTTGTCCTCGTGCTTTGTCAGCTTCGCTTTTCACTCCTCCATTATTACGTCGGTTTTGTTTTCTCTATCGCGCCTCTTCTTCAATCAGGTTAGCTATGTGGAGGAGTAAGTACAAAAGTAAGACGAGGTTTGCGTACGGAGCGTGTAAACGCTCAATGAAGGAAGTGAGAGCAGCGAAATCGAGCGCGGATGCGGCTCTTGCCACAGGCAGCGACATAGTCATGTCCACGTGTCCACCGACTGCAGCTGAAGAATCTATCAGCTCCTGTGTGCCTGGAACTTCGACGGGAAACACGACGGTGCACCTGCAGACGGAGCATGTTTCTCGGGCGGAAGATGAAGCGACAGTGCAACATCGCGATGCCGTTCGTGCCGAACTTGCTTCCGTGTCTGCCACGCAACGTAAGTTTGATATTCTGAAGCAAGATCCTCCTACTCCGACGAATTCGTCATCGAAATTCACCATCGTGCGGCTAGATGCTATCAATGAACTTGGCTACATGGTCTGCCAAGGCTGCTCAGCCACGGGAATGAGGATTCAAGAATCGACTGCTCTGGGTCTTGCTGTGAAGCTTGAACTTGCGTGTTCCCTCTGTGAAGTTGTATCCCATGCCTGGTCTTCATCACGCAAGGCCGACTCTAACGCGTTTGACGTGAACCTGAGAGCAATATCAGCAATCAGGAGCATCGGCAAGGGCCAGACTGCGTTGAATGACTTCTGGTCAACGATGAACGTGTCCCACCGAGGACTCCATCACAAGACGTATCAGGAACACCTCAAAAACGTTGTCAGCAAGTCGGGTGTAGTTTCTGCAGAGAAGATATTCACAGAGTCCGCTGCTGCTGTGAAAAGTATATGCAAGGACATGGACCCAAGTTTTACCAGGGATGTTGCCGTCGTCTATGATGGCACGTGGCACAAGAGAGGCTTCAGTTCCCATGTCAGCGTTGGGAGCGTCATAGAATTTGACACCGGCCTGATTCTAGATGCTGAAGTGCTCTGCAATCTGTGTCTCAGCTGCCAGACTGAACCCAAGCCTGGAGACGAGAAGTATGCCGAGTGGTTACAAAACCACAACTGCCAAAAGAACACTGATGCGAACTCTGGAAGGATGGAAGTTAATGCTGCACTTGCACTTTTCGGGCGCTCTTTGGAAAAACATGATTTGCGGTACACTACGCTGATTTCAGATGGGGACAGCAGGACTTTTGGTGCCTTAACCGAAGAGAGAACCTATGGGTTTGTCCCCATAAAGAAAGAAGAATGCCTCAACCATGTGCAGAAACGAATGGGGACTGCTCTGCGAAATCTCTCGCAGAGGAGTGACAAGCCACTTGGAGGAAAGGGCCGCCTCACGAAAGCACTAATTGAAAAGCTCACTGGCTACTACGGATGGGCCATAAGGAATCACAGCAACGACGTGGGCGCCATGAAGCGGGCCGTGTTGGCGACCTTTTATCGTGTCACCTCAACCAATGAAAATCCGAAGCACGACCTGTGTCCAAGTGGAGCAGACTCTTGGTGCAGGCACAGGGCAGCTGAGGCAAAAGGAGAGCCACTGGCAAAGCACAAGTACTGCCTCCCCAACTATGTTGCCGAGGCCATGCTGCCTGTGTACGAGCGCTTGTCACAAACGGCGCTCCTCACGCGCTGCTTGGGAGCCAAGACTCAAAATGCTGCGGAAAGCTTTCATTCGGTACTGTGGTCTTTGATGCCGAAGGAGCAGCATGTTTCACTGGTGTCTGTAGAGGCTGCCCTGCACGAGACAGTCATCAGGTTCAATGCTGGCTGTACAAGGGCATATGGAAATAAACAGTGCCATGAACCTCCAGCCTGCACACCTGGCTCTCTGGCGGGCCTCGGAAAAGGACTCTCTGCACTTGAGCAAGGCCACAAGGCGCCACCACGCAAAGCAAGATGCACGCCAGAAGAGGAGAGCTGAACATAGCACCACAGACTATGCTGCGGGTTCTTTTTGACACTGTTGTGCTGCATCTAACTTTGGGACTTTGTTTCTCGAGAAGGTGTTTATTGAATCTTACATTACTTTTAAAAAGCATACCTCGCAAAGCAGTTGTTCGATTTGTGTGCTGTTTCTTTTATTTTGATGACAGATAGTAGTACCGTAATATCCCGAGTCATCGCCCACCCCCAACCACCTGAAATTCGTTAAAAAAGTGGGGTGGGCCATGTCTCGATGGGTGAGCACAAACACTTAAAAAAAAGCGGAAAAAACCGCCTATTTTTCTCTGCGTATCTAGCGCTGATGCACAAGAGATACATCAAACTCAAAACTGTTTCATTGTTTTATAGAAAAAAAATGCTCACGAAAAAATATTTTACTATAGCGAAGTCCGTTGCTTGCATACGCGCTAGAAACACCGCCGATCTGCATATAGCACGAACGTTTGTTCCGTGAAAGAATGTCGCCATTATGTTCTCCTAGTTAGTAAAAAAAAAAAAAAGAAAAGTCTACAAGAAAATAGAAAAACCGACCAGGCGCAACGCGCGAGCGAGGGAGCGAGCGAGCGGACCAAAGAAGCGACCAAGAGCAATGCTGGGAAAGCGGGAAAGCCGGCGGTCGGGTTGGCAAATACTTGCGTCGGGCCAAGTCGGGCGCCTTGTAGTGGTGCAAAACTATCGATAGTACTATCGATAGTATCGATAGTCGCCAGAAATCTGACTATCGATAGTGAAAAAACTATCGATAGTACTATCGATAGTCGACTATCGAAAAACTATCGATAGTACTATCGATAGTCGACTATCGAAAAACTATCGATTGTACTGATAGTCGACTAACGAAAAACTATCGAAAAACTATCGATAGTCAACTATCAGAAAACTATCGTTAATCGACTATCGGAAAACTATCGATAGTCGACTATCGTAAACCTATCAATAGTACTGTCGACAGTTTACTATGGATAGTTTTGCGACACTAGTAGTTTGCGTCGCTCCCTCTTGTCTATTCATCGCTTTAATTTTTTTTTTCAAACGGGGCACCAACTAGCTTAGATACTTACCATCCCAACTTTGGTTCAGCTTTCAGTGATGACGAAGATGGGAGTTTGGGCGAAAAAAGAAGGGGGGTGGCGAGCGGTAGGGCGAGGGCAAGACGGGCTGGGGAGGAGGAAGCAGACGGAGCGCTGGAGAAGAGAGGGGGAAACCTCCTTCTCTCTTTAGCGTTCCGTCTGCTTCCTCCTCCCCGGCCCATCTTACCCTCGCCCTACCTTCTTGAGTTGTAACGGTCTATAGTGGTGCAAGACTATCGATAGCACTAGCGATAGTATCGTTAGTCGCCAGTATAGTAAAAAAACATCGATAGTCGACTACCGAAAAACTATCGATAGTCGACTATCGAAAAACTATCGATAGTACTATCGATAGTCGACTATCGATAGTTCTGGGACACTATCGATAGTTTTGGAAAAACTATCGATAGTATCGATAGTCAATTTATCGATAGTTTTGCATCACTAGCGCCTTGTCAATTGCAAGCTCTTGCGCAACTTTCTTGTTTGGTGCGTACATACGTGCGTCCGTGCACGGCGGGCTATCAATGCACGGTTGGGACACTCTGCAAACGTCTTTGTAGGACGTTCCAGCAAAGCTTTATTTACGCGTTGGCTCTGCCTAAAATATTGCACAACCGCGGTCGCGACAGGCGGGAAGAAGGAGCGGGTTTGCGGTGACCTTACTTCGGCGGAGACAGACTTTGACCTAACACTCCGCGGTTACGTTAACAAACTCTTATTTTGTTATCTCCATCGTTTTCTTTTCGCACGGATACACGACCACTTTGGGGTCGCTCACGGAGGTAAACAAAAAGAAGTGTCTTTCCCTCCTTCGTTTTACTTTGTCACGGACGTCCTCCAACTGTAAGATCCGCGGCCGCGTCATTCGGGTAGGATGAGTGTTCGCGGATCGCAGAGTCCGCGCTGGGGTATTTGAAGGGGTGGGTGATGACTCGGTGTTTTTTCGGAAATCGATATTGGCCCAAAAAATGGGGTGGGCGATGGCTCGGGTATGGGAGATGACTCGGGATATTACGGTAGAAGGTTAATTTTCTTTAAACCATAAATTGTTTTTATATCTGTTAATGACTTTGGTGACATGAAAATTTGAATTTGTATTAAAAGCTGTTCTAGAACGAAATTCACCGAAAGGGCTGTCACTCCCTTGGGTGTATTTTCAGACACCTGTCTAGCGAATTTAATGTTCATACAGTAGTCCATTTATATTTCGGGCTTGGCAGAACAAAGTAACATAAAAACTCATGTAACTCAAAAGTGAACAATCATAATTAATTCAAATCTTAGTTATTATCAATGCCCTTATACCAACATACTCTGTTAATTTCATGCCAATAGCTCCAGAAACAAAAAAATATATTTTTGTTCCCCACCTCCTTCCTTAAGAAGCATACTGGGAACCCGACGCACCTGACCCTGTGGTCGTAGAACTTCTGCTCGGTGACGTCCTCGACCACCTTCTCCTGGTGGATCTTGAACTGCTCCCGCTTCTGGGCTCGGATGTTGGCCTGGTGGGGGAAGCCCGTTGAAGGGGGCCGGGCTGGCGGTCTCTCTTTGACTCACCTTGAGGGTGGGCGTGTGGTGCGCCAGCTGCACCTCCTTGCCCGACAGGTCCACCGTGCGGCCCTCGGCATTCAGGATCAGCGGTGTGGGCCTGGGAGACACGCCTCCATCTTCACCAGCCATCTTCCCGGTCTAGTGTCCGGTTGGTTCGCACAATGCTGTTTTATGCACCATTTCGCGACGGTGACGTCGAGCGCCGCGGGGTGCAAAATGGCACAAGAAATCGCACCGTGCGAACCCGGCATTCTGCGCGTGACACCTAGCGGCTGCACAATTCCAATCTGAATGTCAATCTACGCCCAGAAGTGAATGAGCCGAATGTTTGCGACTCCAGCGACCTAGGGGCAAACAACAAACGTGGTAGTTGGAAATAGGTCGCGTACCGTAAAATCCCGGAAGGGCACCTTCCCGTGAGAGATTGCCTCTCATTTTTGTGGCTGAATATCCGTAACATTAACATCTTGTAACGCCGCCCACTCCCCAATTTCCGTCGAACATCGTGTGACGTCCGACAGGAATCGCATCAACCGCGATAGCGGTATGCGTGAAAAGCGAGTCACAGTGTTTTTTGTTTGCAATCTGCGTGAGTAGTATCGGTTTTCGTGGCACACAAGCTTGCAGCCAGTTTCTGCGCGTTTATCGCACCATGAAACACGAATCTGCCACATTTATGGTCCGTGGTATTCTTTCTCATGACACTGGAGCTACTGGCAAACTTTTGGATATTTATTGCGTCGCAATGCGAATTTGCAGTGTCTGCGACCTGCAGTATCAGTACCCTGTCACGCAGTTTACGGTGGCTGCCCCCGAGTTTATAGTTAATTTTTGATTAAGGTTTTGCCATCTCATCTCTACAGACGGCCCACCTCATGTTTTTCACCATTTATCCCTTCATTATGAGTGTGTGGATCTTCGGGATTTTATGGTAATCAGAAAAGCTCTCCAAGGGCAAAATTCAGCTTTCCGACTAGTGCGTTTTTGTGGACACTACGCCGCCTGGTTTACACGGGAAGAAAAAAGAGAGGAGCAGATGAAAATTACGTAAACATGCTTCAGTGATGGGTGCGCTAGCCGGTTCCCAGATCTGCTTACCCGATAACGTAAGCGAATCTGGGAACCCAAAAAGGGCTAGCGCACGCACGGGTGATTGAGGCACGTTTACCTATGCTCGGCATCCCCTTAAAATGGGGTTATTGATGCGCACGAAAACGTGCCAGTCCCAACACCAAAATAGAAATCGTCCATGGTGGGTAAAGGGTCGACGTCGAGACGTCAAATGAGTCTGCACAAGCCCTTCCAACTCGCGACACGTGGTGGCGCCCACAAATGTGTTTGGTGCGCGCCCAACTTCCTTTACGTGTATGCGTTACGACCGACCATTTCGGGTCGGTGGGTTCCTCGAGCTCTATCGCGACGCTTCGGCAACGACGTCGACAATCCGACGGGTGCCGCTCGCTTCGTCTTCACGGCAGCCACGGAACAAAGTCGGAAGCGTTCGAATATTCTCGCGACGCAGACTCAACCCGCGGCGCGGACCCCGGCCACCCTCTGCGAGGAACTCACATGGCGGGGGAGGGTGCACCGCCAGCCGACGGCAGCGCTCCCACGAAGCCCGGTCGACCGCCCAGCTTGGCTTGGATCTGGGCCGTCAGCTCGGCGATCCGGTTGCGGCTTTCGCCCACGCTCAGGGGCGCCACGGGGGCCGCGCCCAGCCCCGGCCTGAGGAGGGGGACGGCGCCGCCCAGGACGGGTGGGGCGGGTGCCACGGCCACGGGCTGCGGGGCGACGACGGAGTTGCCGAGCAACTGGTAATGGCTGCTGTTCCGTAATGCGGCTTTCCGAGCGTGCGGCATCGTTTGCCCCGTGGAGGAATGCTTTAACGCTTTCGTGCAGGGGGCAGAGAGGTCTCTTTCCGATTTCAGATGAAGCTTCGGATAACTTTGATTTATTGATTCGGGTTACCTCGCAGCAGCTACGAGGCATATTTGCGAGGAAGGTACGCTATGCCACTCTCGTAAAGTTACAGATCAGGCAATTTGGCACGAGCATGCGCATGCTTCAGTCATGATGCTAATATGAAGGGAAAACGAGGTAAACATGAAAAAGCGCAAATTCAGACATGAATCTCTAACATCAAAGGATGCACCCAGTACATGATAGAAAGTAACCAAAATTGGCTAAGAACGCGAGGCGTAGCGTGGCATGATCTAGCACCACCACGCTGTCACGTTTCAGGAATCTGTCTGTGCCCTTGAACAAACCCGTTTCTAAATTCTTTTTTTTTTTTGGGGGGGGGGGGGGGGGGAAAGGGGGGTAGGAAGGGGGGGAGTTTATCTAAATTGGGTAATTTTTCTCTTTCCCTTTGTGTCTGGTAGGCAGAACCAGGTTCGCTTGGAATGTTCGGGCAACATGTGGGGGTGATGTGCACCATGATTATTTTAACAGACTGGTGCAGAAGGAGAACATCTTTTTACAGATGAAGAGAAAGTAAAAGGGACAGACAGCATCTTTAGAGATACTGTTTGTTCCTTTTACAGTGCAACCCACTTACAACGATACCACATATAACAATGTACCGCTTATAACAATCAGTTTGTAGACTTTCTAGGCTGGAAATGATCAGTTTGTAGTCCCGATACAACAATAATCGGCTATAAGGATGGACATTTTGGGTCTTCTCAGTATCGTTATAAGTGGGTTGTACTTCCTTTTCAATTGAGACGCTGTCTGTCCCTTTTGCTTTCTCTTCATCTATAAAAATGTTCTCCTTTTGCACCAGCCTCGGGTTAAAATAATCATGGTACAAAAACTTGCACCAGCTGGCCTGTGCAGACAGTAATTCTTTCTGTTGCCAGTCATTGTTACCAACACACTCTTCAGTTAATGTGCACTGAGCACTTTGGGTTTTTCTGTTGGTGTCCTTAGGTGGCTAAATTCCTTAGTGAGGTAGTTAGAAGTGTTATATCTTTTCCTTTCTTTTTCTTCTTTGTTTTGTTAGCTGCATACTTCTCGTAGTTGAGGGTCTATTTAAGGATGATTCGGCCTAATAAAACTCGAGCTACGTTTGCAGATTTGCGTTGGCCGTCCCGTTTCTTATATTCCACGTAGGAGCAAATGAAAGCCCTGAATGTTTACGTTAGTGATGCGTGCTCCACACTGCGCGTTCGCTATACACGTGCAAAACGGCGAGCTACACGCAAGTCCACTCACTGTCTATTTTGCGTACATATGCGGTGGTCCTTTGCGTTCCATTCTCGTTGCTCTCGTCAGGCGCGGGGCAGCGCACTGAAAACCTTTTGCCACATCTATGAGGTTAGATTGAAAAGTTTCCGGAATCGCAGTTAGGATTTTTTTTTCTTCCTAATCATTTTGATGTTGCTGTGTTTGCTACCTTTTCGTATGAAATGACCACAAATGTCAGATTGATATCTCAAAAAGTCTGGCTTTGAGAAGCATTCTATCGAGCAACCATGAACATTTTCAATGATGGCTGAAAACGAAATTCAAATGGTTATCAACTTTTTTTACAATGGAGCTGTTAAGGGCTACTTTCCCCAGGATTGTGTCTCCCACAAAGAAATGAAGACACCAAACTCTAGAAACCTACCGCCATCTATGAGCGACAGCGGCAGGCCGCGTATCTGGTTGCCGCCATCGCTCATAGATGGCAGCAGTCTTTCCATTCGGGCTTGCCGACTTGCCGCCGGCCATTACTTTCTATTGTACAGCTCAGTGGGTCTTCTTTCTTCACCAGAGAGGAAAGACTGAAAGTTTTTTTTTATTTGGAGGGAAAAACTGCAACGGATATCAAATCCAGGTTGAATGCTCTTGTTGCCCATAATCTTTGTTTTTCGCCGCGAGTTTTTGGGTTTTCGAATTTAAGTGGGGTCGTACAGGCACAAGTGATGAACCACATTCAGAAAATTCAAAAACAGCTACAACACCAAAAATTGTGGATAAAATCCATGACTTGGTTTTGGAAGACTGCCGCATAAAAGTGAGTGAAATTGAGAAAGCAGTCTTCCGAACGAGTTGTTCCTAATTCAAACAATGAATTGGGATTAAAGGAACTTTCTGCAAGATGGGTGCCGCGCTTGCTCAATCCAGAGTGAAAGCGCGTTCGAGCCCGAATGTCAGCCGACAGTTTGCAAAAGTTTCAGACAAATCAAACGAATTTCAAGCAATAATTTGTAACTGTAGACGAAACCTGGGATTACCATTACATACCAGAAACAAAAAGTCAATCGAAACAATGGACATAGTCCGGTGAATCGGCTCTGCAGAAGGCAAAGACCATTCAGTTGGCTGGCAAGGTGATGACATCAGTTTTTGGGGTGCAAAGGAATTTTGCCTATTGATTATCTTGAAAAGGGAAAAACTGTTACTAGTCAAAACTGCACAAGCTGAAACAAGTAAATGAAGAAAAACGCTTGGGAATGGTCAAGAAACAAGTGTTGCTTCACCACGACAATGCACTCGCCCATTCAAGTGCAGTCGCTCAGCAAAAACTGTCAGAATTGAAGTGCAAACTCCTTCCGCATCGACCATATTCACCCGATTTTTCTCCCTCAGACTTCCACCGATAATCCGAAATCTCGAGACCTTCCGGGCCGGAAAGAGATTTCTGTCGAATGAAGAGGTGATGGAGGCTGTGAACAGTTAGTTATTTTGGGCAACTCGAAGGACGTCATTTCCGGGAGGGAATCGAAAAGCTGTAGAAATGCTGGGCCCAGCGTGTCAAGCTTTGGGGGGGATTGCGTCGAAAAATAGTATAACTTAAATCAGATATTTATTGTTTTCATTCTGGAAACTTTTCAAACTACCTCATAGATGGTGCTGCAATTGCTTGTGCATATGTTTGCGCCCGCTGTATTAAAAGTGCCGGTTTGACACGCTTCGCAGGGTTTAGCCACGAGCTTGCGTTTGTTGTACGAAGTGCTAACACGAGGCTCTTTATGCCATTCTAGAACTCCCTATGGGACTAAAACAGACAGTCAGATCACCAGTCGCCCACGGGCCTCAAGAGGGTGACCGGCAGAAAACACAAATTCTTAGAAAAAAAAAAAGACACATTCGCAGATTCACGAGTTCCGTTCGGCGGAGTGCCGCAACTTGGGCCAATTTGTCCCCTTGCCTGCAGCGAGGCACGGAACAAAAGAAATTGATGAAAGTGGTATAACTAGTCCACCTTTGTATCCCGTTTTGTCAGGACTATAATTTGCAAACTAGGCGTATTTAGAAGTGGAAATTTTATGCAGTGTGGACCACATGAGGATTTGTTTTTCAAGACTGTTCTTTACGACAAGACACGACATATTTAGCGAAAGACAAATTACGTAAGAAATTATTTCTGTACGATACAAGCTTTGTTGCGCTCTAATAAAGCTAGCACTTCAAGGAGTGCCGCGAATAATAACTTTCTAGGTGCCGAATGTGTACCCCGCGTAAACTGCGCACTAAATGTAAACTAAAAAAGAAAAACATTTTTTTATTTTTTTTATTTGAAGTACATTTTTTTGGTGCATACGTCAGATGCGAAAAATACGCCATTTAGAATGAAAAGTACCACAAAGCAAACCCTTAGGACGAAAGTGCGTCGCCGCCATTTCCGGATATTTCACTCACCCCGAGAGCCCGCTTGCGCTCCTCGATCATCCGCTGGGCGTTGGCCATCATCTCCTTGATCTGCGCCAAGGAAGGAGAGCGTCAAAAGAGAGCTCGACCCAGCCCCGTCCCCAAACGCCGCAACGCGTCCCCCGTCCTTCCACGCTTCGTCTCTCCCCAAGTTGGAGCGTGGCTGAAGCCGGGAGCCAGTCGGTCCATCGAGCGGCCACAAAAGCGTCTCGGCATTTGCCGTCCTTTCGCACGCGTGCCGTGACCTTAAACTTTTGGTATGCGTGTCTGCCTTTGCACGCGCCCAAGTTCTCGACTGCGCTCCGACTTATGGTGATATGGAGTACAGCAGTCTCATTATCCTAAAAATGCTGCTAGAAAACGTTGCGTGAACCTTTACCTCCAAAGTTCTACGACTTATGATACGCAATATTCTTAAGGCCCATTCACACTCTTGCCACCTCTTAAAACTGGGTTCCTTAAAACCTCTTACAACGAGAGGATACACTGGCGCCATCTATTGGGTAGCAGTGTAAATTTGGCGGTCCGGCATGTTTTCTATTTCTCTTGGGCATTATCCTTTCTTTCTTGGCTCGAGAAACTTTTGTCAACGTTATAAACGAGCCCTTCTTGTAGGTATTACGCACATTTGACCTCGGAAATCCCGCAAAACCTTCGCTCTTGTGAAATGCAGTTCCAGGGTCACCGCATAGGTGGCGCCAGCGTGCCAGTGTGTTCTCTCGTCCTAAGAAATTTTTAAGATGTTTCAACAAGTCTCGTCTCTCTCGGTCGTACTCGGTTGCAAGAGTGTGAACAGGCCTTTAGAGTCGCCATTGAAATTTTTTTTGTGAGACATTAATGGTCGTTTTGGGGAGTGAAGAACGTAACGTTCTTTCGCTTCCACATTCGCCGAGGAAATCGACGTCGTGAGACTCGCCATGGTGGCATCAACGCGACACCGCGAGGTGACGTAGATTTCCCCGCTACCTTTAGTGGGCGAATGCGCGGATGGATGGACACATTTCTCCGAGCAGAGGGTCATTTCAGGCTTTGATAAGAAGGGGAAAGCCTCCTGAGCATGTGCCTTGAAATTGAGCTACACCTTCAAGTGCCACTTCGGGAAGCCACCATACTCGCAAACAACTTTCTGAGGCTGTGCAGTTAAAAGTGTCACCAACGCCCCATTGGCATCGCCTCTCGGAAGTGCCACAGAAAGTCGTCCACAGGTATTACGAAGAACTTCGGAGGAACCTCTCAGACGCAAAGACACGAACATGTGTTGCCAAAGCGTCGAAATGAAGATCGTCGGCTGCCGCTCTTCATTTCCAAGGTACTTTTGTCCTTCCTACAGCCACGAGACTGCCTTTGCACTTGGTTGGTTTGGAAGCAAGTTATTCTAAATGCAAAACTAGAAAAGGAACTACCGCATAAACCGTCTTAATGCGTCAATATTTTACGACGGTCAAATTAACCCGAAGCGCGATGATTACCTGAAACCTTCTTTTTGTCGATCACATTGAACTAATTGCGACCAAGTAACTGGATGGTTTCGAAGTCATAATAATGCATTTAAGCATTCTTTATTTTGTCACGCAGTTAAAGAGAGGAACAGGCTTGGTCTCATCCTACCACAAACTAAGCAAAAAGGGTAAAAACGCAAGACGGTGACTTTTACTGGCGCTCCCGCAGCACTAGCGCTTGTGCAGCCGGTGCACAATTAAAAACATGGACATGGCGCACGTATTATCTTTGGTTGGTCCATGTTAGGGTAAACTGGGGTATTGGCGGTAAGTCTGCCAAGTCGTTTGCCGAGTCTCGCGCGATTCCCTTAGGGGCACAGCGTCACTGTCGTGCCCACTTTGCAGGCCTGTCAATCTATCAGGCGTGTGTTTCGAGATGCCCAGTTCTTCATGTTGCTACACAATTATTTTTTTAGAGTCGGTTTTCCGTGTTTCGCAGCGCCAGCGTAACCGCGCCTAAAATTAGTGGGAAAACTGATGTCATGTGACCTCAACACCAATTCAATTCCCCGCTAAATTTAGCGGGGAATTGAATTGCTGTTGGAGTAGGCGGAGTGGAGGGTATGGAGGAGGAGGGAAATGTATGCAGGAGGAGGAAAGAAAGAGGAGGAGGGGAGAAAAGGAGGATGGGGGAGAGGGTATGGAGGAGAAGGAGGGGCATAACCTTCCCACCTCCTTATGAGCTGCGCTCTAATTTTGCATTACAAAGATTTGCAAACGTCTTTATTTTTTATTCATCAACGGTACGTCATAGTGTGTACACCATTTGTTTCTGTTGGTTGGCAGTGTCGTCCGACACGTCATAAAATGCAGCGTCCCGGCCGCCCAAGCTTTTGTGGAGGGGCAGAAATCGAAGGGCCACTTTCGGGGGCACAATGAACGTGGCAGTCGGGCGAGAGATGGCGCCACTCACCTGGATGGCTGTCAGCTGTCCGGGACTGGGCTGGCCCGGCTGAGACAGGGCTACGCCCTCCGAGAACCGGGTCTTCCGCTGGTCCGCCGAGTCGTCCTCCTGGGCCGCAGTAACGCCCTCCTTTTGTACCTCCCCATTTTGGAAGCCGTCAAGCGGCATAAATGCAGTAGAAACTTTGTTCATATGTTTCTGGTTTTTAAGTTTTCTTGACTTTTACGTTCAAATCCACCAATCCCGCCAAGGTCTTGGCACCCCTAAGGGCCTTCTTGTTTTTTATGTTTTCCCAGATTATACATTTTTTTTCCCGTGGTCCCCTGAGATGCGTATCAATGAGGTTCTACTGTATGTTTTATATATCGTACATCGCCACCACACCAACTGGTTCAACTCTTGTTTGGTAATGGCGACCAATATAACGGCTCACCTCAGCACTGTCTGTCAAGAACAGCAGTTGCCACTGCTAAATGGGGCAACTGAACATGACCCGACTCTATCTCGAAAAAAATGCTGCAGCTATTCTTCATCGATGCTTCTCTTTAGTAGACGCTCATTTGTGCCTGTCTCTCAGGTTTTTTCAATACCGAAGCAATCCATCTTTGTGTTCTATTTATTTTTTTCCACTTATGTCCAGCTAATTCAGAAGATAAAAAGGTACGGAGAATCACAGCTAGGTATTACTCTCTAGATACAAACGAGCAGACTCCATTAGCGCTATAATAAAGCCACTCGGCCTTGCACTCCCTTGTGGTTGACATTAAAATGCTCGACGAAGGTTATCTTTTATAATCTATTGTGGCCTTTTTAACATTGAGCACACCCAGTATTTGAAACCCAAGCTAACCCATACTCCAACAACTGGTCATTCTAAAATGATCCACCCATTCAAGAGTAGAACCGGTTTCCTCATTCTCCCTTTTCTAAAGCGGCAAGTGAAATCTTCTTCCCCGAGGAAATGTTATTTCAGACTCCCGCACCGAATCCTTCGTAATTTGTAGTGCGACTAGCTACCAGATTGCTGGTAGCTAGTCGGGCGTTTCCAGGCCGCACTGATGATGTCTCCCACATAGGAGACAAAACGTCCGATAAATTGTTGGTATTGTTAGGCAAGTCAGAGGTATTTCTTTTTAATCATGAATCCCGGCTTTTGGAACATTTTTGCATTTCTTGGCAGCATAGCATGAAACATGCCTAGTCATATTTTTTGTTTACGAAACTTATAAGCACAAATATTTTTTGTCCACCTTATTTTCTGGTATTTTTCAAATGTGGGCGTTAGTTGTTCCAGAAGTTTATAAACGTGACTGTCTATTGTTTCTTTCTTAAGGCTACTGTTTTATTCTTTAATCCAAAATCGAACGAGAAAATTTTTTTTTTTTTTTTTTATAAAAGTTTGATTTTTTTGGAGAGAATGGTAAGCGCAGGACACGCGATAGGCCTTCCACGGAAAAGGAGAAGGGCATCTGAACGGCACCGATTACCAAAGATTCGCTATTTCTGGCACACGCCGTGAGATGGCGCAGCACGACAGGAAAGGCCGCACAAATGACTCGGCCTTTTCCGTGCTCTGACCAACCCTCGATAGCTCAGTCGGTAAAGCACTTGGCTCACAGTCCCCAGGTGGTGAGTTCAAATGCTTTTGATACAGTTCCCTATGGGCGTAACGCTTCTCGGTGTTGGTTTTTCGTTATAGCCGGCCGTTACAGTCAAACGACATAGAACTCCACAAGAATCGGCAGATAAAACACATTCTGCGTTAGAACTCTTTTCTGTAATGAGCCCATTAAGGGTCGACGGTGCATAAAAATAAAATAGAAACCACAGGGAACGATTATCTATGAACACGATAGCATATATAGTTGCACACACGGGCAGGTTAGGGGGCAACTGAATTGGTGCATAAGTCACGAAACATAACTTTTCCGCTAAATTTAGTGGGGAACCTGAATTCGTCAGTAGGTCTTGCGACATCAGGCTATGTCGCATCAATTTTCACGCCAAATTTAGCGGAAAACTGAATTGGTTTGTAGGTCATGTGACGTCTGGTCACGTGACTATGTGACATCAATTTCTCAGCTACATTTAGCGAGCGAACTGGGTGCAAATCACATCCGTTTGCGCTAACCCACCCTTGTCCAGACACTGACCTGGGTGACATCCCACAAGCAGCAGAGTGCCTCGTGGGTCCACAGCGAGATCGTGCGGGGACGACACCTACCTTTTTCTTTTTCATCTTCTGCTTCACCTTGAGGTCCTCTATGGTCTCGAAGAGCTGCTCCGACAGCTTGGCCGCCTTCGCATCGTCCAGAAGGGAGGACAACTTGTCTGGAAAGGGCCAGCCTACGGTCAGCCAAGCTGCTGTAGCCAGCTGTCTCCGAAAACATTTACGGCGTTTCTTTTCACCGCAAAAAATAAAGCATGTATCCCTTAACGCTCGGTCTCCGCCCAAATCGAGCACTAACCGTTCGGGCATGAGTGTGCGGCGACGGATACTTCACTTTTGCGATAAAAAAACCTCGCAAATTATTTTGAAGGCTACGCCGTACCGCCTTTTGAAGGCAGCAAGGAAAGAGACACCATTAAGGCTCGGAGATGAGACCACCGAACCTCGTCACACCTTTAAGGAAGAGTTAAAGCGCTGATGTGGTCGAGATGGTTCGTGGCTAACATTAAAGGGCAACTACACTCAAAAAGTCGACCCCATCGAAATGACTGATATCGCTTTAGGGGGTCAAAATACGGTCATACCCAAAATATCACGTGAAACCAACGCCGCATTACCGGTTAAAACCAATATTAAAAATGCTCTCCCAGCTCAATTAGCGGCCCGAAAGCGGGTGAGCAACGCTGGCACTGGGTGAGCTAGTGAAGCAACACTGGGCAATGACGTAGGTCTAGTCCTACGCTCTCGTACGGACGCCGCGAACGCTTTGTTTCCCGTGGCGTTCTGCGATTCTGCTGACGGCAAGAGGTGCTTACCACGTTATCCTGTGTTCTCCTATTTTTATTAGCGTCCAGGCAGTTCATTTAACTCCAGCATTGCTTCCGCGAGCGCGGAAGAGAGCGAAGCGGTGCTGCTCGCTCACGCGCGTGTCATGGAGCCGGAGAGACTTGCCGGACTCGCGTTGGGCAATGTCGAGCACGACTTGAAGTGCTGTGGGTTGCACCAACAAACCGGTGCACAACCCGGAGCTGCGGTTCCACCAGTTCCCAAGAGACCGGAAGAGGCATAAGGTGTGGGTCGGTGCCGTTCGCCAGATAGACTTCGGAAGACCGTCGACTCCGAGCTCCAACGCGAAGTTCTGCTCCCAGCACTTTACGTCAGATACCTACACACGGGATCTGCAGCTGTTGACCGTTAGGGGTTTCTCCACAAAACATGCGTCTTTAAAAGAATGATGCGGTGCCGTTGCTGTTCGCGTACCGTCTGCCGGCTGCTCCAGCATGATCGGCCGGACGCAGCAGGTCGCAGATGATCTAACTAGCGTGCAAATAAAGGTACCTTAGCTTTAACAACTTAGACCGCTTGTGGATACATCTGTCCATCTATCTCCCATTATCTCTTTTTCTCTCGGTTCGCGAGCAAGAAACAAATAAGTCACGCTGCGCCGGCACTGACCCCGACATATTTATGGCAGTCGGATTCGCTTTTCAGCCGGCAAATTTATAAGTACACACTAAAACGTGCTACATTTGGTGCATATTAACAATGTGAAGCGGTAAAAAAAGAAAACGTGCCACTTACCTTCTCTTTTGAAACTACACGTGGGACTGAGCCGACATTGTCAGTGCGTCGGCTCAGAAGCGCAGGACGAGAACTAGGTCATGCCGACGACGCGCCACTAATATCAGTGCTGCCAAGCTGCTTCAGCCGGTAGTTTTGGTTTTGCTGTGCCACCGGAACGATACTTAGATTCGTGATATCTACAAAACGATACACACTACCGAAAAACAAATTATATCTCGTGATTCAGGGTCGCCGACTTGGACTAAACAGATCATAACCCAGAAATTGTAAAAATGAAGTAGAGTTGCCCTTTAACGAAACAGGCCATAAAAACAATGGGATAACTGAAAGGAGTACGCCGGACGAGCCGAGTGTTTTTTAGGCGGGGGTCGTTGTTGTTGGGCTTCGCTTATCCGATAAGCGAGTTCCGATTTCGTAGCTTATCAAGTCAATTTCTTTTCTTTATATCCCGCGCGCCATTTCGTGAACTTTAGGAAAATGTTCGGTGATGCTACGGTGCTCAGAGTGTAGTCGGCGCAGTTTTTACCATGTGTGTTCCACTCCCGTCGGAGCGACATCTTTGGCAAGGCTTCCCTTCAGAGGCGCGCGACGATGTTTGCGCCGTCAAGGCAGGAATTGCGCGCTAAGTTTGTTTGTGCCCCCTTGCGCCACCTCTGCACCTTCCTGCGCTTCTCTACCTAGAAGACAAGGCCCACGTCACTGCCCCCAAATGTCATTCCTCCATGCAGCGCCACTTAGCCCACGTCGGCATCGCTGAGACTGGCGTCACGACTGAACTAGCATACTCTCGTTGAGCCTCGACGGCCGGGTCACTAACGACAAAGTAATCCACCTGGTGTTCTAGGAGGCTACTCTCTTTAGCCACAGTGGAAACGTTGCCGCGGCAAAGCTGCCGTGTCCAATAGACCTTCACAACGTGTCGCTAGAACTCAACAGCTCGTGATACACCCAGGCCAGGTGCTCGTAGCATGCAGACCACCCAGGACTATTCGGATCACCTCACTAACCCTTTGGCTACTTCGGGCAACTCCTGCTCATCGTAGCAGTTTGTGCCAATATCGCCAATGACAAGCTCATCTCGACGCACACCAAAAAGATTCTCCCAGTGCTCAGCCGACAAGCTAGACTCATCGCGCGTTCCTGATTGGAGATCTTGACACCAGAGGATGCCGTCTCAATCGCCCCCCGCATTTCGCCAATTTTAAAATATTTTATGTTTAGCTCTTCTGGCCCAGCAAAGTAAAAATGGCGGCACATACATTACAGGCAGGGGGAGAAGACTGGTCATGATAAACTAAAATTTTCAGATAGGTTCTTGTCACCGACGGATGACAGCAGTTGTAAAGTCTGCTCCGAGTCATCCCTCGAAATTATTATAGGCGAAAGCCTCATATGTCTCATGGTTCAGTCGACCTACAAAGTCCTTGAGCAAAAACATGTCGGTGACACGAAAGGTACCAAAACATTTACGTGACCACTCAGTGGATGACTAAACGAATTAAGATGATGACTCAACATATTGAGAAGGATGACTTAGTGCTTTATGCTTTTTGTAAATTCACAGTTTTGCCAGTGACATCCACTGACATCTCACAAAAGACTGAGAAACTGGTCTTGTCTCAGTCGGTTATAGTCAAACGCAACTGTGTGGACATCAAAACACGGTGATGTGCATCATTTAGGTACCATTGGTACGGAATGAAATGCTAATGCCAGAACGCGTGACCTTCAATAAAAGGCTGCGCTACCTGGAGGCCTTTGAAACTGCGCAGTGGGAAGCGAGGCTGCGAGGGTGTGCACGTCGAAGGAAGCACACACCCTCGCCACTCGTTTCACCAGTCTCCAGGTGGTGCAGCACTATGAAGGCCACGCAACTCGTGGTCTCATCTTGTGTAGATAGCCCAGTGAGCACCAGCAGTGCCATACCTTCAATGGTGTTTGTTTTTCTTTTTCTTTTTTCTGGATGTAGTAAAAGCTGATTTGCAAACTAGGAACTCAGTATTTCGTTCGACAGCCCTCATTCAGAGCGGAGCTCACAGCGAGCGTCGAAGGTGACGTCCAACCCAGACTATCTAAGATGACAAACATTTCCACACAAGCAGGCAGCGCATCGGGGGTGAAATGCGTCCCGCGACTGAGGAAACGTCGAGCTTCCACGAAGGATGGATAGTAATGGCTACACCCCTTTGCAATGGGCAGCAGCTTGCGCCACCTAGCCTAACATTTCGTTATCCCTTCTTTTTTTAAATTTGTATAAATTTTGTTTTTACAGAAGAGATCCCTCCCCTCTAAAGTGTTCCCATTGCTTATTTTATCTGCATTTTCACCCCTCCCTAGCTCTTTTCTAGTAAACTTCCAATCTCCTCTTAGTTACCGCAATTCTGTCCCTATCCATTCGTACATCCATGTCTGCGAATCCCAGTGCCCCCTCCAAATCCATCCCCCCACGAGTTCGTATTCGTGTCAACTCGCGATCGGCGGCATTCATCCCACCTGTGGTCTTCCTCTTGTCATAGCCATTGGAGAGGCAGCTGACGGCGGCCGTCACCAGGGTCGGTTCGTTGAACCCCAGGAACTTCTCGACCGTCCTGTCGATCCACGGCTTGAGCTCTTCCACGTCCTTGCGCGACAGGGCCATGGCGTGGTGCTGCCGGTCCCGACTGCAATCGCGAGGAGTGCGTCCCTCGATCGGGTCAAGACCGCTGCCCTACCCACACATGCTGCGCACCCTCTCGAACAGCCTGAGCGCGCGAATCAAAGCAGCCGTGAACGCCCAAGTTGTCGCACCCGCTACAGCGAAATTTGAAGCAACGAATCGTTTCTTCACATGCGTCGTTTAATGCTCGATGCGAGCCAAGGCTACGGGAAGACAGGTGCAGTGACGTCCATCTGTTTCTACAACTGCGATGTGCACACGAGCGGGTACTTTCTACAGTGAGCAACGTAAATATGAGGGGAACAGAACGAAAAGAAGTTCAAGTGTGCTTAGTTTTGTGTCTGAAATAAACATCGTTCTGCTTACGTTTTGGCAGCAGCGGCAACGGCGCAGACATTAGGTGATGTTTATGGCAATAGTGCAATAGTGTATTCGTTTACCAATCGGTCAGATCTTGAAGTTAAATAGTTGTAAAACTGAAATAATTAAAAAAAAAAAACATGAAACCGGAATCGCATATGTTTATTGAATTAGGGAGTTTTCGTAGATCGTTTTCGCCGTCCCGCAACGCTCTCCGCAACCCGCTACGACCCTAGCAAAAATTCCGATAGGGATTTGTATGTCCGATAGGAATCAGAGCCGTTTATACTGAGAGAGTTTGGCCAATGGGCGGAGCTTTTTGCCCGCTAGAACCAGCGGATTGCGCGATAACACAAAATGGCTTTACTTCTTTTTCTTCTTTATTCCTGGGAAATCGCATAGAGTTCCTATGAGTCAGAGCCCCAAAATGGCGGACGGAAGTAGTCATCTCCCGGTTGTCAGACTACGCTGCTTTGGTTGCCAGGCTGTTAAAATCTTCTTAAGAAGGCCAAACTCTCTCAGTATAAACGGCTCTGATAGGAATAAGGAGTAGGGGTGTCGCGAACCGGCCGCGGTTCGAGTTCGACCAGGTTCGACTTTTTCGAACTTTTAGTGGAAAGTTCGTCGAACCTTGTATTGAGGTTCGACTCGTGTGCGCATGCGCGACAGGCTGGCCAGTTGGCTTCGGATTGGATGGTAATGGCTAAGAGATGAATTAAGTGCAGCGCTGATCGGCTATTTCAGTCAATACAGTACTAAAATTTCAGTTATTAACTTCTTCAGTGAATAGAATTAGTTTCTTTTAATTGCAGCTGTTCACAGAATAAAATAACCCTTTACATAAAAAAAGAAATTCTCCAAACCTAGACATGCTTGTACCAAGGTCTGGCCACTCTGTCCACAAAGTCGAACCGGTCGAATCTGGTGAAAAGTTCGAAGGTTCGTCGAACCGGTTCGACCCAGTCGAACCCCGAAAGTTCGACCAAAATATCTGGTTCGACAAAAGTTCGCGACACCCCTAAAAAGGAGGTTAGAAGTAGGGGTGTCGCGAACTTTTGTCGAACCAGATTTTTTGGTCGAACTTTCGGGGTTCGACTGGGTCGAACCGGTTCGACGAACCTTCGACCTTTTCACCAGTTTCGATATGGTGTACTAGAAGTAGAGTCCCTGGAATACTGGCTAGTCTGCCGTCCGCCGGCCGCGGCGCGTCTTTTCCGGGATGAAAGATGCGGTGGCGCTGCAAGCAGTCGGCGTGCTACCGACGGGTTCGACGGGCGCAGCTGAGGAGCAGCGAGTTTTTAGTTTTGCGCGCGTTTGCATTTGACTGAGTAAAAGTGGCCTGCGTTGCCGCCGCTCTAGTGGAAAACTTTTTGCCATTATGATGAGATCAATTATAGTTGTACAGTGCACTTAACAGCACTGGCATTACTGTTATCTGTGCAACATAACAGGTTCTCGTAAAAATATCCCAGTAAAAACACACCATAGTTTCTAACGGTTTATTACAGACACACAGCGGCTGTTCTTTTTTCCAGACTACATACCACAACGAACACAGAGTCACCATTAAAGCAGCTGATTTGTAGCTTCAGGAAAAAAAACAACAACAACAAACAAAACTCTTGCTTATAATTAGGGTTTTGCCTTTTCGGAGTTAATTTTTTTTTTTTTTTATCTCAAAATATCTTTTTTCTTTTTTGGGAGGGGGGGTTATTTTTTTATTTTTTTTTGTAGATTCGGTGTTTTTTGTGTAAATTGGTTATGACTTAACCAATTTACACAAAAAACACCAAATCGGTAAAAGAAAATTAAGCCCCGAAAAATAAAACAAAAACACTCCCACTTTCGAGGAAAAAAAAAATGAATAAACTCCGAAAACGCAGAACCCTACTTATAATACACGCTTTCATCTTACTTCAGCCTCCTTTCTTTCAGTAGCTTCATACGCTCCTGTTTCGCCATCCTGTCATTGTTGAGCGCCTTCGTGTAAAATCGAAAACGCAGAAGTACATAATACTTTATTACACCTGTTGTTATGGTGTGTTCATGTGCTAGACAACCTAATGTGGGAAACTCTACTTTCACCAAGAAGGAAAAGAAGTCCTTAATGCTCCTGGAGTGGAGCTTGTGTAAGCTGAAATAAGTTGTGAAACTATCTTCAAGGAGAGTTATAAGGTTCCTAAGGGGGCCAGATGGGTACATCAAACCTCCATTGTCGAAGTGGGCTGTAAATGACGAAGCCTGATCCTCTTCCATGGCGGTGTACTGGTCAGTTTGCAGGAAGGATACACAAACCTCACATGAAGTCTTGTTCACTGTCTTTCTGACTACATATCCAGCAATGTAGTAAATAAGCAAGTCATTGCTTTTTTCTGTTACGTAAGCACTGTGGTCTGACGGCGTGCAAGAGCTGAGTGCTTCTTCTGCGTCATTAAGCTTTCCTTTGTCGATCAGCCCGTCCAAAATGTCTATCGCTCGCTCCTTGTGCAGCTCTGATCCAACGTTTGAAATGAGAGAGTTGATCAGTTCTGGAGAGCAGTTGCCTGACTTGGGTGGCCTGGCTAGATTGTAAAATGCGAGTGCATTGACTGTGATTAAGAACTGGGCAGCAGTAGGGTGATCGTTTGCACCAGATGACTGTCGAACGACGCCGAACAGGTTCTCAAGCCTGTCCTGGCTCAAATTCGCTGTCATTATAAATTTAAACCCGATTGTGTTGATGTAGTCAAGCAGATGTAGCGTGCTTTCAATTGTCACATGTAGCCCTTCTGCTGTGCTAGAACTCAGAAAGCCACCCACAGTAGATTTTGCGTGGCTTTCCCACTTTCTCAGGTACTCCAGGAACTTTTTAAGAAACTGGTAGTTTGGCGAGCCAGCGTACAAGGCTGCCTTTGGGAATCGCGAGGACATTACCCTGATAACTTTGTTTATCCTCTTGACAAAACTTTCTGTTGGTTCTATTGAGCCACATGCAGCTTCCAGCTTCGCGCGGTAAAGAAAAAGTCCTTTGACGACTTCGTCACCAAATAACTGAAAAGCTGGCGCAACCCTCATTTTTTCGAAAGAGTTGGGGCTCACATGAACCCGAGTAATGGAAGGCATTACTTTCAAAGAAACAGTCTTGCTGTCAATTTTCCAAGCTTCTTGGATAGGGCGAATATGTGCGCGACCCTCTGGAGTGTTGAAGCCCTTTGCTATGAAGGCGTTCCTCACATTTTTTAGCAAGTGGGGAAAATCGGACAGGAAGTGCAGATGGTGCGCTTGTCTCACAGGGTGTGGGGTCTTGCACCTTGTTCCTTTCGCTGTACCTAAATTAATAGAAACCAACTTTAGCTGCACTGTAGTGACTGGTGAAGGCAGAAAATAGTGCATTTGATCCCTAGAATTACCTCGTATGCCAAAGATCCTCCACATTGACCTGTTCCAGCTCGCTCCATCGCAGGTGACAAAGTCTACAAAAAGACCGGCTTTTTCACATAGGATTGTTGCCTCGACAATGATTTTGGCCAAGGTGTCAGCTTTAACATTTCCACGTGAAGCAAACACACCAAGGACCTGTGTCCACTGACCTAAGGAAAGAAGCCAAAAAACAATAAATAAAAGTTTTGTTTCACGCCTGCAATGCAGCACAATAAATGCAATAGCAGAATGGAATCGCTTACCTTGGAAAGGTTGGAACAGAACAACCATCCCATGATCGCAAACTTGCCCCTTCTGTGATTCTGGAGTAAACTGTGCGAGGTCAACGAATCCCTCTAAGTCGCCTAGAAATGCAAAACAAATGTGCATATAAAGTACACAGCAGAGACAAACACTATAGCAGTGAAGAGCCACAACTTAAGAACAGGTTCTCACCAGTTGACTTGACATCCAAGTGCTCTGAAATCTTCATCTCATCAAACACAATGCCTCCATGGCATGCAAACTTGTCCATAAATTCGTCTTCTCAGAAAGGGCTTCAAATATTTTTTGGTTAAAACCGAAGCCGCCTTTGAAACCAAGAATCCGCTTTTGCAGGCACGTCCGTCCAGGCAGGGCAAGTATCTTGTGTCGTCTAATGTGTTCATAGAGTCTCGGACTCTTCATGCGCATTAATATGCATTCAAGAAGCCACTCGTTCGTGTACTGCATGCCCTTTGCCGACTTACGTCTGGCAGCTTCAAAGCAAGCTGTAACAGCAAGCTGCTGTTTCGAAGGCAGAGCACTCATCCTTTGTTGAAAGTCTGTTTTCGACAGCTGCTCGTTCTCGTTTTTCATGCTCTCAACAGCACTCTGTGCTTTTGCCAATTTCCTCTTCAGTACCCGTAAAGCACGGCTCTTCGAAGCTGATTTTTTTGCTTTGATGATTCTTTTCTTCCTGGAGGCTGCATTTTGGCTCAGTTTACGCATATACTTGCACGCCAAGCAGGGCGATTCAGAAATCAGAGAGCATTTTGCTGAAAAGTAGCACCCATTGAAACAAACAAAAGTTTTTGTCATAGGTTTCAGACCATAGCCAGGGCACAGCTTCATGCTTCCGATCTCGTGCAACAAGACTTTGACGTCATTTGCGCTGCTTATACTTTGATTTTTGATTTCCTTTCCACGAAGATAGACTGTTGCTTTTGGAGTTGAGCCCTGTGGCGCAGAAAAATCAAGCACAATGCGACGGCTCACGTGCAAAACACCTAGAGCACCTTCCTCACTCAAATGGCAATGAGCAAAGGTTATTTGATCTGTGTTGCCGTCGAGGTTGATCTTAGTCCACGGAGGTGCAGGCAGCAGATCAAGGCACTCGCGAATGAGAGCAGTGTCCCGAGAAGCATCACTAATGGGCAGGTCAGCATCAGGTTGCGTTTCTACATCCACGCAGTGCCTCTTGACAAGTGGCAGTGGCACCTGATCACACAGGTTACGTTCCTTTCTTTTTTTAGGCACTGGCTTCGAGAAGTACTTGGGCGCGTCCGGAAACACGCTCGGCACAGCGTCCTTCGTCAGCTGCGGCACACTACGTGGTAGCTCAATGACTTGCCCTTGGACGACGTTCTTGAAGGTTCGTTCGATGAACTGGGGCTCAAAGTGTCTCTCACACACGACGCTGGCTTCGCCGAGGGTTCTGTCATCACGCTTGATTTTGCACGCCCACTCTTGCAGCCTCGCGGAGTCTTGTGGAGTTCTAAACAGCGAAAACTTTTCTTTGCACGAGCGGTATCCACTCCTGCAGCCAGGCACGAAGCAAGTGCTGTCGCGGGACTGTCGCTTTCTCCCCGACATCATGCGTTGAGATCTACGAAGTGACCAAAAACGCCAGCCATATCAGCCATTCTACCTGCAAAACTACGCGTGGAGCGTGGCCGGCGTGGCTGGCGCGACCGGTTTGACAGCACGCCGATTCTCCGCAGCGCCCTCTACGCTGTCATCATCGGCGCGACACCTCGCCCCATAGGAAGCGAGCAAGCCGGCCGTGTCGCGGCGGTCGCCTATTGTTCGCCGCGACCTGGCGGTAGCCGCCGCAGGAGCATCGGGCAGCAATGGCGACGAACAGCACGGCGGACAGTGTCCCCGTCGTGATTACGACGGAATTTAAGGCAGTTACGAGTTCGGAAAGTTCCTTCGGAAGCCGGTGCCGCCGGCTCAGAATCATCGCGAAGTAATAGCAACGAACAGCACAGAGGACAGTGGGCGACTAAGAATCCGGAAAGCTTCTTCGGTAGCCGGTGCAGAATCATCAGGGGGAAGCAGTGGCGATAAGCAGCACAGCGGGCAGTGTTCCCGGGGTGATTACGACGGGGTTTAAGGCGGTTACGAATCCAGAAAGCTTCTTCCGTGGTGCCAATATGACTAAGAGAAAACTGTTTCATGAATCTGGCCGCGTGTGCGACGTGAAGGAGGTCCGTTTCGACGGACATGTGAATGTCACGGAGCGCCGTAATCTGCAAACAAAATTAAGCGCGCCCGTAAAAAGTTTTGTTGGCGTTGAGTGGACTGCGGTAATTATGTACGTTTATTTTTGAATCAGCTTGACAATAACTGGGCGATTTTTTTTCGCGCCGTTCCGCGATTCTCTTTACTATCTTCCTGTAGGCTGATGGAAACATCCAACGGTGGTAGGCTTAGGAGGGCGACCGCATTCCGCTTCTCGATTCCGGTGATGTATTTGCTGCATACTTTAGAGTTTTCCGTCGGTGTCGATGCTGTTCGATCGTAGCTAGAAGAGAAAAAAGTTAATTGTATTATTCGTCAGCAGCTTAAACAAAGCGCGAACTGGAAGGTAAGAAACACCACTAACCTGTATGGACGCACAAGTCGTACCCAGGTCGCGCAGTACTCCGCCTCGTACGGCTTCGAAGGGACGATGTAGTACGTCGTGCCGTGCGCGATCTTGCCGACCACGCAGCAATTGTTGCGGCTTTCTTGGTGCGGAATAGCCATCTCAGAAATTACAGCCATTACAGCGCTAACCCACTACAAGGCACAACCAATGCAGCGACTGGCAGAAGATGCCCGATGCAACGGACCCGTTTGCCGCTAGGGGCGCCCTGGTCGGGGCTTGAATTAGATCCGCACGGTTCCTATAGGGAGAGGAGCGCGGACGGCAGACTAGCCAGTATTCCAGGGACTCTACTAGAAGTTTCGACCAGTTCGACTTTGTGCCGGACAGTGTGGCCAGCCCTTGATACAAGCATGTCTAGGTTTGGAGAATTTTTTTCTGATGCAAAGGGTTTTTAATTTTGTGAACAGCTGCAATTAAAAGAAACTAATTCTAATCACTGAAGAAGTTAATAACTTAATTTTTAGTACTGTATTAACTAAAATAGCCAATCAGCGCTGCACTTAATTCATCTAAAACAACGTACCGCTCGAGTTATTTCCACTGCCCTCTTTGAAAGGCGAAGTCGAGCTCGCTCGTAACTTCCGAAAATCGCAGGAAAGGTAAGACAGACGCAGGCGACGTTGCGAGCAGACGACATTGCAAAGGAGCAGACGACGCTCAATAGGGGGTCGCGATCCGCCAATCAGGGCTCGGCGTTCTGGCGTCACCGCTACTTCCTTTCTCATGCGCAGAAGACGAAAATGAGCCCACTTGCGAGGCGTATAGACGATGAAAATAATCCCTGGAGAAGGGGAACAAGAGGGACAAGGGACAAACATAAATCTCCAAACACAGCTAGGTGACTGATGAGCGACTGAAAAAATCCGCCTGGTCCGGGTATCGAACCCGGTCCGGGGTCCGGGTATCGAACCCGGTCCGGGTTCGATACCCGGACCAGGCGGATTTTTTCAGTCGCTCATCAGTCACCTAGCTGTGTTTGGAGATTTATGTTTGTCCCTTGTCCCTCTTGTTCCCCTTCTCCAGGGATTATTTTCATCATTATTGTCCAGCTCGCTTGCCCCCTTTGCATTTAATTGCATTATAATTATAGCGTATAGACCTTTCCAGCGGCAGTCTCGAACGAAGCGATTTTCAGCGGGCGTCCCTGGTTTTGAGTGAGTACCGGAATCTACAACGCCGTTTCTCGGCGACTAGCGGCGAACACCCGGAGGTTCCAACTCCGGTCAGAAATGCATGGGGAACGTGAGAAAATCGTTGTTTCTTCAATGTTGTGGAGATGTACGCAACGACAATAGTTTTTGACATAATGAAGGAACATTTTAGAATAATTTGCACCAAGTTGTGTGCCAAGTGAGGACGTAATTTTTGTAAAAAATTGCATGAGCGGCATCGTGCAGCAGACGACGCGTCAACGTCATGGCGACGTCACAGCGTTCACGTGACCCGCTCCGGCCAACCCAGAAAGTCCATCTCCGCTGCGCACAAAAATCGTCTGCTTCAAACGCCATTGCCTTGGAAATTGCATTCTCAAAATTTTCACACTCATCCAATATTATGGAAACTTTGATAAAGTGTTTAGTGCTTTACCAAATTCACGACAGACTAGTTTCGAAAAGTGTCAACTCAGCGTTTATTTTTTAACCAGTCGTGTTGAGTCAATCTCCATGTATTCTCCCATAGGGCGGGCCGCCTCCTAGAACCCTGAGTACAACGTTGCCTGAGTACCACGTGACTCGCGCCGAGCTGTTCTGTCGGCCATGTTGTCGGCGAAACACGCGGATCAATCATCAAAGGATTGCGCTACTCTGCTCCGTAAGGTACGTCAGTGTTGCCCGACTGCGCTGAGCTGTGGAGTTTCTCGTCAGTGGGCTGTGGCAGCCTGCGTAGGCGCAATTCCGGACGCTGGCAGCGGCTGAATTGCCGCGTTTTCTTTTTTATTTTGTGTTCTGTGGCGAACATAATTTATAGAGGTATTTAAGAAAGCAGTGCTCTATTTTTGGGAACAAAAACAAAGAAATGAAAGCTGTTTTGGTGAGTCCGTGCGCGACAGAACAAATGCAACTGGAATGTTTGTTTCATTTTTTGTTCATCGTTTTACGGCACTGTACACTCAGACGTGTCAATCTATATAGGTCAAAATATTTGACCACACAGGATATCCGAACTGCATGGATATTCCCCGCCCACAACATAAAATTCAATGAGTCTCATCAATCGAACAACATATATTGTACGTACCCCACGGTGCCGCGTTATCCGAACAGGATTTGAGAAAGGTCTCGAATAGCACAGCGTATCCAATATACAGTGTCGACGATAGTCACTTCACGACAATCGGACGGAATCCGGCGTGCTTTGGGGACCATGTAGAAGAAAGCAGCTTTTTTGCACAGCTTCAAAGCAAATGAACGAACGTGTCTATTCTACCCCCAAACCCCGGACCCGACCCTATCAGCTAGCTATTTTTCGCGAAGACCCGGAACACACCCGGGAAGGCTTTTCGGAGATTATCTCAACGGAAACAATCCTCCAGGAACGTCGAACTGCCTGCGTCGCGGGCTGCTTGACGTTCACTCTCTTCGTTCGTTTCCTGCGAAGGCCGAACAGGCTACGAGCCCTGGTATTCTCTGCTTCTCACAGTGGAAGATAACATACAAAGTGTAAGCATCCTAAACAGGCGAATAAAGTTAAAACTCCCAAGAAAAGCCGGCGAACTCCGAATGCAAAATGCAAGTGGGGAGTCACGCTGACCGGGTTTCCACAGCTCAGGCGGGCACCAGAAATTTTTGGCTGATAGGGGTCGCTCGATATGCAAAATGGCGGCGGCCAGAGCGCTCTTTTTGCAAAGGTTTTTCACTAGATCCCATATTTGAAGTAACTGCTCACAACGCATGCCCGGGAAGAGTTTCCCGTCAGCTCTCGGGGAACCGCTCGAGAAGAGGGGAAGGAGAAATCCTCTTATTACCGGGACTCTCCTTTGTAGGTCCCAGACTTCCCCAAACGTCGCTACTCTCCCTCTAGAAGATTATAGAAGATTAACTTGCCACTCAAAACTCGTACAAAAGCATCTTTCCCCTTTCTCTCTTCCCCGGTGGTAAGAAAGCAGCAGCGAACTCAGCTATGACCGCCAGAGAATGTGGCGCTCCCTTACGGCGAGCCGGGGTGATGTCACGGCGAAGAGAGAATTTTTCCCCGACTCGCCCCGCTCGCCCTGTGGAGGCTGTGACGACGCTAGCTGTCGGCGCGCTCGTTTCTATTTAATTTTTTTGGGGGTGTTTTTCGTAGAAAGTGTAAATTTTTGAATGGGCCTTTATTGAGGTATGGCCTGTAGCTAGAGGCGAAACGTCAACCAACATTTTAAGCAGGCTTGACAGGGCAGGCAACGCATGAATCGCAGCTGTTATATGAAAATAAAGAAATACGGCTACAATTAAAGGAGCATCATTAAAGATTTACACCTCACACAATAGATGCTGCTGATGGTCTGAATGAATTGGCAGGTTATGTATACTATCTTTCTTTTGTATCTCTGCTTTTAAACAAGATCGCCGAAGCAGAAAAGCTGCATGCTCCTCGAGGAACATGCTAAATACAGTCTGGGCCATGGGGAGAGAATCACAAGCAAGACAGCCCAAGTGCAGGAGCAAAGTAAAAAAAAAAAAAAACATTTATTATATACATTGCTCGCATTTAACCTTTGCTGGATTCGGATAGTATTTCAAAGGACTACACGGGTGGTATATGTGGACTTGTTTATATCAACCCTCAAGTAATGTATAACAAACGTAAGCGAAGACGTCTAGCTCGTTATTAGTCCCTTAAGCCCTAAAATTGAGATTTTATTAAATCGAATTGTCCTGAAGCTAAAATACCAGAAGCTTTACTCACGCAGACTGTCACCCTTCACAGGTTCCACATTTTCTGCTACTAGTGCTGCATCTACCGCTGGACAGACGTTCGAATGCTTGCTTTTACTCCTGTTTTCCTCTGTTGTCAGAGAGTCCAGCTGTAGGGAGTTTGGAGGCTGAGGAAGCCTTTGGGGACCTGCAGCAGTCTCTTTTAATTGGAAATGACAATTCAGACTAAACGGTGTATTTTTTTAATACCCAAGGCTGAAATAAAGAATGTCAGGAAAAAGTATAAACATTCCAAATTACGGCACTATTGCTGTGCATATTTCATACAGGCAACTGGGGGCAATTCGGCCGTTTTTGCTGCCACCATACAAACTAATTTTCAGTAATTGTGCATCTTCTAAGAAATATGCCTGCATACGTGTATAAACTATATAATTAATTCACGAAGAAGCTACATTTATGTAAAACAGCCCTGTTCCACGAGCACTTCAAAGATCATCAGACGCAGGGCCTTTAAAACATCTGGGAACCAGCGCATGCAAAATTAAAGCGCAGAGTCGGCGTTGTGAGCTAATTTGCCGACCACCCAAAGGCCCATGATATAAATGCCCCTTCAAATGCCTTGAAAGCGGGATGTAATATCGTCCTAAATCATGAACAGGCAAGGAACAGAATTCCAGCGTCTGAAACGCTTGCGCCACCGCTTCACCGACTCCTCGAAAGATTGCCTTGTGTCGTGTGGACGGACGGGGAGGTTCATCGGCGGAATTGCCTCCTCCCATAGCTTTCGGGATTTGTAACCCAATTTTAAAGGTAAAAGGGACAAGCAGGCTTGTAAAATGTACGGAAGCACGTCAATATCGGCCTAACTCAACGTCTTGTACACCGGGTAAACGAATTCCAGCTCCTCGAAGAGCTTGCGGCACACAACGCCAAACCAGGAAACCGGTGCTGGGAAGCGAGCCGATGCGAGATCGCGGAGCGGAGTCCTCCCCCTGACGTCACGGTACACCGCACCTCAACCAACCACGGCGCGGCGACCGCAGCAACGCTTGTGTTCGCTCTCGGGGCTAATAGGAAAGTGTGTCGGTCCCATAAGAGTGTGTATCGGTCCCATAGGAGTGTGTATCGGTCCTATAGGGGTGTGTATCGGTCCCATAGGGGTGTGTATCGGTCCCATAGGGGTGTGTATCGGTCCCATAGGAGTGTGTACCGGTCCCATAGGATTGCCTATTGGGCCTATAGGAATTTCTATCGGTCCAATAGGCATTCCTATTATAGTCCCATAGGAACTTAGACCGGACCGATAGGGACTTTATCGGACCATTAGGAAGCTTTATCAGTCAAACAAAAAGTTTTGTTGGCCAAATAGGAATGCCTCCTTGACTAGTGGAAACCTCGAATCATTCAATGGGAATGTCTAAACCAATTGTGCATGTCTATTTGAGCAATAGGAATCAAAAATAGACACATGTCTGTCAGAATAGTCCGTGTTAGATGACCACATGCATCATTTGATGCATGTGTTACGTAAACTGGGCTGTGTGATGCAAATATCTATTCCACGTCCGAAGGATGTGTCCAGCAGCATGTATGTACATTAGTCAAGTTAATTATGCGACAATATGTTACGCTTTTTCTCTTGATATTTTAGATCGCAAAAATGGTTTAAGCCCAGGTTACATAACACACTATCGATGTACATCAATGGGTTATAAAAATTCATATAGTTTTGTAGCTCGAAATTAATGCTAGAATAAGAGACTCACATACACTCACAATTTAGAGGAAAATAGCGTATTGAAATGCTTGCTTTTCTGAATTAATTTCGGGGCAATATTCTAAATAAAACTTGGGAACCTGGTGCGTTAAAGCAATTTACTAATAAATTACGATAAGGAGAGTGTAAATAAAAGTAATCGCCATGAAAAATAAAGAAAATATCTTGATGGGTTGAAACAAGAAATCGACTTCCTACTCCATTTCAATCAAAACAAATGGCAAGTCGGTACCAGTCATGATTTACACATTTATTTTATGTGGTTATAGCAATAGTTGTATTCACCCTCTTTTATTCCTTAGCTTGTAAAGATATCTTTACTGCACCCCTCTATTGCGATTCGGTCAATTTCGGTTTCAATTTTGTAAGGAGCTCGTATTGTTGAAAAACAACACGGCTGGGACGAGGACAAAAAGACAAAGAGAACACAGGACAAGCGCTGTCCTGTGTTCTCTTCGTCTTTTTGTCCTCGTCCCGGTCGCGCTGTCTCTCAGCCAGAGGTCGGCATATTAGGTCGCCCTCACTCACCCTCACCCTCACAGCCACACTGACCTAAGCCCCTCACTCACCCTCACCCTCACAGCGACACTCACCTTCAGCCCCTCACTCACCCTCACCCTCACAGTCACACTCACCTTCAACCCCTCACTCACCCTCACCCTCACAGTCACACTCACCTTCAGCCCTTCACTCACCCTCACTGAACCTCACGGCCCTCACGCACTCACCGCCCTCACGGCCCTCACGGCCCTCACCGCCCTCACGGCCCTCACGCCCCTCACTCACTCATGGCCCTCACGCCACTCACCGCCCTCACGCCACTCACCATCCTCACGGCCCTCACCGCCCTCACGGCCCTCACCGCCCTCACAGCCCTCACGCACTCATAGCCCTCACGTAACTCACCGCCCTCACCGCCCTCACGGCACTCACGTCACTCACCGCCCTCACGCCACTCACCGCCCTCACGCCACTCACCTCCCTCACGCCCCTCACACCCCTCACGCCCCTCACGCACTCAGGGCCCCCACGCCACTCAGGCCAGCTTCAGATGGGGTGATTTCGCCCAGAAACTTTACGTCGCAACACCAGCAACACGGGCCGCCCGCGATCACACGCAGCAACCAATTGCTGCAATTTGCCATCGGCATCATAAAATTTTATTTTAGAGCGCAGCTCTGAGGGGCCCGTTCCCGGCTTGAGAGGCGTCGGCGTAACCAAGGCCCCAAGGTCACCCCAAGGTCACGTGACCCCCAGAGGTCACGTGACCACTCCCCAGGGTCACGTGACCCCCAAGGTCACGTGACATCGAGTCACGTGACCCCCGAGGTCACGTGACACCCCTGAGGTCACGTGACCCCCCCCCCGAAGTCACGTGACACCCCCCGAGGTCATGTGACCACCCCCAGGGTCACGTGACCCGCCGCCGAGGTCACGTGACCTCCCCGATGACGTTATCGTCCCTGATGACGTCACCGGCATCAGTGATGTCACTGATGATATCACCGGCATCCGCATCGTCATTGTCATCATCACTGATGACGTCGTCAGTGACTTCACTGATGACGTCACCGATATCCGCATCGTCATCATCATCATCGCTGATGACGTCACCGACATCCGCATCGTCATCGTCATCATCGCTGATGACGTCATCGGAGTCCGCATCGTCATCGTCACTGATGACGTCATCAGTGACGTTACTGATGACATCATCGGCATCGTCACGCGACCCCCCAAGGTCAAGTGACCCTTCCCCAGGTCACTTCACCCACCCCCAGTACCCTTCCCTCCTCCTCCTCAAGAGCTGCGCTCTAATTCGGTGTTACAGGGAGTTGTAAACGGCTATCACTTTTTTTTCTTGCACTATTTAGACACAATTACGCGTTATAAACGTGTTTTTATGCATTTAAACCTCGTTAAGGAATACTAATGCACCTTTCTGAAACAGTTTATTTCCAAAAAAACAATCGATTTCCAACCAGAACGAAGTCTTTCGGTGTCATCATCACCGCCACGAGGTATCACGTAGAAATTTTGCGTCCCTGATTGGATGCAGCCGCTTCAAACGTATTCAAATTGCTCCGAGTTGCTTGCTTATTTCGAGCCGGACCCGACCTCAGCAATTCGTGTCGATCTAGGGAAAGCTAGAGAACAACCCGCCATTAACACCAAAATTGCTGAGAAAGATGCTCGATCTGAAGGGGGCCCCACGCACTCACCGCCCTCACGGCCCTCACCGCCCTCACCGCCCTCACCGCCCTCACCGCCCTCACGGCCCTCACGTACTCATAGCCCTCACGCCACTCACCGCCCTCACGGCCCTCACCGCCCTCACCGCCCTCACCGCCCTCACGCCACTCACCGCCCTCACGCCCCTCACCGCCCTTGCGGCCCTCACACCCCTCACGCCCCTCACGCACTCATGGCCCTCATACCCCTACTGCCCTCACCGCCCTCATGGCCCTCATGGCCTTCACGGCCCTCACGGCCCTCACAGCCCTCACAGCCCTCACGGCCCTCACCGCCCTCACAGCCCTCACGGCCCTCACTCACCCTCACACTCATGAATTTTCCTGGTTCAGAAACTCACTCACCCTCACCTCACCTGTGAAGATGAGGGTGAGTGAGGGTGAGTGAGGGCCCTCATGAGTGAGGTTTGCCGAGGTATGCTCTCAACATGAATTACCACCAACTTCCCTTTTGAGCTCGTACTAGTTACAAAACCCCATCGGGAGCGACACCAGTTTTTTTTTTTCAGCATTGTTTTGTTGTGCGTTGTTTGCGTTTCTGTTGCGAGACGGATATGCTTTTAGACATGGAAATGTGCCAATTTATTCGAGTTTATCTTTCTGTGAAGTTTCCTCTTACATTGATTATGTTCAAGAAGAGCGTGGAAGACCCTCGGCGCAACAGGCTAGCGAGCAACTCAACACAGTTGGTAAGCATGCTTCTTTTGGTCTTTGTTTGCATTGTAGACGTGTGGAAGTTTTGAACATTAGGGAGTTTTAGAATAACGTTTGTGTTAGATAGCGAACGAGAGAGCCGAGACCAGGGGCCCTAAACTCGTGAAACACAAAGTTGGAGCCGAAAGTTGGCGGAGCGCGCTGATTAGACGTCGGCGACAAAAACGCGAAGTCATCGTCGCGGTTGTCCAATCGGTGCGCTCCGTCAACTTCGGCCCGAACTTTGTGTTTGACGAGTTTAGGGCCCCAGGTCGTTTCAGATGAAAGGCTCCATTTTTTAATAATCAGTCCGAGCTGATCGGGAGCACTGCGCGAGCTCTGGCAGTGTGGTACGCGCCGAGCTCGCGCCATCGCCACCTACTGGCATACCGTCTTTGCCAGTATAGACCTTTCTAATGTTTACAAAATCACAGTCCAGCGTGCGATCTTCACAGTCCAGCACGTGCGTGTTCGTCGCTTCGAAAAGCGAGGAATGCACGCGCAATACGCACGAACACTCAAGATGACGCCGGCCACACGCTCTTTCTTGGAAAGGTCTATAGACCAGTGTCCGATATCCTAGCCCCCAGCGATAAAAATGGGAAATAATAATCTCAAACGCAGGCTTTTGTAAAGAAGGGGGGGGGGGGGGGGGGGGGCTGCGCATAAAACAATATTTTTGCTTTTTACAACGCTCTTGGCGTCGGTGCGGTTCTTGGAGATTCATGACAGTGCATTTCTTACCTTCTTGCACTATACTTCGTTTCACCTTATGTCCGAGCGCGGACGATGTTATGAGCCAAAGGGCCAATCAAACAGCGCAAAAAGCGCAACGTCATAGCGTGCTCCCTGCGGTTGATAGGACTAGCCGGCAGAGGAGCACGCAAAGAGGGACGGCGAATACCGGCTATTCCTATCAACTGCAGAGAGCACACCATGACGTTGTGCCTTTTTCGCTGTTTGATTAGCCCTTCGGCTCATAACATCGGCCGCGCTCGGGCCTAGGCTGAAACGAAGTATACGATATGGGCAAAGGTTTCTAAAAGAAACTGAGCCTTTCAAAAAACGCAGCCCCCCTTCTGTGTCATGACGTCAGCATAAACGAAAATGGCGGCGCCCATGGAACAGAGCAGACACTGGTCTATACAACATTCTTCCCCCCTCAAGAGAAGTTGTCCGAAGCGAACCGGGCAGGGGGCCTCCGGACTCGAGAACCTCGTCGCAGCGGAATTGCTGGGTTCACTTGAAGTGGCGATGCTTCCGATGACGAAGCTGAGGGTGTTGAAGCAGGGTCGACTTTGAACTTTGACCATAGAGTAATATAGTAAACGTAAAGAGAGGACACAGGAGCCGATTCGCGGCCCAGATAGTGCGTTTAATACCCTCCGCTACCTGGCGCTTTTCTGCAATTTGGTTAAAATTAATTAAAACTCTTTCTGTGAAAAGTATTTATTCTTCAAATGGCAATGCTTTAAAATTGTTTAAGGTACTTGAAACGACTAAATAGTTTAGATTGAATACGTCACAAAACCACGTGATGAATGGCGCCTGCCATGGCCTGCCTGCCTGCACGCCGTCGCCTCTGCTCGTCCCTGCGTCGTTCGTCTGTGCTGTGCGTGCCGTCCATCTGTGCTTTCTGCTGCATCATGTTCGGTCGACTTTGCATCATCAAGGTGACGCATGACCGCCCGCGTGCTCGCATGCTCGGCGTGAATTCGTGGAGCCGATCGGCTCGAGCTTCTCGCGCTGTTGTTTCTGCCGGGCTGTCTGGCTGCACTTGAACGTGTGTGCATGTTGATTTTCGATGAGATTGTTTTAAAAAAATAATTTAACTTACGACCCGGCACACGACATTGTCCATGGGTTCACAGATGACGGTATTGAACGACCCTCTAACATTGCAGATAGAGCCTTGGTTGTTATGCTGTCTGAAATTTCCAGGAGGTGCGTTTAGCCCCTTGCATACACTGTTGTGCACACTTTAACAACGTCTTCTGTTTAACGCAGTCTCCTCATTTCTCTCATTCGGGAGCTTAAAGGGGCGGTGCAACGATATTCAATTGGAATGTTTTTCACTTTACACGAGCTTACTGGCACTAGTGAAACTCAAGGATACTCGCACGTAACGCCACTGACCAAGAAACTCCTTTGTTGCGCTGTAATTTCGAGGACAAAACCGAGTGTTTTCATTCAATCTCTCCTTCGAAAAACCTGATGACGTAGCTGGGCGGTAGCAGTACCGCCCTGTGACGATATTTGTATACGGTTCATAGATTGGACCCGAGCATGGCGTGGACACTCGATTTGGGCTCGTGATAATCAATAGCTCGAGAAACATTCGGGTAGTGTCCTGTGTCCAATCGCTGCAATGACAACAGCCGAACCATAACAATGTCTGGAACTCAGCGCGTGTCCTGTGCCATGCCAACTCCAGCGCATGACTATGATCAACATTGGCGGCATATAATCGGCTCCAGATCACGGGGCCGCTTGTTCTGGCTGCGAGTTGAGGGAGTGAACTCTGCTCGTTTTTCTTTATTTTTTTTCTGAAACTTCGATTGCGTGTGGTGAAAACGAACGGGTATTTCACAGATCATTAACGTCAGGGATTCGTCCTTAGCGGTATTTGAGTAAAATACAAATATCAGTGCACCGCCTTTTTAAGACTGTTGGCTTCACAGTAAAGGCTGTGGTCTGTGGTTAGGGCGCTTCAAGCGTCAGCTTGGTGGGTGTGATGATAAGCCATTTTTTGAAGTTGACAACGAACACGTTTACTTTGTCTTTAATGTTCCGCACGTTCCCAAAACAACCAAGAGCAATCTCCGAGCCTACAAACTTTGCATTGGAAATGAGGTCATTGAGTGGGTCTTCTATTGTTGAACTTTATTGTTCTATCCATGAGATGAGCTTGCAATTGGCTCCGAAACTTACTGAGAGACACATTTTTTCAAGAACCTTTTTGTAACATGGAAGAAAATTGTGCCCCACAGGTACTGAGTGCCTCACTCTTTCTTACAATCATATCCGTTGTTTACGGCAGTTCCAAAGTAGGAGACAGCCAGAAGCCATCGTTGGGTGGCAAGTTACTATAAAAAGTGTCCTCAAGCTCTGGGTTGAGCTTTCAAGCAGCCATTACTTTAAGTTCTTACTTACACGACGCCTGCAGCAAGGCACACTTGAGAACGTTTTTGGAGCTATATACGGCAAATGCTGGGCTGCTACACAAACCCAAATGTGCATCAGTTCACCTCAGTACTAAAACACCTCCGGATAAAGAGACTGTTCAAACTGTCGGACAATGAAAACGTAGAGGACGACAAGGCTGGGACCTTATAAAGGAGTTGCAAATATCTTCGCACCATGAAAGTTTAATTTCAGACATTGTGGAATGTCTTCCAATTGATAACTTCCCGCCTCTAGAGGATATTTCTGAGCTGGCATCAGACATCAGGTCTAACATAATTGATGACTCGTCCACTTTTTTATTACGTTTGGGGCTATTTGATCAAGCTTTTGCTTGAACAGACAGCTTACAGCTGTGGCTATTCACAGCTGCTATCGGATGAGTCTAATAACTTGACCAGGCCTCACCAGTACTGTCTTGTTCCTAAAGCATACCACGTGCCTGGAAAATTCTTCGGGAACTTAGTAGTACCATCACAAGCTGCCTTTCATTTCATTCAGCAACTAGAAAATCACTTTCTTGCCATAATAGAGAGTTTGACACATGTTCGAGGAGTGTGTGCCGCCTTGTATAGAACACTTTGAGGTCTGGAAGGTTTTAGCCTTTGCCCAGAGGAGTACCACAAAGGGTTTTTAAAATTGTTTTGCAGAATACGCTTGTGTTGACATGTTTGATTGCTTAATTGGATTTTGGACAAAGTTCGGTTGCACTCTTCAGTTCCTAGTAAGAACGAGACAGGTTTAACTGTTAATAGTGTATTAACAGAGGCGGTTGCCAAACCAAAAACAAAAAGTGCTTATTAAGTGGGCGGTGCAGCTTGCTCTCCAAATATTTGTTTCCCCTTTTTCCAGCGAATGTGTATCACGGCTCTCTAACAAATATATTTGTCCGCTTTCTACAAAATTTCGATAGAAAATAGTGTATAGAGGCTAAAAATATTTGAAAGAAAATGTATCCACTTTTGTATCCACTGTCCATAGTTTTTTAGCCGCTTTTTTCTGGAGCCATATTTCTTTTCTGAACAATTTCGGGGAATGTTTAGGGACGTTGAATCTTGTCAGATTTCGAATAGAGTTCTCATTGTTTGGTAATGCCTCGCCCGCAGTGAGTTTGAGGCTATGCAATTTTTTTTTTTTTTATATTTGTCGGAAATTGGGAATTTGTACTATCCGGTGTGTGCTTCGCACTGTTATTATACTCTTATCACTGGTAATGATAGCGATGTCTTATTTATTTTTGCACTTACTTCCCGTACCCGAGTCGGCGTCAAAGTGAATGTATCATACAGCATGTTGTCCGTGGAAAGGTTTTGTTAACTTGGTTCCGCTAAGAATCTATTACGAAGTGTATGATATGCCGAAGCCCTTCATATTCATTTAATTTTGTGAGTATCGATCTCTTTTGTATAAAACGTACAAAGCTTCTGAAGCAAATCATGTATACATGAATGTGGTCCAATAAAATGTGTTCGAACCACTTACTGTTGTTGACCCCAAAATGCTCCACCAGCCAGGAGTCAATGCGGCGATTGTGTAACTTCAATGCTTTACAATGGAAAAAGAACAAGAAATATATATGCTTGTGCTTTGTGCAGTAAGTTGAAATATTCTTTGACACATTTTGCACGGAAACTATCGTAAAAAATAAAGCAAAAGTGCATCAGTATTAAAAAAACAAAAAACAACAGCGGCTTCGGGAGTCACTCCCGAGAGCCGAGCGAGGCGGGAGGAAAGAGAGAGAGAAGGGTACCGGAGAACCGGGGCAGAAACGCCCAAACCGAACCGAAACTAACTTGACCGGAAACGGAATCAGATTATACTTAATACCGCCCGATAGGAGCGCTACCTGTCACTAATCTATCTGGGCCGCTGGGGCCTATGGCAGTGTCCGCTCTTTACCTTGTGTATATTACTCTATGCTTTGACTTTGAAGCCGGGGTATCGACCACTGAACTAGCCTGGCTTGTCGTGGGATTGGCAGGCATTTCTTGAGATGCCGTTCCTTCTTGAGATGCTGGCGAATCGCCGAATTTACAGTCTATTTCTGCTTCGCACGGCGAGGTGCTGGGTGGCTCCCGAGGTGTCTGCCGACGTCTCTTGTGGTCTGCATGCACGAAGCGTACCTTTCCGTGTACCTGTACAAGATAAGTCACAGGGCTGACGACCTTCACCACCACCCCTTCCTCCCAGGAACACTGGCCTTGTACCGTCTTGACAAACACGTTGTCGCCCTGTGTAAATGATCGCATTGGAGCACGATCCAAGTCGATTGTTTGTTTCTGTCGTGACTGTTTGTCGCGCATGTCACCAGTAAAGTTGGGCCTCAACAACGAGAGTTGAATTCGTGGTTGCCCCTTCAGAGATAGTTTTGTCACCGTTGATGGCGTGTTTCTGTAAGCCATAAGGAAGTCGGAGAGCTTCTCTTGTAAGCTTCGCATGGACTTGGTGAACTGATCATGAAGAACTTGCTTCAGCAACGCTTTTTTTTTTGTGGTTTGGACTACCCTTTCGGCTGCTCCGTTTAAAGCGGGATGGTAAGGAGGCGTTTTTATGTGTTTAATTAGATTTCGTTTCATGAATTCCGCGAATTCGTGAGAGGAAAATTGTGGCCTATTGTCACTTACAATTTCCTCCGGCAGTCCGAAGTTTGCAAAGACAATGTGAAATTTTTTCAGTGTCTTGGCGGTGGTCATGGAACGCATTGGAAAGACTTCCAGCCACTTAGAATAAGCATCCACGATAATCAAGAAGTTGACGTCATTCTTGGTTGCGAAGTCAATGTGGATGCGTTGCCAGATTTGTTGTGGATACGTCCATGGATGTAGAGGTACGACCGGAGCGGCTGCCTGAACAACTTGGCAAACCCTTGCAGCCTCGAACACACTCTTCGATGTCTTTGTCGAGATTCGGCCACCAGACGAATCCTCGTGCTAGCATCTTCATGCGGCACATGCCGGGGTGTTCTTCATGTAGCAAGGATAGAGGACTGTACTTTGAAGTTTTGTCGGTATTATGACACGCAGCCCCCATGTCAGGCAACCTTCTTCTACTGAGAGTTCACTTCTACGAACATAAAATGACTGCAGCTCTGTCACGTGTTCAGACGTTGGCCACCCTCGCAGCGTGAAGTGCAGAACTCGGCTAAGCAAGTTATCCACCGACGTTGCTTTGCTTACTTCCATGGCAGTTATGGGTGTGGCATGGAAGAGCGCCAAACACTCCTTCTCTGCGTCTTCCGACAACCTAGGCAAAGGAAGACGTGAGAGCGCGTCTGCTGATTCGTTGTCCTTGCCATGTCGATAACAGAGTCGGTAGTTGTAGCCTGACAGAAGCAACGCCCATCGTCGATTTGAGCAGCGGCCAAGGTTGGAGCGGCCTTGTCGTGAGCCAGAATTCCCAAGAGAGGCTGGTGGTCTGTGTATATTGTAAAGAATCTTCCATGGAGATAACGGTGAAATCGTTTCAGGCAAAATATGATAGCCAGGGCCTCTCTTTCTCCTTGAGCGTAGTTTTTTTCCGCGGGTGTTAATGTTCGCGACGCAAAGGCAATAGGCACTTCCGCACCCTCTGACGTCTTGTGGAACAGAACAGCTCCAAGTCCGTAGGCTGATGCATCGCAAACCACCCCGATCGGTTTGTCTACGTCATAATATGCCAATGCTGAGCTGTTGACTACCAGATCTTTTGTTGCTTGGAAGGCTTTCTTGCAGCTGCTGTCCCATTTCCAGTGATATCCTTTCTTCAGGAGCTCGTACAATGGCGACGCCGGGTCAGCTAGATTGCGCAGAAACTTTCCGTAGAAGGTCAGCATTCCGAGATAAGCCTTAAGTTCCGTCACGTTGGTAGGTTCTGGCGCTTCTGTGATTGCCTTGACCTTGCTTTGTGCGGGCTGGATGCCTTTTGCGGAAATTTGGTGTCCCAAATACACAACTGAGTCCGCAAAAAACTTGCACTTCTCCTTTCTGAGGGTCAAGTTAGATTCGGACAGTCTTTGTAGAACAGAGTGCAGGATTTTGCTGCACTCTGCCATATCTCTGCCAGCGATGATGAAGTCATCAATGTAACAACACGTCTGTGCAATTCCTTGCAGGACACGGTCCATCATTGATTGAAAGATGGCAGGTGCGCTTGCTACTCCAAAAGGAAGTCGCTGGTACTCAAACAGTCCCAGGTGTGTATTGATGGTCAGCAGGTGTTTCGACGTGTCACTGAGCTTGACTTGCTGGTACGCTGACGACAGGTCGAGAACGCAGAACACTCTCCCCCGACCAATGTGCTGAAGATGTCCTCTGGATGTGGCAACGGGTAGTGATCCATCTTGAGAACCGGGTTGATGGTCAACTTATACTCACCGCACAACCGAAGGCTTTCTCCTCCGTTTTTCGGTACCACAACTAAAGAAGTGGCCCAGTCGCTTTGAGAAACGTGACGCAATATGCCATCTTTTTCAAGCTTTCGCAGTTGTGCTGTCACCGCTTCCTTGAGGGGCAGAGGAACAGGACGTGCCTTGCAAAAGACTGGAGTGCTGTTTTCCTTAATGACAACCTGTGCCTTATAATCGCGTACCATGCCAGGGAAACTGTCGAAGACGTTCGGATACTTCTTTCGAAGCTGTTCCACGTGACTTGGTCTTGAACAGTGATGCTGCAGATAGCCGTCCAGTCCAGCTTCAGCTTCCGGAGCCAGTCGCGACCTAGGGGCACTGGTGGACTTCGACCTTCGCTAGCTACTACAAACAAGTCGAGTGTTTCCTCTTGCCCGTTATATTGGACTTTTGCTGAGATCTTTTCTTTTACCGACAGCCGCTCACCGGAGTAAGTGCGAAGAGCTACTTTGGTTTCCAGGAGCTCTTTCTGGGGAAAGTGTTTAATAAAAACTTCTGGTATGATAGAGACCGCCGCTCCCGTGTCGATCAACATGAGTAGAGGAACTCTGTCCACCTCTACGAAAACTTGAAATCCTGGTGAAGATTTCATACACGTGTACACGGTCAGTAGGTCTTCATCCTCATCATCAGACTCCTCAAGGATTTGAACGTTGCGCTCTGGAGTCTTTCCAGGCGTGTTGCGACACATCTTCCGGAGACGTCCAGTCTTGTAGCAGGTCTTACAGCGATACGATTTAAAACGACATTCGTGGGGTTCATGCTCATTTCCGCAACGATAGCAACTTGTTTGCGAAGTACGTATACCCATGATCATGAGACGTGCTTCTCCCATGACCCCTGTTCTCAGGAGGTGACACCTTTTTATGAATAGCGTTCACTGCTTTGAATTCTTTGTGCATGTCCGCCGTTTGTTTTGCTGCTGCTGCTTTTTCCCGCGCTACCTTGCAAGCGACTGCGAAACTTAGCTTTTCTTCAGCAAACGCAAACAGTCCCTTCTGAGTTTCTTCGTCCCTCAGGCCATATACCAGCCTGTCCCTGAGAGCACTTAGCAAAAATGTTGCAAAATCGAGACAAACTCTTGAGGGCCATAATGAAATCCTCCACGGACTCATGTTCTAGCCGACTCCGTTGGTTGAACCTACAGCATTCGGCTATTACAGACCGTTGCGGGCCGTAGTGCTCCTCTAATAGAGTCTTTATCTCGCTGTCCGTCTTAGAGCCTGGCAAGTCTGGGGCTGCTAGGTTTTTGAGGACTTCGTATGTTCGATCGCCGATGGCTGTTAGGAATGTTACTGCCTTTTTCTCTTCTTTGATGCTGTTCGCAGCGACGAAAAGCTCAAAACGCTCAACGTAGGTCTCGAAACTCTGAGAGGCCTCGTCGAATTCTAGCACCTTCCCGAGGTGTGGCATTTTCGTACACTGCGACGTTCACTACGTTGAGAAGTAAAGAGAACTGCTGCACATACTATTTCCTTGGGGTCCTTTCAGCACGTGGCTCTTCCCGCTGCTCGCTGCGGGTTCTTGGCTTAGCACCATAGCCGTGATCCAGGTCCCCGTTCCTTCGTGAGATGCCGATGACCTCCGACGACAGGTAACCAGTATTCTCGTCACCAATGTTAGATCGCGAACGAGAGAGCCGAGACCAGGTCGTTCCAGATGAAAGGCTCCATTTTTAATAATCAGTCCGAGCCGATCGCGAGCACTGCGCGAGCTCTGGCAGCGTGGGACGCGCCGAGCTCGCGCCATCGCCACCTACTGGCACACCGTCTTTGCCAGTATACAACAGTTTGCAACCTCAAATAAGTAACGTCGTCGCTACTGCGAATGCGCAGACCCAAAGTGAGCATTGGGGCTTGGGCTTTGGGAACCTTTATTTCTTGGAAATAGCGTTGGTACCGCAAATGGCGGCGCCCACGACATCCCCGTTGATCACGTCTTCGACGCCCGCCGCCCGCTCGGGACTGCGGGAGTCGCACTTGGCGACCGCGACCGCGACCGCGGTTGGTATAGTCAAAGCGCACTGAAAATGTCACATACCGATGAATTGAAAGCTCAAAGCTATCAAAGCGTGTGTACTTATGATCGCGGCAGAAATGTAAACAGGCCGGGGTAGTGAATCGTTGTGGCTTCGGAAGTACAACAGAGCAGCTTGGCAGTGACAGAAACATGCGGCACTGAGTATAAAACAACTATAAAAATGTTATTCCAGACGAAAAACTTCAAAAGAAAAGCTATCGCAACATCAGGGTGGCACTTAAAGTGGAAGATGCTGGGGTTTGGGTCCCCGGCAGAGAAACGCTTTTGCCATCCGTAACGCGAGATAAAGTAGCGCCCGTTATTCCAAAACTCCCTCTATTCTCGAGACACTTTTGCTTGTTAAGCTATTTTTTTTAACTAGTGCTTGTTTGACCTGTTTTTATGTTTGGAACTGTGCTTGAAAAGTGTAGCTTATGTCAACAGGGCACACTTACTGAATTCCGTAATCGTACCTTCAATCCATTTCTTAGAAAATGTCTTACTGGTTTAGCAGTGGACTGATGTGGTCCCACTATAAATTGATTACATTGATCATACTTCATTTCATTTGAGAAGTTACACTTCCATAGTATTCGGTTCATGCAGAGCTACTATGCCTTTGCAGTCAAAATGGTTCAAAAATATCTATATAAAACGCGTGACAGCATGCGACTAGTTTTGAAGTTATGGAAGTGGACAGGATGGTACTGTTAAGGCAAACTTTGATCCCCTGACTTTCCCGAATTGATCTGAGTTTACATACCTACTATGTATTTGTTGACTAAACTAAATGAAGTGTTGTTAGGAATCCCACAAACATAAAGGTGATATTAATTTTACATTATTCAATTTCAAGGTTCTTCAGAAGGTTGACGCTTAATAAGTTTTGAAGGCAGTTAGGCTCATGATGAAGACAGGAAACAAAGGAAATCCAGCCTCTTAATTTTATTTTCTTCAGTCTGAAATTCAAAAATGCTCGAGTCATCTATCGAATGGCTTTAGCCTTAATCACTGTCTGTGGTGACATCATCCTCCATCTTTGCTGTGCCGCCGATTAACTCTTTTTGTTTGTTTTGCTGTTCATTTCAGGATTTCAAGCAAGAAGTATGCCATTATGCTTTGGCACATTCAAGACTCAGTTTGTGACAGTGTTCAGCATCAAGATGCCTTCATAACAGGAGCAAGTGTACCCCAAGACCCTTTTTTGCACAATAAAATGTATAAAGGCGCCACCATACCCTGTGTGCTCATGCAGATGGCCTATGTGACAATGCACCAATAAGCCAATACACCAATAGGCCCATACACCTATAGGCCCAAACACCTATAGGCCCATACACCTATATGCCGATACACCTATTTGCCGATACACCCATAGGTGTCAATAAACCGATAGGCTATGCGAATTCTCTATGGGAATTTTCGCTAGGGGATACCCGGAACTGTAAAGCCAAGGCTATCGGCGCGCAGGCGCAGTACCGGCTTCTTCATTGCGGAGGACTTAGCGGAGAGAGAAACGCGGTCTATGAAATTGAATGCGCGACCGCGCGTCTCTTTCCAAAATTCGAAGCGCCCCATTCGAAATGCCACACAGTGCACTCTGGGAACTGGTTGACCACTCAGTTTCGGTTTCGATTGAGGAGCTTCAATCCATGCTATAACGCCGTGACCGAATGCGCTGTTTGCGTTTTCGATTGTCCGACTTCCCACGAATGTACAACACTCTAAGCATTCTCGAGAAGGAAGATCGGGGCAGTTTTCTTGGTTCCCGACATGCCGGATATTGTGCCTGCGTATGCATGCGAACGTAGTAAGACGTGACTTAGTCCCGTCTCCCCACGATTGTATCTTTGAGCTCACTTTCAATAATCCTGAGTAGTACCAGTGAACCAATTTTGAAATGCGATCAATTTGAGCCCTACACGTATTTGGTTTGCCAAACGTCCGCTTCGCGTTACTTCATTCAGTAAAAAACAAGCCCATCTCACAGGATACTCACAGTTGAGCCCGACGTTGACGCATGAGCTTTTAGGGAAATGCAATCAATTCGAACTCATTACTGCACAAAAGTTACTATAAAGTCCTCCTCGTGTCAGCATATATCTCCCACTAAAATTTTATGCTCGATTGGGGATTCAGTTTTCGCAAACGCCGATATTGGCTGGCTACGACGGAGTCCCTAACATGCGTCCCCACACTCCTTGCGCAGCCTTTTTATACGAGCCTTTACCGACCCCCAAGATCTGTGTCTGAATGGTGGTTTTGAAATATCCCGGCATACTTAGTCAGAAAGAAAGCAAACGTATAACAAATCTTACGGCCATTAGCAACCGCCAAATGCGCTTGCAATTCTTTAGTTCATTTGGCGCACCGCATAGGTGCGCGTGCAGTCCGCGAACTGTGCGACATTCTTCACGGAAGTGCTCGACTGTTGATTTCTTTAAAACTGTTTGTGTGTGTGAATGTGCTTATATGATTGGCAGAATAACTTCATGCGATCAGTGTTGGGTAAAGTACATCTAAAAGGTACTTCAAGTAAAGTACAACGTAAACGAGACGTGATGTACTTTAAGTAAAGTATTAAGTACACTGGGAGCAATGTAGTTGAAGTAAAGTACTATGAATACAATGTACTTTCGAAGTAAAGTACAAGTATTTTAACACAATCTTTCATGATGCCCTTTAATTCCCCTATACAGCGATTTTTTTAACTGGTATGCATTGCCCAGGGGTAATCAGGGGTACATGACCTATTTTCAGAAACAGCGGCGAATATTTGACAAAGTCAAGTGGCCACAGAGTAGTTATTTCGGGAATAGAACCAAATTCAGAAGACCCTCTTCTGAATTTGGCGCCCCTTGCACTGGATTGTTGCACTCAAGGGGGTTAAACGTAAAAGGAGAGAACATGGCGTCAGCCCCGTCGCTTCCGCAAGCAATCCTCCAATAGAGAAAAGTCCTCTCCTTAACAAAAAAAAAAAAAAAAAAAAAAAAAAAAATGGGTGTGCCGGTGATAATGGATCATAATGTGACACCTGAGATTTGGGTGCGAAAAAATTAAGGAACTTTCAAATAGAAGGAAAAGACAAAAGAGAATGTCTCAAAACATTGTGACGTTCTCCTCTGCTATTTTTTACTTCGACTTGAAAATTTAATATTTCCGCACCACAATCTCAGGTGCTACATTGTGATTAATTTTCTTCCAATATTTTAAACCGACCGAGAAGTAGCGAGAGTTCCCCAGAACAAATGAAGCGATGCGTCGTCTGCTCAGGTTTCTGGCAAAAGTAGAATATTCCTCTCCGTATTTCGTCGGAGGTGACAAAGCATCATTTCGTGATACAAATTTAACAAAACCAAATTTGGGGAATGTACTTTGAAGTCGGGAATCGGTACTTTCCTCGGAAAGTACCAGGAAAAAATACTTTAAGTAAAGTACATGTACATACTCAGAGAATGTACTTCAAGTAAAGTACAAGTTTCCTAAACCTACTTGAAGTAGTACTTTAAGTACAATGTGCTTAAAGTACTTCCCAACACTGCATACGATATTGAATTAGTCAAATCCAAGCGTGTAGGGACTTCACTTCGTGCAGTGCTGCGGGTCAGTACAGCTATAAAGGGATAAGAAGTGTTCGATTTTAGCTTTTCAACGGCGTCTCCTAGTTTTACCTCGCGTACTCGGGCGTATTAAGAAAAACGGCAATTGTAAAAAAAAAGCATTTCGTCAATGGACGCATAAAACAACTAACAAACTTGCTGACACGCAACACTACTGTAAAGTTGCAAACTCGGTGTACGCGAACTTATTGGTTGTTACAGCGTGTTGACTCTTACATATGCAAGATCCCCAAGGTTCGCAGCGTCGAGATTCTGGGTACTGGTTTGTCCACGAACCTCGAAACGCTAACAGGAAGGCTCGAGCACAAAAATAAACAAGCATATGCGTCAAGACCAGCTTTACGTATGGTTCGGGCTTGTGGTGAAGCTTAGAGGTCTGGCCATTTAGGTTAGTTTAGAGGACCAAAACGATGCTCTCTGGGGCCAGGAAACATCAGATAAGGGTTGTTTATAATCCACGCTCTGTGTATGATCTTTTCTCGAGATGTCGATCGAAACCGAAACCATGCCGCTCTCCTCCCTGGCCAACGTAACGCATTCTTTTTTTTTTTGCATTTCGCCGACAACATACTAGTCTACAACTACTACTGTTGTTATGTATGACGAGAATAAAAGGGGGGAAGGAGAGGGCCAATTGTGGATGCGCACCGGGCGCCTGGCAACTCTCTGGCCGATTATGTTTCGGCTTGGTGAGCATCATTGGACGGTAGCGCTCACGTGACAGAAGCACCGCTAGATGCACCTCCATCAGCGCTTCAAGCGGCTCTTATAGCCCCCGTCTTGGGTCCCGCAAACAGCTGCACACACGCACGGTCTGCTGCTCATCGAACGCGCGTTTACGCGCCGTCTTTTCCACGCGGTTACCGACGCCAAAAGCAAAGAAGTTGTGTAATTAGTGGCACAATGCCTGCCTGTTGCGCTTTTGGGTGCAGCGCAGCAGGTCGGAGGAAGGAAAAAGACTCTTTCCGATCCCGTTTGGAAAGAACGCAACTGTAAGACAGAGGAAGAAGGCTTGGCTGGCCATAGGAAAACGGAACGATTTCCAGCCCACTGCGACAAGCAAGCTTTGTGAGGCGAGTTCCGATTACAGCTGGTTCGCGTATCGCTTGTTTCCTCGCTGTCGAACAGGCGTCAACTGTGTTGTAATAACGTCGTTTTATTGTTGCGTATGTTTAAATAACGTTATGTTGAACACCTGAACATTAAAGGGGTACGGAAACAAAAATTGAAATATTCAAATTTCGTTCGGAAATGAGTCAAGCATGACGGATAATAACCGTAAATGATAATCGCACGTTTGTATTTTGAACGACTGGCTCTAGTTTTCGTTCCAAATGGTGCACTCGAGGAAGCGCTCGAAGAGAAGCGAGCGGAGAGCGCGATGCGTCATGGGATGTCCGGCGGAAACAAAAACAGAAAGAAAAGATTTCCCGTCTTCAAGTAACGTTCAAGTTAAACATATGTTTTAGTTGTATTTGAAACATTAGTATAACGTCCCACTAAAACATATGTTATATGTTGTGTTATTAGCGTTAACGTAACATCACATATGTAACTGTCAAATAACGTTAAAAATAGAACATTCAAAAAATGATTTTGGAACATTTATTACTAACGTTATTTCTGTGTTAATAATGAAACGTTAATGTAACATCAGATATGCAACTGTCAAATAACGTTAAAAATAGAACATTACAATAATGATTTTGGAACATTTATTACTAACGTTATTTCTGTGTTAATAATGAAACGTTAATGTAACATCAGATATGCAACTGTCAAATAACGTTAAAAATAGAACATTACAATAATGATTTTAGAACCTTTATTACTAACGTTATTCCTGTGTTAATAATAAAACGATTCTGAAATGAAAACATACGCAACAATTGTGGACCATGAAACGATCCTGAAATAAAATTTCATCCACCGCACGTCGTAAAAGGTGTGAAAAGAAACACAGAAAGGCAAAAATAGAGAGCCAAAAAGAATTCTTTGCTATGGAACTTTTAAAAGAAAACCGGACTCTTTTGCGCCTTCTTTCCTTCGAAAGCTCTCTGCCTTTTCACTACGATGCATCCGCGGAACCGCAGAACGTCAACCGAATCCACGTCGCCTATAGGCTCCTTGCACTGACGTCATATCGCATACTTTTGAACACCATGTAAAAGGAGGAGAGCGAAGCTGCTTTTGTAAGAATTTTGAGTGACAGGTTAATTTTCTTTAATCTTCTGGGAGTAGAATAGCGGCGCCTGTGAAAATCCGGGTGGCACAAAGGAGGATCCTGATAAGAGGGCAGCTCCTTCTTCCCCTTTTCTCTGGAGGGTATCGGAAATGACGTAATGTGCAAGCCACGTATAGAGCCTACCTCACCAGCACTGCTATCTTAAACAATAAATAGCCGGCGGATGTTACCTAAAAGTTTTGTTAAATAATATTCAGATTCACATTTCGCAGCATACTTAGAGATGTGTCGAAAATTGCCAAATTTGATAATGCTCAGAGCCATATATAGGGGGAGAGTTTGGCCAGTGTGTGATCTCGCCGCTTTTCTAGCACCGCCCATCACGTGATGACAATGTACGTTCTGATTCGACACGTCGTCGCCTAGCAACATGATGCAAGTGTCACTTCCGGTAACATCCGGGACGCTCCATGCGCGCCAAAACAAACCGCCATTTTTAAGCATTCCACCCAGCCCATACGTATCGCGCTGCAGCCGCGTTCAAGTTTTTCGGCGACGGCGGCGTTTTGCTTCGTCTTTTTGCCGTGAACGGAAATGGAATGGCCGGCTGCTGTGCTGTCGGGTGCAGCAACAGCACTAAAAAAGGGTTCCGACTTTTCAAACTGCCAACAGACAAAGCACGGCGGAAAATATGGCTGGCAAAAATGAAGAAGGACAAGTGGAAACCCTCTGAACGAATGACACTGTGTGAGGTAAGTCGATTTTGTTATATTAAATATGTTCCCTATATTGACGGCGCGGAGTTCGCCAGAACAGTGGTATTTGAACTCGACTTAATTTGTAACTTGCTCCCGAGGTGGTAATAGCATGTAAACAAATCGGTGCTCCTTCGCGTACGTCCCACTCATGCAAGTTAGTGTGGTACTGATGTCGCTGGTCTGCCGCTGGCGGCTTTGTTTTTCTTGTTTCCCCTTTGCCGCGCGCTCCTTTGACCTTGTGTCAGTTGATGAAGGGTGGTCAAATATATAACCTGTTTGTCCAATTTCCGTCGAAGTGCCAACTGCTAAGGCAGTGGTTCCCAAATAGGGGTCCGCGGACCCCAGGTGGTCCGCGAAGCCACTTCTGGAATCCGCGAGACCCTCAACAAATTTTTTTTTTTTTTTTTAGTTGGCACGTTTTTTGTAGTTTGAAGCTCGAGTGTGCCACGTACTGATGAACTGACCAGAATGAAGTGATCTAGCACCTTTGTTTTATGTTTTTCTGCTACGTAGCAATAAAAGGCACCTGTTTCGTGCTCCATATGTGTTAACTTACTAACGTGTCCCCCCCCCCCCCCTCTCGCTGGAAAAGGTCCCCCATCACTGCCAGTGGTCCGCAAAGGGCCCCCGACACATCCATGGCTGAGAACCACTGTGCTAAGGCATTCAGGAGTGTTTCTGATCAGTGAACACAACCGAGCATGCCTAGATTAACTACGAGTTTTAATTTAATGGGACACTTTTAATAGGATCAGGTGGCTTTATCCAACGTGTAAGAATGGGTGTGGCAAAAATCATTGTGATCAATGTCTGCCTTTGCAGTTGAGCAAAACTAGCTTGATAAACCTCAATGAATTTGAGAGACTCGCACCTTTGTGACGATATATGTTTCCAATAAAACTTGACTTCTGGTTTCAGGTGCATTTCGAATCATCCCAGTTTGAAATGAATAGAGAAGATGGGTGGAGAAAACTTAAATCTACAGCCGTCCCGTCCTTATTTGCACACAATGCGCTCAAGAGACCTCTAAAGGAGAGGAAGCCGCCAAAGGAACGAGGTGCTACAAATGACAAAGTATGGTTATCCTTTGTTGTTACTGCTCATTACAAGTAATCAACCTGTTTCACGCAGTGATCTTTGCAAATGAGTGCATGCAACATTTCTTTTTCGTTGCTGATTTCCAATTGCAATAGTGTGGATAACATAATGGGCACAAAGGGACATAACCTCAAAATTATTTCTTACTAAATTTTTGCCCACGGGCTTCACCCACTGGCACTGAACTGCCTATGAATACTGACTCCGGGTTGGTTACACAGGTATCCTTGGCACTTGAGAAATGAGAACTGAATTAGTTTTCTGAAGAGAAACTGCAGTGTTATTAGACTACACTTTCAATCTCTGAAAATTCTCTGTAGCATACTTCGCCCAGACCATCAAGCGATTTCGATGCAGCTCGGACCTTGCTGTTGCTCCATGACTTTGACAACGCAGCTGATTCTGTGGTGAGATCATGAAACCTTATTCTTGCTTATTCAAGATGACCAACTTTCCTCTTACAACTTTGCCGTACTGATGCCATTCCTCGAAATCAATTGCTGTAGTTAGAGCCCACACCGGTGTCAACTGCTTCAGTTTGGTCACCACTGCCCAACACAGTGCAGCAAGTTACAGGGAACACCTTTCAGTCTGTGTTTAATTCATAAAATGTCTTCAAGTAGAGGCCTCGTTCTTTTTTTCTTGGCTGACTGCACCTCTCTAACCTATCACTTGGAACCTCTCTGCAGCCATCAGCATCTGATGGCTGCAGTTCTCCTATGCTGGTTGAGACCCTGCCTCTAGTCACAGATGTAAGAAATTCTGCTCAGCCTGCCATAATCAAGTCCTCCTACATAGAGATGATTTCCTTTCCCTCACATACTGACTTGTTTGTCGTGAAACTTCTCTGCAGCAGACGACATTTGCGGAGCCCATTCGTCCTGCGACATCCGGGACCCTACCTCTAGTCACAGACGTAAGCAATTCTGCTCAGCCTGCTGTAAGCAAGTCCTTCTACATAGAGATGACTTCCTTTCCTTCACGTGCTGACTTGTTCGTCGTGAAACTTCTCTGCAGCCGACATTTGCGGAGCCCATTCGTCCTGTGACATCCGGGACCCCACCTCTAGTCATAGACGTAAGCAATTCTGCTCAGCCTGCTGTAAGCAAGTCCTTCTACATAGAGGTGACTTCCTTTCCTTCACGTGCTCACTGCTGACTTGTTCGTCGTGAAAGTTCTCTGCAGCCGACATTTGTGGAGCCTGTTTGTCCTGCGACATCCGGGACCCTGCCTCTAGTCACAGAGGTAAGCAATTCTGCTCAGCCTGCTGTAAGCACGTCCTTCTACATAGAGATGACTTCCTTTCCTTCACGTGCTGACTTGTTCGTTGTGATACTTCTCTGCAGCCGACATTTGCGGAGCCTGTTCGTCCTGCGACATCCCGGACCTTACCTCTAGTCACAGACGTAAGCAATTCTGCTGAGCCTGCTGTAAGCAAGTCCTTCTGCATAGAGAGTGCTTCCTTTCCCTCACATACTGACTTGTTCGTCGTGAAACTTCTTTGCAGCCGACGGCGTTTGCGGAGCCCATTCGTCCTGCGACATCCCGGACCCTACCTCTTGTCACAGACGTAAGCAATTCTGCTCAGCCTGCTGTAATCAAGTCCTTCTACATAGAGATGACTTCCTTTCCTTCACGTGCTGATTTGTTCGTCGTGAAACTTCTCTGCAGCCGACATTTGTGGAGCCCATTCGTCCTGCGACATCCGGGACCCCACCTCTAGTCATAGACGTAAGCAATTCTGCTCAGCCTGCTGTAAGCAAGTCCTTCTACATAGAGATGACTTCCTTTCCTTCACGTGCTGACTTGTTCGTCGTGAAACTTCTCTGCAGCCGACATTTGCGGAGCCCATTCGTCCTGCGACATCCGGGACCCCACCTCTAGTCATAGACGTAAGCAATTCTGCTCAGCCTGCTGTAAGCAAGTCCTTCTACGTAGAGGTGACTTCCTTTCCTTCACGTGCTGACTTGTTCGTCGTGAAACTTCTCTGCAGCCGACGACGTTTGCGGAGCCCATTCGTCCTGCGACATCCGGGGCCCTACCTCTAGTCACAGACGTAAGCAATTCTGCTCAGCCTGCTGTAAGCACGTCCTTCTACATAGAGATGACTTCCTTTCCTTCACGTGCTGACTTGTTCGTCGTGAAACTTCTCTGCAGCCGACATTTGTGGAGCCTGTTCGTCCTGCGACATCCCGGACCTTACCTCTAGTCACAGACGTAAGCAATTCTGCTCAGCCTGTTGTAAGCAAGTCCTTCTGCATAGAGAGTGCTTCCTTTCCCTCACATACTGACTTGTTCGTCGTGAAACTTCTTTGCAGCCGACGACGTTTGCGGAGCCCATTCGTCCTGCGACATCCCGGACCCTACCTCTTGTCACAGACGTAAGCAATTCTGCTCAGCCTGCTGTAATCAAGTCCTTCTACATAGAAATGCCTTCCTTTCCTTCACGTGCTGACTTGTTTGTCGTGAAACTTCTCTGCAGCAGCCGACATTTGCGGAGCCCATTCGTCCTGCGACATCCGGGACCCTACCTCTAGTCATAGACGTAAGCAATTCTGCTCAGCCTGCTGTAAGAAAGTCCTTCTACATAGAGGTGACTTCCTTTCCTTCACGTGCTGACTTGTTCGTCGTGAAACTTCTCTGCAGCCGACGACGTTTGCGGAGCCCATTCGTCCTGCGACATTCGGGACCCCACCTCTAGTCACAGACGTAAGCAATTCTGCTCAGCCTGCTGTAAGCAATTCTGCTCAGCCTGCTGTAAGCAAGTCCTTCTACATAGAGATGACTTCCTTTCCTTCACGTGCTGACTTGTTTGTCGTGAAACTTCTCTGCAGCCGACGACGTTTGCGGAGCCCATTTGTCCTGCGACATCCGGGACCCTACCTCTAGTCATAGACGTAAGCAATTCTGTTCAGCCTGCTGTAAGCAAGTCCTTCTACCTAGAGATGACTTCCTTTCCTTCACGTGCTGACTTGTTTGTCGTGAAACTTCTCTGCAGCCGACGACATTTGTGGAGCCCATTCGTCCTGCGACATCCGGGACCCTACCTCTAGTCATAGACGTAAGCAATTCTGCTCAGCCTGCTGTAAGCAAGTCCTTCTACCTAGAGATGACTTCCTTTCCTTCACGTGCTGACTTGTTCGTCATGAAACTTCTCTGCAGCCGACGACATTTGTGGAGCCCATTCGTCCTGTGACATCCGGGACCCCACCTCTAGTCATAGACGTAAGCAATTCTGCTCAGCCTGCTGTAAGCAAGTCCTTCTACATAGAGGTGACTTCCTTTCCTTCACGTGCTCACTGCTGACTTGTTCGTCGTGAAAGTTCTCTGCAGCCGACATTTGTGGAGCCTGTTTGTCCTGCGACATCCGGGACCCTGCCTCTAGTCACAGAGGTAAGCAATTCTGCTCAGCCTGCTGTAAGCACGTCCTTCTACATAGAGATGACTTCCTTTCCTTCACGTGCTGACTTGTTCGTTGTGATACTTCTCTGCAGCCGACATTTGCGGAGCCTGTTCGTCCTGCGACATCCCGGACCTTACCTCTAGTCACAGACGTAAGCAATTCTGCTGAGCCTGCTGTAAGCAAGTCCTTCTGCATAGAGAGTGCTTCCTTTCCCTCACATACTGACTTGTTCGTCGTGAAACTTCTTTGCAGCCGACGGCGTTTGCGGAGCCCATTCGTCCTGCGACATCCCGGACCCTACCTCTTGTCACAGACGTAAGCAATTCTGCTCAGCCTGCTGTAATCAAGTCCTTCTACATAGAGATGACTTCCTTTCCTTCACGTGCTGACTTGTTCGTCGTGAAACTTCTCTGCAGCCGACATTTGTGGAGCCCATTCGTCCTGCGACATCCGGGACCCCACCTCTAGTCATAGACGTAAGCAATTCTGCTCAGCCTGCTGTAAGCAAGTCCTTCTACATAGAGATGACTTCCTTTCCTTCACGTGCTGACTTGTTCGTCGTGAAACTTCTCTGCAGCCGACATTTGCGGAGCCCATTCGTCCTGCGACATCCGGGACCCCACCTCTAGTCATAGACGTAAGCAATTCTGCTCAGCCTGCTGTAAGCAAGTCCTTCTACGTAGAGGTGACTTCCTTTCCTTCACGTGCTGACTTGTTCGTCGTGAAACTTCTCTGCAGCCGACGACGTTTGCGGAGCCCATTCGTCCTGCGACATCCGGGACCCTACCTCTAGTCACAGACGTAAGCAATTCTGCTCAGCCTGCTGTAAGCACGTCCTTCTACATAGAGATGACTTCCTTTCCTTCACGTGCTGACTTGTTCGTCGTGAAACTTCTCTGCAGCCGACATTTGTGGAGCCTGTTCGTCCTGCGACATCCCGGACCTTACCTCTAGTCACAGACGTAAGCAATTCTGCTCAGCCTGTTGTAAGCAAGTCCTTCTGCATAGAGAGTGCTTCCTTTCCCTCACATACTGACTTGTTCGTCGTGAAACTTCTTTGCAGCCGACGACGTTTGCGGAGCCCATTCGTCCTGCGACATCCCGGACCCTACCTCTTGTCACAGACGTAAGCAATTCTGCTCAGCCTGCTGTAATCAAGTCCTTCTACATAGAAATGCCTTCCTTTCCTTCACGTGCTGACTTGTTTGTCGTGAAACTTCTCTGCAGCAGACGACATTTGCGGAGCCCATTCGTCCTGCGACATCCGGGACCCTACCTCTAGTCATAGACGTAAGCAATTCTGCTCAGCCTGCTGTAAGAAAGTCCTTCTACATAGAGGTGACTTCCTTTCCTTCACGTGCTGACTTGTTCGTCGTGAAACTTCTCTGCAGCCGACGACGTTTGCGGAGCCCATTCGTCCTGCGACATTCGGGACCCCACCTCTAGTCACAGACGTAAGCAATTCTGCTCAGCCTGCTGTAAGCAATTCTGCTCAGCCTGCTGTAAGCAAGTCCTTCTACATAGAGATGACTTCCTTTCCTTCACGTGCTGACTTGTTTGTCGTGAAACTTCTCTGCAGCCGACGACGTTTGCGGAGCCCATTTGTCCTGCGACATCCGGGACCCTACCTCTAGTCATAGACGTAAGCAATTCTGCTCAGCCTGCTGTAAGCAAGTCCTTCTACCTAGAGATGACTTCCTTTCCTTCACGTGCTGACTTGTTTGTCGTGAAACTTCTCTGCAGCCGACGACATTTGTGGAGCCCATTCGTCCTGCGACATCCGGGACCCTACCTCTAGTCATAGACGTAAGCAATTCTGCTCAGCCTGCTGTAAGCAAGTCCTTCTACCTAGAGATGACTTCCTTTCCTTCACGTGCTGACTTGTTCGTCGTGAAACTTCTCTGCAGCCGACGACGTTTGCGGAGCCCGTTCGTCCTGCGACATCCCGGACCCTACCTCTAGTCGCAGACGTAAGCAATTCTGCTCAGCCTGCTGTAAGCAATTCTGCTCAGCCTGCTGTAAGCAAGTCCTTCTACATAGAGATGACTTCCTTTCCTTCACGTGCTGACTTGTTTGTCGTGAAACTTCTCTGCAGCCGACGACATTTGTGGAGCCCATTCGTCCTGCGACATCCGGGACCCTACCTCTAGTCATAGACGTAAGCAATTCTGCTCAGCCTGCTGTAAGAAAGTCCTTCTACATAGAGGTGACTTCCTTTCCTTCACGTGCTGACTTGTTCGTCGTGAAACTTCTCTGCAGCCGACGACGTTTGCGGAGCCCATTCGTCCTGCGACATCCGGGACCCCACCTCTAGTCACAGACGTAAGCAATTCTGCTCAGCCTGCTGTAAGCAATTCTGCTCAGCCTGCTGTAAGCAAGTCCTTCTACATAGAGATGACTTCCTTTCCTTCACGTGCTGACTTGTTTGTCGTGAAACTTCTCTGCAGCCGACGACGTTTGCGGAGCCCATTTGTCCTGCGACATCCGGGACCCTACCTCTAGTCATAGACGTAAGCAATTCTGCTCAGCCTGCTGTAAGCAAGTCCTTCTACATAGAGATGACTTCCTTTCCTTCACGTGCTGACTTGTTTGTCGTGAAACTTCTCTGCAGCCGACGACATTTGTGGAGCCCATTCGTCCTGCGACATCCGGGACCCTACCTCTAGTCATAGACGTAAGCAATTCTGCTCAGCCTGCTGTAAGAAAGTCCTTCTACATAGAGGTGACTTCCTTTCCTTCACGTGCTGACTTGTTCGTCGTGAAACTTCTCTGCAGCCGACGACGTTTGCGGAGCCCATTCGTCCTGCGACATCCGGGACCCCACCTCTAGTCACAGACGTAAGCAATTCTGCTCAGCCTGCTGTAAGCAATTCTGCTCAGCCTGCTGTAAGCAAGTCCTTCTACATAGAGATGACTTCCTTTCCTTCACGTGCTGACTTGTTTGTCGTGAAACTTCTCTGCAGCCGACGACGTTTGCGGAGCCCATTTGTCCTGCGACATCCGGGACCCTACCTCTAGTCATAGACGTAAGCAATTCTGCTCAGCCTGCTGTAAGCAAGTCCTTCTACATAGAGATGACTTCCTTTCCTTCACGTGCTGACTTGTTTGTCGTGAAACTTCTCTGCAGCCGACGACGTTTGCGGAGCCCATTTGTCCTGCGACATCCGGGACCCTACCTCTAGTCATAGACGTAAGCAATTCTGCTCAGCCTGCTGTAAGCAAGTCCTTCTACCTAGAGATGACTTCCTTTCCTTCACGTGCTGACTTGTTCGTCGTGAAACTTCTCTGCAGCCGACATTTGTGGAGCCTGTTCGTCCTGCGACATCCGGGACCCTACCTCTAGTCACAGACGTAAGCAATTCTGCTCAGCCTGCTGTAAGCAAGTCCTTCTACATAGAGATGACTTCCTTTCCTTCTTGTGCTGACTTGTTTGTCGTGAAACTTCTCTGCAGCCGACGACGTTTGCGGAGCCCGTTCGTCCTGCGACATCCCGGACCCTACCTCTAGTCGCAGACGTAAGCAATTCTGCTCAGCCTGCTGTAATAAAGTCCTTCTACTTAGAGAGTGCTTCCTTTCCTTCACGTACTGACTTGTTTGTCGTGAAACTTCTCTGCAGCCGACGACGTTTGCGGAGCCCATTCGTCCTGCGACATCCGGGACCCTACCTCTAGTCACAGACGTAAGCAATTCTGCTCAGCCTGCTGTAATCAAGTCCTTCTACATAGAGATGGCTTCCTTTCCCTCACTGACTTGTTCGTCATAAAACACCTCTGCAGCCGACAGCTTTCGCGGCGTCTGGTCCTCCTACGACGGCCACTAGGGCCCAGCCATTAGTCATGGATGTGAGAAATGCTGCTGAGCCTACGGTGAGGTCGCAGTATAAACTTCTATTTTGTTTAGACGCCTTTGTTTAGGCACTGACCTAAGTCCTTTCAAACCTCTCTGCAGCTGATAGCATTAACGCTGCCAACAAGCGTGCTTGCCGTCCCTGGTTGTTCCACGCTTACACTCCCCAAGCAGAGTCCATCTACTTCAACTGCCACGGTGATTACAAATGTCCAATTTTCTCTGGCACCTATATGAATTGTCTCATCATGCAATAATATAACTTTGTCAGTTTTTGTTTTGTAGCACTACATATTGAGCATTTTTATTTGTCATGGTTCTGATATTTTAACTATGCTATAATTCTTGCAGAGCACGTCACCTATTACACCAGATCTGATGAGCCAGCTCAAGGAGAGAATTCAGCAACTTGAACGGCAGAGCAGAATGCTAAAGCGTCGCAATCTCTCCTTAATACGTGCGAAGGAAAACCTTGAATCAAACCTGAGGGGCCTGTTTAATGACGACCAAATTCTCTTCCTCTCACGGCGTGGAAAGACTCAAGTCAAGTGGTCACCACAGACGATCAAAGATTCTCTCCAGATTCATTTTTCCTGTGGAAACACCGGCTACAATGTGCTTCGTTCCAAACAACAGCCTTACCCATCAACAAGGACGATGAGGCGGCGACTAGAAGGTTAGCAATTTATTATATTGTAACAGTATTTTTTTATTTAATTGATTCAGCAAGAACGTAGTGCACAATACATGTAAAGCTATCACGTCTTGCTTTAAGGAGCAGCATTTCTTTACGATGCAAAAAGAAATCTGCATAAAAATACTTGAAATTTTTTTTAAAGAAAAAATGTATGCCATTTTTCTTTTTAGTTTAGAGGAAAAATGCAGAACTTTGGTGTAATGCAACAAGACACTCATATTCTACACACTCAAGTATTTTCATAAATACCAGAAAGCTTGCTTTCTTTTGCAGTCTGCTCGAGATTATGATTCAGCTGTCACTGCATTGATGTGGTGTTCCTCCATGGTCTAGGCATCAAGTTTGAACCCGGCATCCTGGGCGAGATCTTCGTGCTACTCAAAGCTAAAGTCTCCCATCTTCGTGAAGAGGAGCGGAAGTGCGTACTTATGATAGACGAGATGGCTATCCAAGACAAGTTTGAGTACGACACTTCGACAGGGTGCATCCGAGGGTGGACGACGTTGACAGTTCCTGGGGTGCCTAAGGACACTCTGAGGAAGGCCACTCACGCCCTCGTTTTTATGCTTGGAGGCGCCTCATCAAGATGAAAACAGGTGGTAGCATACCACTACAGAGGTTGGTAACTCGTTTCAAGTGGCATGCGAGCAAGCTTGTCACCTTCCTTAGATCTGTGAATTTACCGCATTCAATGCTTCAGGTATTTGTTTTTAGACCACTCAGTCACTTATTTAGTGCGGAGTGGCCAGAGGTACGAGTGTAGTGCTTTAAAGTGATACTGAAACGAAATTTCAAGCTCACAAAACTAGGCGGGACGCTGCAAAATCCAAATACATCACTCATACGCTGATATCTCCAACGGATCGCCGTATTTTTGGAAAAGAAGCATGCGATTGAACACGGCCGACGAGACAAGTCACGTCACATTTCTCATTCGCACTCCTCGATACGCCCCGTCGATCTGGTGAACCGAAGCGAGGCCGCTTCCCCTCATTCTCTTATTTTCGAGGAAGGCAATGACGGCATAGCCTCATTGCCCTTGCTTGATCGCGCTCTTGTTTTCCTTAAGTATAGCCATCTGTTTGAGATATGGATGTATAAGTGAGGTTTTGGAGTTCATAGTGTCCCGTTCTATGCTTCTGCGACCTTATTTTGTGAAATCCAAATTTCAGTTCAGTATCCCTTTAAATGACTTTTTTTTATAAATGCATTTCGTGACATAGGGAATTTTATTTTCACAATACGCATGAAGTTTTTCCATTTTAAGATATTAGTTCCATTGGTCATTATGTGTGTCAGGGGTTCATTGAGCTATAAAAGGTTGTGTCTGTGTTCCTTACAGTTAAAGTATAAGATTTCCTTATGTTGAAACACTATGCCCAATAATGCCCCTAGCCCACAACTGTAGTTGCTCATTTTTGAATGCTTGAGTAGCTCTACTTTCAATGGCAGTACATATGGTACAGGATCCTAGAAGACTGCAATGTCACCAGTCACATCTACCATGAAATCAGCTAAAAACCTGAACTTAAAATTGGGGTATTCAATTTTATTTTTGTACTCCCTTTCTTTTTCTATTACGTTGTTTTATACAGAATGTTTCTCAAAACGTGAACCAAATTGTTTCTGTGAAAAGTGTGCATCGCACAAAAAAAGTGTCAATGGGGTATTGGTTTCTGCCAAAGGGCCCATCTGAAAAAATAATAGCATTCAGTATAATTTGTTTATAAAAAAATTTTGAAAATTAGTTTTTTAACTATTAAGTTAAAGGTATGACGAGAACTCATTTTATAATGATATAAGGCGCACGGAGCATTTTCCGACTTTCCGGGAGAAAAAAAAGGTTAATTTGAATGCTTTACTAGGTTTCGGTTTCTTTCGGAGCGCAATCTTTGTGCTATCGATCTGCCCTCCGGTGGCCGAGGTGCGCAGTGCATGTGAGCCGCACTTCCTTTCATTCTACGGTTGAGGCAAGACGTCAGCTGCGTGCCTCAGCAAAGATTGCATTTCGATGGGAAACTAAAACATAAACGCATTCAAATTGGCCTTTTCCTTCAGAACGTCATAAAATGTTGTGATGCCTGATGTTTTTCTAAAATGAGTTGATCTATACCCGTTTTCACTTCAAGAAAAACACAAGTTTTGCGCAATATTCATACGCAGCGCGAAGTAGTTCTTACGAGATTTGGTTGTTCTTACGAGATTTGGTTGTCGGAGGAAAAAGCGATGCCTTTGGCGTTTCAGACTAGTGTGGCTTTATAAGATAGCATAAATCTAATTTCGAATTCACCTATATATCTTTATTCTCCACAGAAACGGGGAAATAGAAAATGCTCTGCAAGGTGCCGGACTTTTTTTACGACGGTCCTTGAGGTGAAAACGGGTATAGTTATTTTAGATTTTAAAAGGTAATTTCTCTAAATCAATTAATAAACTAATTAGGCTGAACATCATTAGTTTTTTTCAAATGGGCCCTTTGGCAGGGACGAATACAACCTGCCCGTTTTCTCTGTGAGGTGAATACTTTTCGCAGGAACAATTTGGCTCGCATTTTGAGAAACACCCTGTATGCATTCCTCAGCTCAGGGGATGTTTACCATTTTCTACAATCAGAAGAGTGAGCTTGCAAATCTTATTTTCAGATGTTTCCAAAAAGTTGGCTAATATTTAACAAATGAAACTAACCTTTATATTCTAACAAATAAAATGACCAGAAGTACCTATCACAGACATTGACTGGACAAGAATCGAAGGGCACCTACATGAAGCATGTAAGCTCCTTCTCGAGCTTGCTGCCTATCGCTCGGCACACTTAAAGGGGCAGTGCAGTGATTTTAACGTTGAAAGAATTTGCACCTCGTATTTTCCTCACCGTTTTTGTTTTTGGCACAAGTGAGACACAATGCACCACTTTTCTCCTAAATAGTGTGATTCCACTGCGTAATCGCAAAGGAAAAATCACATAATTTCCTGATGTGCAGCTGCAAATAGCGATCACGAGAACCAAGGTGTCTCATCAGGAAAACAGGCGTAAGTGAACCAAACCATCGCCTCTCCGCTGCTAGACCCCCCCCCCCCCCCCCCCCCCCTGTCATCCCCATGGCAAACTGTCTTTTGCCTCGATCGCTTGCCGTGATCTTTGGCGATGCTAATTCTTGAAGAGTCCATTATTTATTTATTTATTTATACTAGTGGTCCTTGTTCAGTACCATTGTAGGAATGGTTGCATTCATGACATTACAAATGACACTAATATGTCACGAAAAGAAAAACATGCAAGCAAGTACAAACAACATTTTCACTCAACATTAAAATGGTTTCGTACACAACCAAGAAATGAAATTAGGAAACTAGAGCTCTTTATTTCAGCGGGCAAGTTATTCCAATCTTTGAAAGTGCGAGGAAAATATGAGTATTGGAAAGCATTATTTTGCGGCAATGGCTCAATAATATAATACGAATCTTGGTTATATGTATTGGAACGTGCAGAAAATGAAATGTACTTGTCCCGATTGATGTTGATCATGCCATGAATTACCTGGAAGAGCAGTTTCTATCTGTTAATAGTATTTTTTGTGCTAAGGGTTGATAATTGTGCTTTATTTTAAGTAACTTACGAACTGAAGCATGCCTGTTATATACCCCATAGATGAATCTAACTGCTTTTCTTTGTACCATTTCCAGCCTATTGATGTCTTTTTTCGTGCAAGAAAACCATATGTCGGGGTACCTCTCAACACTCACACGCGAGTGCAATTACACTCGCGTGTTCTCGGAAGGAGTGCCGGATGTCCTGGGGACAGAACCCAACGGGAAACTATGTGGTCCCTACCTTGACGTCACCCGCAAGACGGTGCGAGTGTTTAGAGGTACCCCGACATATGGCTTTCTGTTCTTTATTTAGATATCGAGGAATCATTCCCACGATCGTTCAAAGTCCAAAAATCATTGCATTGCCCGTTTGAATAACATTAGAGCATCACCAGGTGCAGCTTGATCATTGCTGCAGATGCCTTAAGGGGATACTGAACTGAAAGCTGGATTTCGCAAAATTAGGCCACAGAGGTATTGAGCGGGACGCTACGAACCACAAAACATCACTTGTACATCTATAGCTCAAATGGATGGCAGTACTTTCGGAAAAAAAGGGCATGATTATGGCCAGGTCTATGACGTAATTGTTCTGGAACATTTGAGAATGAGGGGAAGCAGCCTCGCTTCGGTTCACAAACTTGACAAGACGTAGCGAGGAGGAGAGGGAATGAAAATCGTGATGTGACTCGTCTTGTTGGCCTCTTCGGACGTGCTCGATCGTGCACTTCTTTTCCAAAAGTACGGCGATCCGTTGGAGATATTGCTGTAAGAGTGATGTTTTTTGGGTTTTGCAGCGTCCCGCCTATTGGGCAGGAAATCGAACTTTGGGGGCGCTCTAACCCGTTTGTTGTCCCCCACCCTCGGTGTTTACTCAACACAAGGCCTGTGCACATGCCCACAGGCCTTATGGACATGTCCATGTCACCTTCTACAATAGAGCGCGGGGCAGAGTTTAATGTAAAAATACTAACAATCGACGAAGCGACGTTAAGTGCCGGATCTATCCTCAGAGAATGCGAGCTTGACCCACTTCGGCTTTTGTGCAGAGCTGGGACCGTGCATGCTGCATTGTTCATGCAGGCCGAAGTGGAAACAAAAGACCCCTCCACCCCCTCACGAGAGAACAAGAACTGCAGCCGAACGCTGACGCCGCGTTCGGTGATGTTGGCTGAGCGCTGAATCATTGTAAATGTTGTCCCCATCCGTGTAGTTTTAAAGTTAACCGCTTGGGGCGTCACGATCGCTCCTCCTCCCCAATTCGTTCAGCTTCGTTTCATGAGCTCAAAATTTCGGTTCAGTATCCCTTTAAGCAGTGGGTGAAATAACTGCAAGATGTATTTTTAGTTCTCGTGACCAGCTCTATCGGGACAGTACCTAGTGTTTCGACCAAATCACTTCAGCATCTCTTCGTCAGCCTTGCTTGTCACTTTTACATGTGAAAACCAAAGTCCGTGAATATGTACAGAAAAAAAAGCGCAGACGTAAGACATGGATACAGCAGTGGCCATGAGATGTCATTTAAATTTACTTCAAAATGCACATATGTAAAAGAAGGAACTGTTATAAGACAAAGTCAGGACATGCCTTTGTCAAGTCACTCCCCACCACATTGTCACAGAATTGTCCTCAGTTTGTGACTGGAACTATAGCATTAATGCAGATGTCGGGACTGAATGTAAGCGGACTTCTCTGGCCAAACTGTGGAGATGTTTGGCCTACATTTTTATGTTCCTAAACTTTTAAAGGGACAACTGCATCTGTTGTGATGCACATGTGCACATTGTACACATGTACATCCTATGACAGTGCAGTATGGGATGATTTTATGAAGGCATCTCCTGCCTCGGTTTTTTTGTCTTGTCTTTTATATATAGTTCATATTTTTTAGTAAAGGAAATAGTCAGTGCCGTCTCTGTGTCTTCGTGCCGTTTTGAATTCTTTGACATGTACCGGCTCTCCCAACTACAATCACAGTGACATTCATGCAGTTAATTTCACATAAATTGCAAGCCTTTCCACCCGTTTTGTGCATGCTGAATTAGACTTGTGATAGAGGCAAAGATGGCATCACGGCACCGATCAAGCTCTACTGCTGGGCACTCTCTTCGTCGTCCCCATACAGCTGGTCATGTGGCGTATTAATCCCTTATCCTCTGGGTGAGATATGTGCATAGATCAGGAAACGGTCCTGGGATACAAGACTCGCACTTGAGGGGGACATCAGGAAAAACCTTCCTTTGATTCTAATCCTGTCATTGACTGCAGCGAAATTATTTCTACTAATTTTCATGCATGCAAACTAACCAGAATCATGTATATGTGCTTGACAATGTTAGTGAAAATAATAAGCATTTTGTATTGCCATTTTCAGTGCTGTCATTTTTTCCTGGGATATAGTGACTAACCACGTCGTCCACGAGCAACCATCTAACATACAGATTTCAAACATATGCACCGTGTAGCACTTCAGACTGCTCACAATTCACTGCGGTCGCAACAGAAAATAAAGCTGGGTGCGACATCATAGGGATTGAGAGTGAGCCAACTGGTAGACGTGGGTATGAAAACCACTGCCACCCATCGTGTGGAGAACCCTGCCTTGTATATGAGGGTTGTAATACGGTCATGTCTCGTTAATATGGATGCCTCTGTTCCCCAAAAAGTTGTTTACAATGCAAGTTGTCAATAATAACAAGACAAGGAGGAATGTATTCACGCAGTCCGTCCCCAAACACTGTGTCGAGTCCATATTAACGACACATGACTATATTTTAAAGTGACAGCATAGAAACGGAGCAAAGGAGATTACACAGAGTAGACATTTAAAGATGACGAGCATTGAGGGGGAGAAAAGGGGTAGCAGTAGTGTTCACAAGGCTGCTGGAAGGGAATGATTAAACAACCTATGACCAGTGATAGGTGGGACGTTTGTTCTGGTTTAACATGCGAACAGCACGAACAGGGGGTAACAGAACAAAACTGAACAGGTTCTCATTTTTGTTTGTCGGCTGTCCTAAACTTGCTTTCCGTTCCAATCTTTTTTTTTTTAAATAAAATAAAGTTAATCTAACATTTTTTATAAGTATATCACAAGCATGTTAGTATAAGCTTCATTCCAAGATTTAGCGGAAATTATGCCAAGTATGAAAGGGAACGCAAGGAGCAGTATGGAAACCCAATCAAGGACAGGGTGATATTAATTTACAGTGCAAACCACAGCCAGAGAATCCAATACTTGTGATTGATCTACCTGCTGCATTCCCGTGTATCCATTCATACACAAGACATGCACAGAGTACCTACAAAATGTCCTTGCATATCAACCTCCAGGTGGCTCATACAGTGGAAAAGATGCATCAGTGGTAACACTGGCGATTATTGAAGAATGTCACCAGATTGGCCTGACCGTCGTAGCCATCACCACAGATATGGGATCCTGCAACCGCTCGATGTGGCTGGCGTTTGGCATCACCGCTGGAAGGCACAGTGTTGTGTCAAATGGCATTTGGCATCCTAGCATACCAGATCAGAGAATTGTGTTCTTAGCAGATGTTCCACACCTTATTAAGAACCTTAGTGGTCACCTGCTCCGTAACCAGACGATCACACTCTCAGAGGACACAGTTAAAAAGAATCGGCTGCCCTCCGCAAAGTGTCATTGGAACCAGTGCGCAGGCTTGCAAAGTTCCAAGAGGACCAAACTTTTAAACCAGCACCAAAACTGAGAAAGGAAGTACTTGAGCCCAACCATTTCGAAAAAATGAAAGTGAGCACAGCCATGCACGTGATCAGCCACTCTACCGCTGCTGCCCTACGATATATGGTTGATGTCCATGGGTGGGATCGCACTATCTTGACTACGGCCTGGTTCCTGGAGCAGGCGAACCACTGGTTCGACCTCATGTCAAGTAGACATCCTGTCCTAGCATTGAGCACAAAGAATCCGGAAAACCATCAGAAGGCATTGTCTTTTTTGGAGGACTTCAGGGAGATGATTCTGAATGCGAGAATTGGCGATGGCACCTTCAAGCCCGTCCAAACAGGCATTCTCTTGTCAACAACCTCCATCCTTGAACTGCAACAACTGCTGCTCCGTGAGCAGAATTTTGAGTTTGTTCTCACTTCGAGGTTCACTCAGGACAGCCTAGAGAATTTCTTCTCGGCCGTTCGACTTCGTAACTCCATGCCAACACCCATGGAGTTCAAGATGGCATTAAAAATAATAACTCTCTCACAGTATTTTAGACCCGTGAATAACACATCCTACGAAAATGATTCAGAAGCATTTTTCCTTGCTGACCTCCAAGACCTGAACGTCAAAAGTGCTGCAATACCAAGCGAGACCGAGACAGCCGAAGTCGAAGTGGCAGAGATGATGCTAAGCGAGCAACATTCTTTTGAGTACTATGCCGGCTATGTTGCTTCTCGAGTAGTAAAAAACAATGCCCTCTGTAACAACTGCATAAGAGCAGTCCGCAGTGACAGCACCACAGATCTTGATCCCTTAACAAATATGAAAGAATATAACGTGGGTGCACTAACACACATCACAGAAGCAGCTCGGAAGATTCTTTTTACATGTGAGAATATCTTTAGGGCTCGTATAGGAGAGCTGGAGAGAGGGACAAAAATTGTCGCACTGCTGTGTCGGGCAATGATGAAGGGCTGTGGCAATATTGAGCTGCCAGATTGCCACCAAGCAAAGGAGAAGTTGGTGAGGCACTTCTGCCGTTCAAGAATTCAACTATATCTAAAAGAGAAAGGAGTCAAGGAAGGAGTAAACAAGATGACAGCTGCACAGGCAGGCTCCAGTAAAAGCATGGCTGCTCCTCGGAGGCGTTACATATAGTAGCCTTGTTGGGTGGTAGTTACAGTCGCCATAATTTAAGGGTGAGCATATCATGTCGCTGTCAGCACATCCAAGCGGACCCTCCTAAATAAAGCAGGCAAAAATGCAGAGAAGACAGTGCTGCGAAGACATTTACTGTTGTGCCAATTCGCAAGTGTTGTGAGAAAGCACTCTCAATACCAATCTAATGACACTATGTTCACCCTTACACTGAAAGCAACTGCATACAAATTATTCTTGTATATAGCAACACTTCATTAAATATTTCTTTACAATGTTGCACAATATGTTACATTCCTTCATTTCTGCCCGAAGCCAATGTCTTGTATTCCTTATAGTTTGACAACTGTTTTACAGCATAACAAAATTGTGAGGAGTACAAAATGGAACTTGGGTTTTGTGACCACCAAAATAAAACAAATTAAATAAAGCAAGTGCCTTTTATGGATTATGTCCGGACCATGTCTTTTACCCTTTAATCTTTTTTTGTATTGTGAATATGTGTAAAATAGACACGCATCAATGCCGTGCACAGACCATTTCCCACAAAATCTTGCATATATTTTGCTTGCATACACAAAGTATTGTGAAGACTTTTTAAAGAAAATTACAAGGAAAATGCCTTGTCGAAAATGTAATAGAGCAGTTTTACATTTACATCATCGGTCAGTTGCAATAGCAAGAATCTGGTGACGCCCCTACAACTGTTTTCACAGATCGGAGATAACTGTTTAAATTACATTTACATTGTCAACAATATACAAAGAGAAGCTTCAGCCGGACGTCAGACAAAACATGAGCGTAAGGTGATCTTTCGCGGTAATAACTTTCCTATTAGGCTCGTCTCGGTGCGCTTCAATACGTCAAAGGGATTGCTGTTATGATGATAATGCAATTAAATGCAAAGGTGCAAGCGGTATTGCGGTATCTGCTTGAGCATGTCGCTTTGAAAGACGCCGATACTGCTACTTTTCATGAAACCAGTGCTGGACATGCAAAGAAAGCCTTTCGAGCCGCGAAAGACAAAAACCGGATAGATTAGGTTTTACAGGTCCAGCGCCTGTACAAGATTTATCACGACATGCACGCGTTTGTATTGCACTAGCACAGCAAGGTACTCGGAGCTTCATCCTAGGTTCCTGTCACGAGCGGATATCTCGAGCATGTCCAAGATACACGAAAGAACACTCGCTCAGATTTCATTCAACGTTCACGAGTCGAAGCGGAAGCACTTGTTAACAAAAACAGCCTTCTAGCAATTAGTTTAGCGCATCCCGTGCCCGTTCTCGCGCTAAAGTAAAAACCGCATGCAAGCACGAGACAAGCGACGGCTAGTCGGCTACCCGCTTCGCTGTCGCCCGGTCAGTCGCGCGACAAGGCAAACCCCATGAAAGCGACGGGAGCAAGCGACCAAGACGGTGAGCAACGTGACGGGCGACAGTGAGAAATCTCCGTCGCTCGTCGCTGACTCTCGTCGTTGTCGCCGTCGCTCGCTAAATCGCTTACATGTGGTTCGGCTTTAATTCTTGCGGCAGGCGTGTCTGTTGAAACGCGTACGCACACTGACGCACCAGCTGCTGCAGTATCGACGCACACACTCCCTCAGATTTCACTAAACGTACTGGAAATGAACACTGCCGAAGCGGAAGCACTGCTTAACGCAAACAGTGTTTTAGAAATTTCTGTACGTTCTCAGAGTAATCCGTGCGGCAGGCGTATCTGCTGAAACACGTACTACACGCACACCAACGCAGTGCACAGCTGCTGACACGAACATCGCTGCTATGGTATCGGCGCTCGCCGCACGGCCATCGAAAGGCAATGCACATGGTGAAGTTTCACTTGCAGGCACTCGGGCCACTGGGGAATTTTCACGCTCAAATACTTCGAACGGTAACCTTTCAGGCTCGAGCACAAAACGCAGCGAATCCCCGTTCAATGACCGCGACACCACAACCACCACTGAAGTTGCTTAAATATGGCGGCGATGTCAATAAACCAGGGCCGACTTCCGGTTTCCGCTGCAACGCCCTCCGATGGCGACAGATGGAACGTTTAAGACACGCCTACTGGCCAAACTCTCCCCCTATATATGGCTCTGATAATGCTGAGAGCCAAGCGCCATCTATCGTGTGGTAAACGAAGCAACTACAGTAGGGCCGACAGTGCCGATAGCGTCCTTGTTCAGTTATACTTGGCCACGACGACCGACGAATGTTTATTTTTCTACGTGTTCTTCTCGCGCGTCCCGACTTCAAGCAGCAAGAAAAAAAGTGCCTGAAACAGACCACGACGAAGAAGAACGCTGGATCCACAAACACCCGAGAAAAGCTACAACGGCGACGAATCTACCGACGCCGAGCAAGCGAGCTCGGCAAATAGGCCTAGCAGGCACTCCGACTCGGCGCAGCGTTGCTTCAACGGTACGACCGTCTGCCCACGAGCGGCTGGCGTGCTGAATGGAATATTCCCGCACGACCCTTCTGGACCCTTCCCGTATTATAGTTTGATCGCTGCAGTGGCGCACCCACCGGGGGGGGGGGGGGGGGGGGGGGGTGTTGAGGGGTCATAACCCCTTCCCCCCCCCCCCCCCCCCCCCCCAGAGCTCCGTGAAATTTTTTTTTGTGGGCATATTAGGACGATTTTTTTAGTGTAACGTCCGCAACGAGGACCTTTAAGGGTAAATAAATTCATCGCCCCCTCCCCTCCTCCTTCCCCCCTCGCCGTTGCACTGGTGATGTGCACTTCACGAGCGAGTCATTTCCGTAATATGCAATCTTACATTGACAGATGACACACTATTACCAAAATTATCTATGTGGGGAAAAGTGCTCATCTGATGCACCAATCTAGCTGTCACAACCTTGCGCCCCTCGATACACTGTCCGAGCAAAATGTAAAAAAAACCGCCGATGATCGTATTCACGCTAACAGTGTCGCGATGTGTACAGTCTCCCACAGTGGCGCACCCACGGGAGGGTGGGGGGAAGGTTGAAGGTCCTAACTCCTCCCCCCCCCACAGTGCTGTAGCGGTCAATCGGAACCCCTTCGCCCCCGTTGCATTGACGATACTGCAAACAACGTGACAGTTAGTACGAAGGAGTCAGTTCCGAATTTTTTTTTTATCGTAAGTACACTGACAAATTCCACTATTTTCTCAATTATTTGCGCGTTAAAACGGGCTCATCTCAGGCCCCAACCTAGGTGTTAAAATTTTGCGTCCCTCGACACGCTCGGTTTGAGCAAAATAAAATACCGCCGGTGTCGCGGTTTGTACATTCGTATATTTTATTCTGCTTGAATTTCTCTATATACCGTGGGAGATATAAAATCATTATTGATTCTATATTCAGACATGTATCTTATTTGAAGAAATAAACTCCCCCAAAAGACGAAGCGGGACGTTGGGCTCCACCAGTTAACTGTTGTGTCGTTTTTGAATCGCATTCTGTCCCCAACTGTTAGAGAAAAAAACAACCACACTTTAGGTTATTATAACGCTTTCTTATTTTTGTGTAGCGCGGATAGTCTGGAATATTGTATAAAAATATCTGAGATATCCGTTACGCACCAACTTTCATATTTGTTTCCAAAACGATTTTTCCGAAGGATTCTAAATAAATTGATTGCATGGTCTGCGTGCGTCATCACATTTCGAACCATCTAGGATCGAGTTATACATTTACTGCCCATTTTTGCAGGAAATGTTCTTGAAAGTGATAAGTTCAGTTCAGCACGCTTCGCGCGTGCGGCCTTCGCCGACTTAAGCCTGGTTCAGACAGTTGCGTTTGACTGCGTTTCACAGCGTTGCTTCGAGAACCGAAAGCGAGTCACCGGCACATCTGTGCTTCGTATGAAGCGTGGAATCCAATTCAAGGAATCATCTTGGCACGCGGGAATGTCCTGGTTTCTCACTGCCGCAACGCAGTCAGACCCAGACGCAGTCAAACGCAACTGTCTGAACCAGGCTTTACGCTAGTCTTCGGGGGGGGGGGGGGGGGGGGGGGGGGGGGAGTCATGTCTTTTCTACGGCGGGCCTGCTTTGTGAAGGGTTTGAAGGATTTGGATTTCGAAGATAGGCTGGTGCCCGGCGCCTCCTCTCCCAACCTATTGTGACTTTGCCGAGGGGCCGCGGCTGGGCGCCGTCGAGACGGCGGACTGTAGCACTAGCGAAACTACGCCGAGTAGGCTCCGGCCGGTTGTATCGCCGAAGATACGGGAGTGTCACAGTTATGAAGGTCGTTGATGTAGACGGTGTTCGGCCACTTACAACAAGGGGCCTGATGACGAACACGTTGCGAAGTGATGTTCAGTCTGGTGGTATTAAACTTTAACGTAGATAGATTTATTTAACATAGTACATTGACAGTGTTTGGCGCGGCACTTTCCGTCCTCCAAAATCAAACAGGATCCCAGATTCTCACGCTATTTTCCTTCTGGCAGACGGTCGGTCATAAAAGCATACGAGCAGAACAACACGCTCTCTTAAACGGACAACCAAAATAAAACACAAAAGACCCCACGCTCTCCTCAACGGACATCGCAAGAAAGTGCCGTGAAGATGGGCGCTCCACGAACCCGGTCCCCTCACACAATGAACGCAAAGCCGATATGTTTGGTACGGTTTACGACTCAAGACCACACCCGGCAGCCTCCCATGGGGACCAGTGCATCCCGTGTTTCCCAATTAGGCAGATGCCCGCTCGAAGCGCCCCTGAGAGCGACATTGTCGTGACACCCCCTCCGCTCCGGTCCTCCCCTGCCGCCTGGGGCGATCCTTCCGACGATACAGCTGCGCTTCGACACAAGCCATTGGACGGGGGTCACCCTGTAGGCTGTGGCGCTTCGACACAAACCATTGGACGGGGGTCACCCTGTAGGCTGTGGCTCTGTTGGGTGTTTCTAAATGATTTGTTGGCCGTCCAGAGAGGGAGGAGTCGTAAAGTTTTCCTTCCGTGTTCTCGTTGCGTTTCTCTCTTTCTCTCTCTCTTGCTGTGCATTTTCTTACTCTTTCTCTTTTCTGTCTCTTTCTTTATCTTTATATTTATTTCTTCCTTTCGGCGAGGCCGACTTTTCGTGCACTTCACAGAAGCGATAGAATTCGGTGCGCCACCCGCTCACATCAGCATTGACATCCGGGCTTCGAGCTACACAACAAACTGCCGATTTTCATCTTTCTTCGAGCATTTACTCTACTGGTACTGCTCATTGTGCGCCCATTCCACAGTGCAAGTCTAACAACTAATTGCTAAGACCGATCGGTGTGCGAATTCAAAAGTCCGCGATGACCTATATCCAGGGCCGGCCTTAGAGCAGCAAGCGCCCTGGGCAAACTGCGGTCGTGGCGCCCCCCCCCCCCCCCCCCCCCCCACTCCCTTCCCCCTCCCCTATTTTCGCACCAGCATCACGTTGTTAGTAAACATGCCAGAGTGGCCCAGCGCGAATAATCGCGATTTTGTCATTGTCAGTCGAGAACCACATCCTAAAAACAAACGGCGCTGCTCTCTATTGGGGAGGGGGACAGACCGTGACGCCCCAAGCGGGAAACTTTACAACTACATGGATGGGGACAACAAATACAATGACTCAGCGCTCGGCCGACATAGCCGAACGTGGCGTCAGCGTTCGGCTGGTGTTCTCCGGTGAGGGGGAGGAGGGGCCCTTTTGTTTCCACTACGGCCTGCATGAACAATGCAGCTGCACTCTGCCCAGCTCAGCACAAAAGCCGAAGTAGGTCAAGCTCGCATTCTCTGAGGATAGATCCGGCACGTAACGTCGCTTCGTCGATTGTTAGTATTTTTTATATTAAACTGTGCCCCGCGCTCTATTGTAGAAGATGACATGGACATGCCTATAAGGCCTGTCGGCATGTGCACAGGCCTTGTGTTGAGTAAACACCGAGCGTGGGGAAAACAAACGGGTCAGAGCGCCCCCTATAGTTCGATCTCCTGCCCAATATTCGCAGGCCCTAGCCTGACTGTGGCGTCCCGGATTTGTGGTGTCAGCTTAGGTCATAATGCAGGATCAGACAGTTCGTCGCTGGTGCCCTTTATCCAGACTTGGACGTAGTTCAACTACTCTACTCAAACTACTGTAGTTTAACTACTTTTTCGAGTAACTTGGTAACTTTCAATTACAACTTGATTTGGGTAATTAGTAATTTAATTTAACTACTTTTTTCAGGTAACTTCTACTCAAATTACTAACTACTTTCGAAATTATATAGTGCTAATTTTGTCCATCACGAAAGTTTGAGCGCAGAAATGAATAAGACGCCGGCAGATAAAGTGGCATTCCCGAACAAGGGGCCCCCTTGTTCGGGAAGGGCGGCGGAGAAAAGCTCACCGGAGAAAAGCTCACCGGAGAAAAGCTCACCGGAGATAAGCTCACCGGAGAAAAGCTCACCGCAAAACTGGCAGATGCGGAGAAAAGCTCACCGATATTTTTTTTAGCTTAGCTTGATTCTGAGTAAAACGTAGCAATTTAACGCAATTCGCATTCGTAACTTCATTAAATATATGTCCTCGTTTTTGTAATATTCTTGAGGTTCATTGGGCATATTTACTAATTCCTCAGAAATTAGTAATCACCCATTCTGTAAATTAATGAAGCCGCAAGTATAAATTCAGAACATCGTACACCGGTAAAAAAGGCAACAATTTATTGACAGCTGAGGGTGCGCCGTCGGTAGCTCTGTCAGATAAAGAGGTTTGTTTTTTGCGAGCTAATATGAATAGCGGTGTGTGAATCGCTTGAGGTCCATATATTGTGTAGTGCCTAATAGACAAGTAGATGTTTGTTAATGTAATCAGTGTAGGCTACGCTGTTTTCTTTCTGTTAATTTTACTAACAAAACTTTAGTTGCGAGAACAGCTTCGTCGTGTCGTGTTTGTTGTCTTCACTCCGTTGTCGTCGTTTGAGCGGTTTTCATCATGTATAACGTTTACCAACTCGCCCAATTCGCTACCTACCTTACAAATGACTAGTTCTTATATAGCTCACGAATAACAACGGAGACAGTGTGCACCTTTGAAGGTCATGGCTGGCGCACCGTAGAAGGACACTATCACACAAAGGGAACGTGTGGAAACACCAGCACGAACAGTTAGAAAGCGTGCATGTCCGTGGAAGAAAGAAGCCTCGATATCCTATTGACTGTTTTATCCTGTTTTCAAAGGTTAACAAAAGCTTCAAAGAGAATTTCAGGCACCGCTTTCTTGCGCATGCAGTTTTGAATTTTCGGCATTTACAACTTTGATTTTTAGGTTTTAGGCAGTCATCATTACCTTTTTTTAACTTTTTCCTATTCTTCAAGTTCATAAAGATTTTACTTAGGTTTTCGTTGTCTAGAGAGTAAGCCACAAAAAACACTGGCCCGCAATTATTAATTAAGCAATATACCCATTAAGCTTAACAAATATTACAAAATATGACATTTTATTTTTTACAAAGCTGACGAATTTTAATGCTAATAAATTTATATACGTTACGCACGATCCAACAGCCTCCATATAAAAAGAAGAAAAAATATCGGTGAGCTTTTCTGCGCACACGCTTAATGGCCGGTGAGCTTTTCTCCGCATCCGCCGGTTTTGCGGTGAGCTTTTCTCCGGTGAGCTTATCTCCGGTGAGCTTTTCTCCGGTGAGCTTTTCTCCGGTGAGCTTTTCTCCGGGATTCGTTCGGGAAGGCGTCCTTCGGCCAAGGTGGCGACGAGCAGCCAAAATATAACACCGGCACGCACGAACGCAGGAAGAGATGCTTAACAAGCCTTGGTTGGGTATTGACCTAATCCGGTAATGCACGCAGGCGCCGCGTTTCCAACTGCAACACTGAAAGACGGGGACACTCCGAGAGTTGTTGTTTTCGTGTTGTCTGCCTTTAGTGAGTTCTGACTCAAGCGGTAGGTTCCACGGGAGGCGCCACTGGAATGACCTCGCAGCTGGGCGCTTGTTCCTATGGTCGCCTTGTCGTCAGCGCATACGCCTTTGCAAAGCCGGACTCCCTCGCGCACAAACCCCGGCACGGATAATCCGTTCATCGGAGCACGTTCCCGCTTCGATGCTTGTTCACGTAATCCTTCGCGTCCTTCCGACCATCCATGCTGGGGACCTCCTTTTTGTTAAAAACGATTTACTTGTCAGGCGTGTCAAGCGCATCAAACTATTGTAGTCGCCGGCGAGGATTGCGAGTTACTTTTGGGAGATCATTTTGTTGGAACCGGCGTCAGCGGCGAAGTATACTACTTTTCCATCTTCTGTTAAACCAAAACAATTTTTTTTCAGTAGCGTAGCGCTAGCACTACAACGGGATGCGCAGTCGTCCGGATGATCTCATCGTCGTGGCGCGAGACTTGAACCCTTGACGGTCTGGTGCACTCGCTCAGCGTACTCTCAGAACGACGTCGGAATAAAGAGGGGCCAGTCACAACAGTCTCAACTTGAAGAAGAAAAAAAGAAAAAAAAAGGAGGAAAGGAAAAACACGTGAGGTTTACCTCTACCCGAGGCAAACCTCACGTGTTTAGTCATGGACACCTAAGATGCCGACACTCGCTTACCTTACCCGACCCTGCACAGCCTGTTTCTCAAATTCAACGCTGCCGTTCCATCCAGCCCGTCGGTGGAACGTCTATTTAGCTTTGCTGGGGACGTCCTTAGAAGGAAAAGGGGAAAACTCTCCTATCAAGAACTTTGAAAGTCAATTGCTTCTGCGAGCGAATAAACTATTTTGACGAAAACGCAATCCATAAATAGACTGCATTTATTTTAGGCTCGCAGGGTTTTTCATTGATCAAAACTGCTGATCATTTTGCTACCACAAAAATATAAAAAAAGTAACTTCGAAAGTAACTTCAATGTAACTCGCTACTTTTTACAGTAGTTAGTAGTTTACTCAATTACTATTACAAATGCGTAATTTCTACTCTACTCCAATTACTTTTGGCGTCGATACTCAGTAACTTAACTACCTTTTTTGAGTAATTTGTACATGTCTGCTTTTATCTCATTCGATGTGTCGTCACCATCTTGTTTAGTGTCACGGAATACTCTGGCAGTGGAGCCCTCGGTGTCGTCGGGAATTTGCGGCGATGTCTCAATTTCCTTTGTTTGGGAATAATCTTCACTTGTCGAGCTTTTTTCGTGCTATGTTTCTCCCTCTCCTGGTTCACCTGAACTTGAGGGGCCCTCGTGTACTTTCACATACATTTTCAGGGTGTCTGCGCTCTTCCCAGGATGCGGCATCTTGTTCAAATTTTTGTTTTCTGTACTGCGCTCCTGATGGTTTCTTTCGAGGAAGTGGCATATCACTGAAATTTTAAGTAACAGACTGAATATAAATTTTACACCAGTGCGTATTGTAACAATACCTGACCCGTAACGCGTATTGTAACAATACTTAAAAAAAACAAGCTAAATGGTCGTGATTTATAGTATTAAAAACCCGAGACTCATGAACACGAAAATGATCGTCTAAAAAAAACCGAAGGCGCTTCTTATGTGACCTCGGTAGATCCCACAATATTTTTGAGTAGCTCGTGGCACCTGTGTATGCAGTACCGTAGGCATAGCACCAGATTACGTGATACGGACCCCGAAGGTCAAAGTCAACGCAAAGAACAGTGGCCGAACCGATGAAAATTCGCCCAGTTTGCATCCTGCAACGCGTGCACACTGAGCATTAACAATTAGATTCTAGAAACTAGCAGTCGTTACGTAATCATATGTTCGTGTCACGACAATTGAGTTTCAGCTACTCAGGTGTGCACGCACAGTCATAGGGGTTACGCTGTGATCAGTTCACTGGAAATGGAACAAATGCACTTCAAGGTATCCGTGCAAATAACTCGAAATCAATTATGCAATGTCTTACCGTGATCAATGAGACGGCCAGTCTCTCACCAACAGAAATCATCAATGAAGGAGATCGGAATCGGTGTGTGGCCAATTTAGCAGTTTTCGTGCAGTTTTTCCGCTGACATCTTTTTTGTTTTTAATACCACCTGTTGTCACCAGTTTTAAGTCAAACAAGTAAAAGAAGTAAAGTAAAAAAATAGTACCTTAAACAATATTTTTTTATGTATTTATACTTGTTCTAAAATATTTAAAGGAATAAAATGTTTTATAAAGTCATTCTTGCGCAACACTATAAATTTGGCGGTTTTCGGGATTCTTGCGGCGGGTTTCTGAATTTTTGAGTTGGCAAGACTGATCGGCACTGCGAGTCCGGAGTCTTCGCTGGTCGCTCACACCGATAAATATTATTTTCAGTCGGCGGCCCTATCGGCGCCCCCCTATGAATGGCGCCCCTGTGCTGCTGCACAGCTCGGCCACCCCAAAAGCTGGCCCTGCCTATATCACCAAGGCCGCCTCATTGAAGCGCCAGCCAAATCAGTGCTCACCTACTACTTCCCTTAAAAAAAAAAAAAAAAAAAAAAAAAAAAAAACGCGATTTGGAGCCAACGGATGCATCACCATCGGAATATATGACTACCAGTAGGGATGTCGCGAACCACCCCAACTTCGATTTCGAAAGGTTTCGATATTGCGAAGCGAACTGATCGGTTCGATTTCGAAAAATTTCGATATTTTCGTACCGACCGAGGTTCGAATTCAAAAAATTCGCAACTTTCGATCACAGTGGAGTTTCGATGTCGAAAAGTTCGAAGCTTTCACGGTTTCTAAAATTTCGGATTCGAATATTTCGAATATTTTTTTACTTCAAGTTCGATAAATTCGAAGATTTCGAAATTCTTTGGAAATAAAATTCGAAAACTTCGAACGCTTCGAATTTTTATAGACATGAAGTTCGAACAATTCGAACATTTCGAATTTCTTTCTGCATAAAGTTCGAAAAGTTCGAAGGTTTCGATTCTCTTTCAATGCTAAAATCGAAAAAAACAAAAAAAACTTCGAGGATTTTGAATTTCTTTCTAGTCCAAGTTTTCAAAGTTCGAAGTCCGGTTTTCAAGTTCCTCCATAGTTTGTTTCAAATGACGTTTTCACGACTCACTTTTTACAAAATCAAGTTTAGAAAAGTTAGGGTGTGATCTAGATTCTGCGAAGTTGGTCATGCAGTTAAATGAGGCGACGAGTGTCCCGGATGTGCTGGAATATTTGCCAGTGCAGAGTGACGTGTGACCATGGTTCAGTAATCGTGACCGCCAGCCCGGGGTGGAGAAGGAGGGGGGGGGGGAGTCTTTAACCTGCATCACGCAGTAGTGATCACTCGAACACACTGTTTTACGAGACTCATCCAGTTTGAAACGGCCAGGGGCGGGCAGGAGGTTGAGGCTCAGAAAAACCTTGAAGCGACCTGGCAAACTACCTCGCCACCCCTTGCACACTGGTAGCAATCTGATCGAACGCCCCCGGGTGACGCTGGCATATAGTAAGTTAAGTTTTAATTGTCCTGGAGGTTCATTCTCTGGGACGGAGGAATCGTCTCGCAAAAAGCCGACACAACTCGAGGTTGAGGAGCGTTCTAACATACAAGTGGCGACGGAAGAGGAAAAACGGGGGGTAAGAGGGTAGCGGGGGGGGGGGGGGGGGGGGAGGGGGGCTTCAGTTCCTTTCCCCTCCCCTTTCCAGATATTTCGGACTGTTAAAGAAAACAATACGAGGAAAGAGGGCGTGGTCGAGCTTATTTTAATCTGAAATTATTCATGCATATGTATAGCTACTGTCGCTCTTCACTGCATAAAAGATTGCGCAGATGGTCATTGTTAGAAACTCGTTGTCAGAAGGCACTACTCGTCACATGCTTAGTGGTTCGGAAGTTCAAAGCTGTCTTTTCGACCTAAATACCTGTGCCAATAGTAAAAAAAAAAAAAAAAAAAAAAAAAAAAAATAAATGCGGGGATAAAAAGTTGGAGAAAAAAAAAAAAACTATCAAGAATTCGCCGGAAGTGTTGTATTCTTGAGTATTCAGCGGTTCAGAATTTCGGAACAAGTTTCTTTTACCAAAATGTGTACAGGCTAAAAGTAGAAACACGTCCCAGGATTGTGAAGCGAAAAAAAAAAAAAAGTTTTCTTTCAATGACGTGCTGAACTTGAACACTATTAGAAATCTTCTCCCATGAGTTAATTTATTCCTTAACGTGAAAAAACAATAAATACATTATTTTGTATTCTGCAGATGGCAATTATATGTACTGTCTGTAATGTTAATTTAAATGCGATACCTGAAACAACTTAGACAAAAATAAATATCAAGTTTAGGGCATAATTGCATGTAGATACATGTTTGGACATTCCTTCGAAACTCACGTTGAATAACAATAATCACATCTTAGACGGCGCCTACCTAGGCTATACATAGATCATTCTTAAAAAAAATATAACATCTCTACCACAAATAGCTTCGGCTACAGCGCGCTTCAAATCTGGCACAAACGATAATCATCAAAAACCCGTCGTCCTTCCTCGCCCCTTCGGAAATTTATTTCTTTAAAACTAAGCATGCCAGAACATTGAACCAAACGCCATTGTCTTTCGTAACGAACGCAGCACCGCGTGTAAAAGTTCGAGAAAAAAAAAACTACGAATGTACCTCACTACTTGAATTCAAATGAAACCGTCCGCTGGTCTTTCGAAGTTCGACGAACGTCGAACTTTTACCCTAAAAGTTCGAAGTTCGACGATATTCTGACTTTTCAGAATTCGAAAGTTCGAAACTTTTCGAATTTTCTTGATAAATAAGTTCGAAAGTTCGAAATTCATCGCATTTTTTGGTCAGTCAAGTTCGGAAGTTCGACAAGCATCGAACTTTGCAGCGCAATAAGTTCGAAAGTTCGAAAAAGATCGAATTTTTTAGCATAATAAGTTCGACGGTTCGAAAAGCGTCGAACTTCTTAGCTCAAGAAGTTCGAAAAGTCGACTTTCGTCGAATTTTACGATGTAGACAATTCGAAAAATCGAAATTTTTCGAACCTTTCGAACCGCTTGATGCGATCATCGAAACTTCGATTCGAAAAAAGTTCGCGGCATCCCTAACTACCAGCATTGAGAAGTCGATCATTCAAGAGACGCCCTCATCCTCACCCTCTGACCGATCCGTCTCTGCCCAGCATCTTCCAGTTTCTGCAGCGACTTACCCAAATGACTTGGGCATCTACGTTGGAAAGTCACTGTCAGTAAGTGTGACTAGATTTTTTTTTCGCGAATCTTTGTCATTCTGTTGTTTATATACATGACGTCCAAAATTGCATGCTGCATCTAACTAATAAAATGACCTGAAAGCTAAAATCAGCAACG
>NW_024609836.1:0-7500 GCF_016920785.2 Ixodes scapularis
GAATTATTGGAGAGAGCACGGCCCCTGTCGAGAGACGTTCGGCGCGGTTTTATTCGTTCACCGTGACCACGATGTCGGCTATTGCCGCGGTGAAAGCGAATTATTGGAGAGAGCACGGCCCCCTGACGGGAGACGTTCGGCGCGGTTTTATTCGTTCACCGTGTCCACGATGTCGGCTATTGCCGCGGTGAAAGCGAATTATTGGAGAGAGCACGGCCCCTGACGGGAGACGTTCGGCGCGGTTTTATTCGTTCACCGTGTTCACGATGTCGGCTATTGCCTCGGTGAAAGCGAATTATTGGAGAGAGCACGGCCCCTGACGAGAGACGTTCGGCGCGGTTTTATTCGTTCACCGTGTCCACGATGTCGGCTATTGCCGCGGTGAAAGCGAATTATTGGAGGGAGCACGGCCCCTGACGAGAGACGTTCGGCGGGTTTTATTCGTTCACCGTGTCCACGATGTCGGCTATTGCCGCGGTGAAAGCGAATAATTGGAGAGAGCACGGCCCCTGTCGAGAGACGTTCGGCGCGGTTTTATTCGTTCACCGTGTCCACGATCTCGGCTATTGCCTCGGTGAAAGCGAATTATTGGAGAGAGCACGGCCCCTGACGGGAGACGTTCGGCGCGGTTTTATTCGTTCACCTTGTCCACGATGTCGGCTATTGCCGCGGTGAAAGCGAAATATTGGAGGGAGCACGGCCCCTGACGAGAGACGTTCGGCGCGGTTTTATTCGTTCACCGTGTCCACGATCTCGGCTATTGCCTCGGTGAAAGCGAATTATTGAAGAGAGCACGGCCCCTGACGGGAGACGTTCGGCGCGGTTTTATTCGTTCACCGTGTCCACGATGTCGGCTATTGCCGCGGTGAAAGCGAATTATTGGAGGGAGCACGGCCCCTGACGAGAGACGTTCGGCGCGGTTTTATTCGTTCACCGTGTCCACGATGTCGGCTATTGCCGCGGTGAAAGCGAATTATAGGAGGGAGCACGGCCCCTGACGAGAGACGTTCGGCGCGGTTTTATTCGTTCACCGTGTCCACGATCTCGGCTATTGCCTCGGTGAAAGCGAATTATTGGAGAGAGCACGGCCCCTGACGGGAGACGTTCGGCGCGGTTTTATTCGTTCACCGTGTCCACGATGTCGGCTATTGCCTCGGTGAAAGCGAATTATTGGAGAGAGCACGGCCCCTGTCGAGAGACGTTCGGTGCGGTTTTATTCGTTCACCGTGTCCACGATGTCGGCTATTGCCTCGGTGAAAGCGAATTATCGGAGAGAGCACGGCCCCTGACGGGAGACGTTCGGGGCGGTTTTATTCGTTCACCGTGTCCACGATGTCGGCTATTGCCGCGGTGAAAGCGAATTATTGGAGAGAGCACGGCCCCTGTCGAGAGACGTTCGGCGCGGTTTTATTCGTTCACCGTGTCCACGATGTCGGCTATTGCCTCGGTGAAAGCGAATTATTGGAGAGAGCACGGCCCCTGACGAGAGACGTTCGGCGCGGTTTTATTCGTTCACCGTGTCCACGATGTCGGCTATTGCCTCGGTGAAAGCGAATTATTGGAGAGAGCACGGCCCCTGACGGGAGACGTTCGGCGCGGTTTTATTCGTTCACCGTGTCCACGATGTCGGCTATTGCCTCGGTGAAAGCGAATTATTGGAGAGAGCACGGCCCCTGACGAGAAACGTTCGGCGCGGTTTTATTCGTTCCCCGTGTCCACGATGTCGGCTATTGCCGCGGTGAAAGCGAATTATTGGAGAGAGCACGGCCCCTGACGAGAGACGTTCGGCGCGGTTTTATTCGTTCACCGTGTCCACGATGTCGGCTATTGCCTCGGTGAAAGCGAATTATTGGAGAGAGCACGGCCCCTGACGGGAGACGTTCGGCGCGGTTTTATTCGTTCACCGTGTCCACGATGTCGGCTATTGCCTCGGTGAAAGCGAATTATTGGAGAGAGCACGGCCCCTGTCGAGAGACGTTCGGCGCGGTTTTATTCGTTCACCGTGTCCACGATGTCGGCTATTGCCGTGGTGAAAGCGAATTATTGGAGAGAGCACGGCCCCTGACGGGAGACGTTCGGCGCGGTTTTATTCGTTCACCGTGTCCACCATGTCGGCTATTGCCTCGGTGAAAGCGAATTATTGGAGAGAGCACGGCCCCTGACGAGAGACGTTCGGCGCGGTTTTATTCGTTCACCGTGTCCACGATGTCGGCTATTGCCTCGGTGAAAGCGAATTATTGGAGAGAGCACGGCCCCTGTCGAGAGACGTTCGGCGCGGTTTTATTCGTTCACCGTGTCCACGATGTCGGCTATTGCCTCGGTGAAAGCGAATTATTGGAGAGAGAACGGCCCCTGACGAGAGACGTTCGGCGCGGTTTTATTCGTTCACCGTGTCCACGATGTCGGCTATTGCCTCGGTGAAAGCGAATTATTGGAGAGAGCACGGCCCCTGTCGAGAGACGTTCGGCGCGGTTTCATTCGTTCACCGTGTCCACGATGTCGGCTATTGCCTCGGTAAAAGCGAATTATTGGAGAGAGCACGGCCCCTGACGGGAGACGTTCGGCGCGGTTTTATTCGTTCACCGTGTCGACGATGTCGGCTATTGCCTCGGTGAAAGCGAATTATTGGAGAGAGCACGGCCCCTGTCGAGAGACGTTCGGCGCGGTTTTATTCGTTCACCGTGTCCACGATGTCGGCTATTGCCTCGGTGAAAGCGAATTATTGGAGAGAGCACGGCCCCTGACGGGAGACGTTCGGCGCGGTTTTATTCGTTCACCGTGTCCACGATGTCGGCTATTGCCTCGGTGAAAGCGAATTATTGGAGAGAGCACGGCCCCTGACGAGAGACGTTCGGCGCGGTTTTATTCGTTCACCGTGTCCACGATGTCGGCTATTGCCGCGGTGAAAGCGAATTATTGGAGAGAGGACGGCCCCTGACGAGAGACGTTCGGCGCGGTTTTATTCGTTCACCGTGTCCACGATGTCGGCTATTGCCTCGGTGAAAGCGAATTATTGGAGAGAGCACGGCCCCTGACGGGAGACGTTCGGCGCGGTTTTATTCGTTCACCGTGTCCACGATGTCGGCTATTGCCTCGGTGAAAGCGAATTATTGGAGAGAGCACGGCCCCTGTCGAGAGACGTTCGGCGCGGTTTTATTCGTTCACCGTGTCCACGATGTCGGCTATTGCCGCGGTGAAAGCGAATTATTGGAGAGAGCACGGCCCCTGACGGGAGACGTTCAGCGCGGTTTTATTCGTTCACCGTGTCCACGATGTCGGCTATTGCCTCGGTGAAAGCGAATTATTGGAGAGAGCACGGCCCCTGACGAGAGACGTTCGGCGCGGTTTTATTCGTTCACCGTGTCCACGATGTCGGCTATTGCTTCGGTGAAAGCGAATTATTGGAGAGAGCACGGCCCCTGTCGAGAGACGTTCGGCGCGGTTTTATTCGTTCACCGTGTCCACGATGTCGGCTATTGCCTCGGTGAAAGCGAATTATTGGAGAGAGCACGGCCCCTGACGGGAGACGTTCGGCGCGGTTTTATTCGTTCACCGTGTCCACGATGTCGGCTATTGCCTCGGTGAAGGCGAATTATTGGAGAGAGCACGGCCCCTGACGGGAGACGTTCGGCGCGGTTTTATTCGTTCACCGTGTCCACGATCTCGGCTATTGCCTCGGTGAAAGCGAATTATTGGAGAGCACGGCCCCTGACGGGAGACGTTCGGCGCGGTTTTATTCGTTCACCGTGTCCACGATCTCGGCTATTGCCTCGGTGAAAGCGAATTATTGGAGAGAGCACGGCCCCTGACGGGAGACGTTCGGCGCGGTTTTATTCGGTCACCGTGTCCACGATCTCGGCTATTGCCGCGGTGAAAGCGAATTATTGGAGAGAGCACGGCCCCTGACGAGAGACGTTCGGCGCGGTTTTATTCGTTCACCGTGTCCACGATCTCGGCTATTGCCTCGGTGAAAGCGAATTATTGAAGAGAGCACGGCCCCTGACGGGAGACGTTCGGCGCGGTTTTATTCGTTCACCGTGTCCACGATCTCGGCTATTGCCTCGGTGAAAGCGAATTATTGGAGAGAGCACGGCCCCTGACGGGAGACGTTCCGCGCGGTTTTATTCGTTCACCGTGTCCACGATCTCGGCTATTGCCGCGGTGAAAGCGAATTATTGGAGAGAGCACGGCCCCTGACGAGAGACGTTCGGCGCGGTTTTATTCGTTCACCGTGTCCACGATCTCGGCTATTGCCTCGGTGAAAGCGAATTATTGGAGAGAGCACGGCCCCTGACGAGAGACGTTCGGCGCGGTTTTATTCGTTCACCGTGTCCACGATCTCGGCTATTGCCTCGGTGAAAGCGAATTATTGGAGAGAGCACGGCCCCTGACGGGAGACGTTCGGCGCGGTTTTATTCGTTCACCGTGTCCACGATCTCGGCTATTGCCTAGGTGAAAGCGAATTATTGGAGAGAGCACGGCCCCTGACGGGAGACGTTCGGCGCGGTTTTATTCGTTCACCGTGTCCACGATCTCGGCTATTGCCTCGGTGAAAGCGAATTATTGGAGAGAGCACGGCCCCTGACGGGAGACGTTCGGCGCGGTTTTATTCGTTCACCGTGTCCACGATCTCGGCTATTGCCTCGGTGAAAGCGAATTATTGGAGAGAGCACGGCCCCTGACGGGAGACGTTCGGCGCGGTTTTATTCGTTCACCGTGTCCACGATCTCGGCTATTGCCTCGGTGAAAGCGAATTATTGGAGAGAGCACGGCCCCTGACGGGAGACGTTCGGCGCGGTTTTATTCGTTCACCGTGTCCAGGATCTCGGCTATTGCCTCGGTGAAAGCGAATTATTGGAGAGAGCACGGCCCCTGACGAGAGACGTTCGGCGCGGTTTTATTCGTTCACCGTGTCCACGATCTCGGCTATTGCCTCGGTGAAAGCGAATTATTGGAGAGAGCACGGCCCCTGACGGGAGACGTTCGGCGCGGTTTTATTCGTTCACCGTGTCCACGATCTCGGCTATTGCCTCGGTGAAAGCCAATTATTGGAGAGAGCACGGCCCCTGACGGGAGACGTTCGGCGCGGTTTTATTCGTTCACCGTGTCCACGATCTCGGCTATTGCCTCGGTGAAAGCGAATTATTGGAGAGAGCACGGCCCCTGACGAGAGACGTTCGGCGCGGTTTTATTCGTTCACCGTGTCCACGATCTCGGCTATTGCCTCGGTGAAAGCGAATTATTGGAGAGAGCACGGCCCCTGACGGGAGACGTTCGGCGCGGTTTTATTCGTTCACCGTGTCCACGATCTCGGCTATTGCCTCGGTGAAAGCGAATTATTGGAGAGAGCACGGCCCCTGACGAGAGACGTTCGGCGCGGTTTTATTCGTTCACCGTGTCCACGATGTCGGCTATTGCCTCGGTGAAAGCGAATTATTGGAGAGAGCACGGCCCCTGACGAGAGACGTTCGGCGCGGTTTTATTCGTTCACCGTGTCCACGATCTCGGCTATTGCCTCGGTGAAAGCGAATTATAGGAGAGAGCACGGCCCCTGACGGGAGACGTTCGGCGCGGTTTTATTCGTTCACCGTGTCCACGATCTCGGCTATTGCCTCGGTGAAAGCGAATAATTGGAGAGAGCACGGCCCCTGACGGGAGACGTTCGGCGCGGTTTTATTCGTTCACCGTGTCCACGATCTCGGCTATTGCCTCGGTGAAAGCGAATTATTGGAGAGAGCACGGCCCCTGACGGGAGACGTTCGGCGCGGTTTTATTCGTTCACCGTGTCCACGATCTCGGCTATTGCCTCGGTGAAAGCGAATTATTGGAGAGAGCACGGCCCCTGACGGGAGACGTTCGGCGCGGTTTTATTCGTTCACCGTGTCCACGATCTCGGCTATTGCCTCGGTGAAAGCGAATTATTGGAGAGAGCACGGCCCCTGACGAGAGACGTTCGGCGCGGTTTTATTCGTTCACCGTGTCCACGATCTCGGCTATTGCCTCGGTGAAAGCGAATTATTGGAGAGAGCACGGCCCCTGACGGGAGCGTTCGGCGCGGTTTTATTCGTTCACCGTGTCCACGATCTCGGCTATTGCCTCGGTGAAAGCGAATTATTGGAGAGAGCACGGCCCCTGACGGGAGACGTTCGGCGCGGTTTTATTCGTTCACCGTGTCCACGATCTCGGCTATTGCCTCGGTGAAAGCGAATTATTGGAGAGAGCACGGCCCCTGACGAGAGACGTTCGGCGCGGTTTTATTCGTTCACCGTGTCCACGATCTCGGCTATTGCCTCGGTGAAAGCGAATTATTGGAGAGAGCACGGCCCCTGACGAGAGACGTTCGGCGCGGTTTTATTCGTTCACCGTGTCCACGATCTCGGCTATTGCCTCGGTGAAAGCGAATTATTGGAGAGAGCACGGCCCCTGACGGGAGACGTTCGGCGCGGTTTTATTCGTTCACCGTGTCCACGATCTCGGCTATTGCCGCGGTGAAAGCGAATTATTCGAGAGAGCACGGCCCCTGACGGGAGACGTTCGGCGCGGTTTTATTCGTTCACCGTGTCCACGATCTCGGCTATTACCTCGGTGAAAGCGAATTATTGGAGAGAGCACGGCCCCTGACGAGAGACGTTCGGCGCGGTTTTATTCGTTCACCGTGTCCACGATCTCGGCTATTGCCGCGGTGAAAGCGAATTATTGGAGAGAGCACGGCCCCTGACGGGAGACGTTCGGCGCGGTTTTATTCGTTCACCGTGTCCACGATCTCGGCTATTGCCTCGGTGAAAGCGAATTATTGGAGAGAGCACGGCCCCTGACGGGAGACGTTCGCCGCGGTTTTATTTGTTCACCGTGTCCACGATCTCGGCTATTGCCGCGGTGAAAGCGAATTATTGGAGAGAGCACGGCCCCTGACGGGAGACGTTCGGCGCGGTTTTATTCGTTCACCGTGTCCACGATCTCGGCTATTGCCTCGGTGAAAGCGAATTATTGGAGAGAGCACGGCCCCTGACGGGAGACGTTCGGCGCGGTTTTATTCGTTCACCGTGTCCACGATCTCGGCTATTGCCGCGGTGAAAGCGTATTATTGGAGAGAGCACGGCCCCTGACGGGAGACGTTCGGCGCGGTTTTATTCGTTCACCGTGTCCACGATCTCGGCTATTGCCTCGGTGAAAGCGAATTATTGGAGAGAGCACGGCCCCTGACGGGAGACGTTCGGCGCGGTTTTATTCGTTCACTGTGTCCACGATCTCGGCTATTGCCGCGGTGAAAGCGAATTATTGGAGAGAGCACGGCCCCTGACGGGAGACGTTCGGCGCGGTTTTATTCGTTCACCGTGTCCACGATCTCGGCTATTGCCTCGGTGAAAGCGAATTATTGGAGAGAGCACGGCCCCTGACGAGAGACGTTCGGCGCGGTTTTATTCGTTCACCGTGTCCACGATCTCGGCTATTGCCGCGGTGAAAGCGAATTATTGGAGAGAGCATGGCCCCTGACGGGAG
>NW_024609836.1:15000-25000 GCF_016920785.2 Ixodes scapularis
GGGCAACGAAACACACGCCATTCATGCGTGACGCGCATGAATCCATTCATGCGCGGCACTAATTAGATGACGAGGCATTTGGCTAACTTTTTATTGGAAGAATCCAACTCGTTCGCTTTTTAAGGAAGCTTAACCTCATTGTCACAAACAGCATAGCACATCCAAGTGTGGGAACGACACAGCACTCAATACACAAAATGAACACTGACTACAGAAGAAGACTAACAGCACTTCAATTTTCAATTTCACACAACAGGAGTTCCCCTGTGCAAATGGGAAAAAAAAGAGATAGTTGTTTATTTTTATACATGTCTGGTTGACTCTAAGGAGGCCATTACAGAGATGACAACAACAATCTCAAGAGAATAAAAAGAACACAAAACACAGAACGAAAGAAAAAGATACATACACATTCGTTACATAAAAAAAACAAATATGGCAGGCGAGATTCCACACACCTACGCCCCTCCAAAACAACAACAAAAGAAAGAACACATGGGGGAGAACAATAAACAGTTTACACACTTCGGTTTGTTCCCCGCATGAAGTGGTAGAAACATCGCAAGGAGCCACGAACTACCTTGAGGATTAAAGAGGAAATGTCACGCTTTGAGAAGCCCAGCAAGCCCAAAGCCTCAGCTGATCTTGGGCAAACGAGCCCTCTCTCAGTGCCTGTTATGGCGTGCACGGCGACAGTGGTTACCGAGAACTTGGACCTTACTGCGTCCACAAAGTCCGGAGCAGAATACTTCCTAATCTTGTCCTCATTAAGTGAGTTAAGGCTTTTGTATTCCCCGACTATTTGAACATCTAGAATCCATGCCCTCTCACCCTTTACACAAATTAAATCTGGGTACCTGATTTCGTCCTTTACTTTAATTCTGGGCTCCTCGGACACCGTGCAGCCATCATTTCTCATCTTCTCCGCAATCCAGGATGCCACACAATTATGTCTTTCCAGGCGCGGCGCATACGACCGAGGACACACCTGGATAATATGTGCGTGTGTCTCAGGGAAGGCACAGCCAGCCCTGCAGCGGGTGTCCTTCGCCCTTCCCCTGGCGCACCTCGTCTTGGACGGAAGCGCGTGGGCCCTAAGTTTGATTAGGTCGACATACTCCCGTCCATTCAGAAAGTGCGGTGGGTTCCGGATGAAGGCCGCAGCAGCACATGTCCGTGCCTCCCTCAACCCTCTCGTGTCCACCATCTGCAGCAGCTGGTCTCTCCAGTAGCTGCGCTCCTGTGTTCTAGATTCAATCGTGACACCCTTAAATTTCACCCTTTCCCCGCCCTCTCCACCTCATCTTTCCATGCCGTCATGGTCACCAGACTCTCCAACATTCCGTCGCCAGCGCCCTGAACCCCAAGTAGCCGGGAACGGCGGATCCGAGGAATCATTGTCGCGAGACAGGTGACTCCCAACCCGCCGTCCCCCACCGCAGCGTATAGGAAGGCAACTGGAACGTCCATCGGCAGATGCAGAAAGAGCCGGACAGCCGCTCTAATCCTACGGTCAATCTGGTGTAGGTATGTCTTTGACTTGGCACTCATAACCAAGCCATAGATTAGTCTCGGTATTAGGTAGAAGATTAGAATGTTCATCTTCTGCTGAGGTTTAAGGGGGGCCCTCTCTAGCCTTACGATAAGGTCGTCGAAATTAACCCCATTGTACCATATCTCCCCTGATGTGTTAACTTCGACCCCCAGTTAGCGCCATGAACCTGAGCAATCAATCACTCGAAGTGGTTCTCCATTTACTTTGAAAGCCACTGGGCAGATTTTTGCCTTTTTGTTTTTCCCGTCTCCTACGAGGCTTAGGGTCGAAGACTTCTTTACGTTTACTGTGAGACCCCTAGTGCTAAAAAATTCCTGGAACTTGTCGAGGAGAAATTGTAGGCCAGCCGCCGTCTCCGCCAGAATCACGAGGTCATCAGCAAAAGCCAACGACGCGCACCGCCCCTCACCCAGTCTCACACCAAAGCCCGGGGGGATGCTGTCGATGAACTCATCGATGACCGCGTTAAACAACAGCGGAGACAGCGGGTCACCTTGTCTGACTCCCTTCCCAGGGCGCACTGTCCTTTTCACCCCTCTGTGTTGCAAGGTTGTAGTAGAATTTGTGTAGAACCAATGCATGTAGTCAATCATGGACTTCCCCACCATTTGGTGGCGTGCAAGTCCATTCAGTATTGCGGTGTGTGTGGCGCTGTCAAAAGCCTTTGACAGGTCTATATTAGCCATGTAAAGGCTTCGCCCCGCGGCATGACTTGTCTTAAGTAGCGTACTCAGAATCATGATGTTCTCAAAGCATCCATCAGTGCTTTTAAATGCCCGTTGCTCGTCACGTAGGTGAACAATCTGTCTCAACCTTTTGTCTAGGATCTTGTGAAAAGTGCGCAGGAGCACCGAGCCAATCGAGATCGGCCTATACTCCCCTGGCTGAGAAGCTGCCTCCACTTTAGGGATAAAGATGGTTCGAGCATTCCCCAGCTTCATGGAGGCACGACCCCAGTACAAGAACAAGTTGTAGAGCTTCACTACAAAAGTTCTCGGGATTGCCTTAAACTCTTTGACCGTCAGTCCGTCAGGGCCAGGTGCACTGGAGTACTTTGGCATGTTTTCCTGTACTTCCTGCTCTGTTATTGGCAGTACTGTCACGTCCCGTGCATCCAATAGATCCTCCGAGGGACAGGGCTCATCCGTGGGTGTCTCGCTCATAACCCGAAACCAGTAGTTAACGAGTTCGTCTGGAGCCACCTGATCCTCCTTCACACCGTCCAAGACTCGTTGAGCACATACTTTACGGTTCTTGTTGTAAAGGTTTTGGACGATGCGGTATTCCTTCTTCCTAGCATTTCTTCTACTTAAGTGCTCCTCCGGGGCAGGTTGACGACCGTTCTCCGCAGGATGCTCGTACCTACTCAAAACTCGGTCAAGATCAACTGCAAACGGTTCTCCCCGAAGAGCCGTCCTAATCACCTGGTTCAAGCTCTTTTCATCCGCCGTGCCTCCGGAGTTACAGTGCTCCTCCAGCCACTCCGCAAGCTTAGTCTTTCCCAAGAACAACTCGGAACCTTCAGTTGCGCTACTCGAGCAGGCATCAGCATCTAGGTCCCCCGGGGGCGGGACACGTTCTGTTTCCAGAGCAATACCAGTGTTGCTCTCTGCGTTATCCCGTCTCTCTTCTGGTTTGCTTCCCCCGGTCTGCGGGGTCGGCGACTCCCGCTGCTCTCTTCTGGCCTGCCGCCCCTTTATTGCCTGTTTATTACTTACTTACTCCCGCCGTTTACCCCGCCGTTACCCGCGCTTTGATGAATCTCTTCACGTTGACATTCAGAGCACTGGGCAGAAATCACATTGCGTCAACACCGACCAGCGGCCATCGCAATGCTTTGTTTTAATTAGACAGTCGGATTCCCCCGGTCCGTGCCAGTTCTGAGTTGACTGTTTTTTGCCGGCCGAAGCATAGCACTTTGGGCACGAAGCCCTCGGACGCCGCGCAGCTGAGGCTTTCCACAGGAAGGTCCCGACGCTGGTCCGGGCTTGGCCGCGCCGCGTCAACGGCGAGCCCCGCCCAGTCCCGGTGCAGTGCCGTTCCTGCTTCAGGTCCCCAGCCCGACCGGCTCAGTCCTCAGAGCCAATCCTTATCCCAAGGTTACGGATCCGTTTTGCCGACTTCCCTTACCTACATTGGTCCATCGACTAGAGGCTGTTCACCTTGGAGACCTGCTGCGGATGTGGGTACGGTCCGGCACGAAAATCACACTCCCTCACTCGGATTTTCAAGGGCCGACGCGAGCGCACCGGACAGCGCAAGAACCGCACTGCTCTACGGAGCCACCATCCCTATCTCGGGGCGAACCCATTCCAGGGACTCGATCTCCTTACAGAGAAAAGAAAACTCTTCCCGGGGCTCGCATCGGCGTCTCCGAGCTGGTTTGCGTTACCGCACTGGGCCCCGAAGGACCAATCTCCGTGTCCGGGTTCGGGATTATTAACCCGATTCCCTTTCGGTCACTGCGGGGCTCTCTCCACTGCAAAAAAGTGCTCCCGCTTCGGAAAGAACTTCTCCTTTCCCTTAGGACCGACTGACCCATGTTCAACTGCTGTTCACATGGAACCCTTCTCCAATTCAGTCCTCAAGGTTCTCACTTGAGTATTTGCTACTACCACCAAGATCTGCACCAGCGGCGGCTCCAGGCGGGCTTACGCCCGACACCTTCAACGCTCACCGCAGCGGCCCTCCTACTCGCTGCAGCTTAGCACCCCCTTGTTTGCGTGCATCTGCCGGCAGCGGCCGGGGATAGGCTCGACACTAGAGCGCCATCCATTTTCGGGGCTAGTTGCTTCGGCAGGTGAGTTGTTACACACTCCTTAGCGGGTTCCGACTTCCATGGCCACCGTCCTGCTGTCTTAAGCAACCAACACCCTTCATGGGATCTCATGAGCGTCCCGCATCGGGCGCCTTACCCCGGCGTTTGGTTCATCCCACAGCGCCAGTTCTGCTTACCAAAAGTGGCCCACTTGGCACTCTCATCGCTTCCGGAGGCCTCAGACCAGAAGGCCTCCGACACACCCATTGAAAGTTTGAGAATAGGTTGAGGTCGTTTCGACCCCAATGCCTCTAATCATTCGCTTTACCAGGTGTGACTGGTCTCGGCAACAAGCGCCAGCTATCCTGAGGGAAACTTCGGAGGGAACCAGCTACTAGATGGTTCGATTAGTCTTTCGCCCCTATACCTGGGTCGGACGATCGATTTGCACGTCAGAAGCGCTTCGGACCTCCACCAAAGTTTCCTCTGGCCTCGTCCTGCCCGGGCATAGTTCACCATCTTTCGGGTGCCAACGTGTGCGCTCTAGCGCCGCCCCCACGACGTGAGCGTGTGGGGCGGGCCGTTGCTGCTCCCTTCATCGGACCCCTGGGCGGCCCGGGATCGCAACTCGGCACGGCACGAGGCCGCGCCTTCACGTTTCATTGCGCCTCTGGGTTTTGAGGGACCCATTGACTCGCGCACATGTTAGACTCCTTGGTCCGTGTTTCAAGACGGGTCGGGTGGGTTACCGACCTACTCGCCGCCAACCATGACGACCCTCCGCGGAAAGAACCCGCCTCGCCGGTTCCGAGCCCCAAACACCGAACGTCAGGCGAATACCTGGCGTAAGGCAGGCGACCCGTTGACCCAGCCGGGTTTCCCGCTCCGCATTCCGGAGGGCATCGTTTCGGGCCTCCCCGAAGGGAGTAGCCCATGAGGCCTGGGCAGGGTGACGTACTCGATTACCGGCCAGGTATAACTCCCACGACAGCCAAACAAGGGCCGTCGCCGGTCACCTCCAGCGGCCGGACTCAAAGTCGTTCTTGAAAGGGTTACCCGTGCCCGTCGCGGCGTCCTACCGACGGTGGAAAATGCGTTCCGGAGTGCGCGGCACCGCGCGGGCAGCCGGAACGGGCCCCCCCGACAAGGAGAGCCCGTAAACCAAGACGCTGACACCGCTCCACGTCACAGCGAAACTGAATCCCACCGCCCTTGAGCTTCGAGGGCCCACCCGTTTTACTCTAAGCGGTTTCACGTACTCTTGAACTCTCTCTTCAAAGTTCTTTTCAGCTTTCCCTCACGGTACTTGTGAACTATCGGTCTCTCGGACGTATTTAGCCTTAGATGGAGTTTACCACCCAATTAGGGCTGCACTCTCAAGCAACCCGACTCACGGGAGGTTCCATCCCGAGAGAGCAGTGGCGGAGACGGGCCTGGCACCCACTCTGGGTCAAGCCCCTGTCAGGGGGACTTGCACCACCGCAAAACTCTCGGGAACGTTACCTCCCATGCACCACATTTCCCGATCGCCGGCAAGGACGAGGGATTCGGTGCTGGGCTAGGTCCCGTTTCGCTCGCCGCTACTAAGGGAATCCCTGTTGGTTTCTTTTCCTCCGCTTAGTGATATGCTTAAATTCAGCGGGTTGTCTCGCCTGATGTGAGGTCGACAATTTATTTGTGCGCTTTCCAACAAAAACTTCGCCTCCTTACCACATGTCAAAAACACAAAAGGATGGCGAACTAACAGTTGTTGTACACACGCTTTGCATCGCTTTTGATTCGACAAAAAAGAAAGCGCGCAATCCAACGGCATTCCCCTACTGGATGGCTCCAGTATTCATCGGGGACGCGAAGGTCTTAGACTGACGGAAGGCTACGACGCAAAAGAACTTTCCTCCCAGAAGCGTTTTTCTTTTTTTTTTGTGCAAATCAACGCCACGAGATTTACATTTGCGGACGCCGCGTTTCAACGCGCCAACGCCAACTCCGTCCCACGGTTTTTCCACTCGAACAACATCCACGCCAAAGAAAACAGAATCGATCGAAAAGAAACCGTTTCAAATCTCCGTTTCTAACGCACCGACGTCACAGCGCCGTTCAACGTGCGAAAGATTTTTTGGTACGGGATTTTCCACAAACGGTATCCAACGAGTTTCGTTTTCCCATGCAGTGTTCGATAAAAACTCGTAGGAGGAGGAGGACTGGTTAGCGCACGCGTGCAATCGCACCACTCGTGCATTTGCTCAAAGAAAACGCAACGCAAGAAAGCTTCAAACTGCGTGCTGCCCACGATCCGACACAGTCAAAACGAGGTAGAAAACAAATTCTCCTCTATTGATATATGATCCGACCCTCACACAGACGAAGCCACGGGAAGGCCCGAGGCCGCAATGTGCGTTCAAAGAGTAAGTGCTCAGTGTGTCCTGCAATTCACACCAAGTCTCGCAGCTGGCTGCGTTCTTCATCGACCCGAGAACCGAGTGATCCACCGCTTAAAGTCGTGTCAATGTTTTTGGATTTTTCAATCAGTACGACAAAACACAAGTTGTTGTTTTTTTTCGCGCCCGCCACATCCCATGCCATCTCGAAAGCGCAAAAAAAGGCCTCTTCTCAAACGCCTCTTCGTTAATCAAAACAAAAGGGCGATCCTCGAGAAGAGACGAAAAAGGGGGCGATGCGCCTTTTGTAACCCGCGGATTGTCCCGGTGCACTTGAAATCTCCTCTCAATCGAGGGAGCAGAGGGATCCCGCTGGGCGCATCATCGAAAGGAACGGAGGCCACCCAAAGAAAAAGGCACATCCGAACCACAGTTGTTTTTTTTTTGTGCCGTCCCGACGGCATCCAAGCTTGGTCGGGATCGGCGCCAGATAAATTCGCACATCGAGTCCATTCCCCGTACAAGAGGAAGAAGACAAAACGATGCCAAATAACATCCGGTAATGATCCTTCCGCTGGTTCACCTACGGAAACCTTGTTACGACTTTTACTTCCTCTAAATGATCAAGTTTGGTCATCTTTCCAACACACCGGCGCAACCGAAAGGCCGCTCCGGGTATCGGTCCGAAGACCTCACTAAATCATTCAATCGGTAGTAGCGACGGGCGGTGTGTACAAAGGGCAGGGACGTAATCAACGCGAGCTTATGACTCGCGCTTACTGGGAATTCCTCGTTCAAGGGGAACAATTGCAAGCCCCTACCCCAATCACGAAGGAGGTTCCACGGGTTACCCAGTCTTTACAGACAGGGATAAAAACACGCTGCTTCCTTCAGTGTAGCGCGCGTGCGGCCCCGGACATCTAAGGGCATCACAGACCTGTTATTGCTCTGTTTCGTGCGGCTAGGAGCCGCTTGTCCCTCTAAGAAGGGTGCAAGGTGCAGAGAACCACGCACCTATTTAATAGGCTAGAGTCTCGTTCGTTATCGGAATTAACCAGACAAATCGCTCCACCAACTAAGAACGGCCATGCACCACCATCCACCGAATCAAGAAAGAGCTCTCAATCTGTCAATCCTCCCAGTGTCCGGGCCGGGTAAGTTTTCCCGTGTTGAGTCAAATTAAGCCGCAGGCTCCACTCCTGGTGGTGCCCTTCCCTCAATTCCTTTAAGTTTCAGCTTTGCAACCATACTTCCCCCGGAACCCAAATACTTTGGTTTAACGGAAGCTGCCCGCCGAGTCATTTGAGTAACTCAGGCGGATCGCTGGTTGGCATCGTTTATGGTTAGAACTAGGGCGGTATCTGATCGCCTTCGAACCTCTAACTTTCGTTCTTGATCAATGAAAACATTCTTGGCAAATGCTTTCGCAGTAGTTCGTCTTGCGACGGTCCAAGAATTTCACCTCTAGCGCCGCAATACGAATGCCCCCGTCTGTCCCTCTTAATCATTATCCTGTATTCCAAAAACCAACAGAACAGAAACAGGATCTTGTTCTATTATTCCATGCACTGTTATTCAGGCGAATCGCCTGCGTTGAGCACTCTAATTTTTTCAAAGTAAACGCGCCGGCCAAAGCAAGGCACCTGATGAAGGGAACCAAGCCACGACAGGCATGATGTTCAGCACGGGCCGTAACGTGGTGTCCACGCACTTCCCGCCTGTAACTGAGATCCAACTACGAGCTTTTTAACCGCAGCAACTTTAGTATACGCTATTGGAGCTGGAATTACCGCGGCTGCTGGCACCAGACTTGCCCTCCAATGGATCCTCGTTAAAGGATTTAGAGTGTACTCATTTCAATTACGGGGCCTCAAAAGAGTCCCGTATTGTTATTTTTCGTCACTACCTCCCCGTGCCGGGAGTGGGTAATTTGCGCGCCTGCTGCCTTCCTTGGATGTGGTAGCCGTTTCTCAGGCTCCCTCTCCGGAATCGAACCCTGATTCTCCGTTACCCGTAACAACCATGGTAGGCGCATAACCTACCATCGACAGTCGATAAGGCAGACACTTGAAAGAAACGTCGCCGGCTCGTGGCCGTGCGATCAGCACAAAGTTATCCAGAGTCACCACACAAAACGGACCGAAGCCCGATTGATCTTGGTCTAATAAAAGCACCCGTCGCCCCGAGGGGCTTCGGGCTCACTGCATGTATTAGCTCTAGAATTGCCACAGTTATCCAAGTAGGAAGAAACGATCTAAGGAACCATAACTGATTTAATGAGCCATTCGCGGTTTCGCCTTGTTTCGGCATGTACTTAGACATGCATGGCTTAATCTTTGAGACAAGCATATGACTACTGGCAGGATCAACCAGGTAATCTTTTCGTGGTGGGTCGCCCAAAACCCTACCAACGCGCGGACGCGGGGCCACCGTCAGGCGCCCCTTACGAACCGCAAACACACACAACGCTTAGGAATTACTTCCAAATCCAAGAAGAAATGAAGCACGTTCGAGCGCGCAGCCGGAATATCCCCGACCGAGGTCGGTACCGACGCGGCAAGAAGCGCATAAATTTCTTTCTCGTCGTAGCAACAGAAAGTCGTACGCCAAAAAAATCATTGACGACGCCTTCGCAGTGTTGCCGAGCTTTCAGGTCCCGTGAGGACGCGAGGACGCACCCCGGCCTTCGGTCAGAACGCACTCGTCATTTCACACCGTTCGGTTAGCGCGGACGCTCCGAAACACCCTCCTCTCGCATTCGTTTTCAAGACACAGGTGCACCCGAGAACCGACCCCAACGGCAGACGCCAGAGATCGCAGGTACCTTGCTGTAACGACCATGCGGCGGAGGCAGCGGCCGAGACGGCGACGAAAGGCGTCGGCGACGTCGTCAGACGACGCTCGCACCAATCGAACGCTCGACAGACCCCACCTCCACGTAATAGCACCGATAAGTATAAAGAAGATCCGTCAAGAGCATTCTGTACATAGTTTGTGGTTATCAGTTTCGGTGACTGACTGACTGACTGACTTACTGACTTACTGTCTCTCACTTATGTGGCTCCTCGTTATTCAGTATCATTTATTTGTCCTTCTTTCTTTCTTATTTTTTTCCCCTCTCTCTCTCCTTATATATATATATATATATATGTATGTATGTATGTTTGTGTTTATATATATATATATAAATGTTCTTTTTTCCTGTCTGCCTCTATATATACATACATACGTACATACATCCTACCCCTATAAAAAAAAGTATTTCTCGCTTTTTATTAAAAACGTGCTGACCCCTGCTTGACTCTGATT